>NC_056513.1:5610447-5610914 GCF_014905685.2 Nematolebias whitei | reverse complement strand
TGCTTCAGTCTGCACTGCTTCAGTCTGCACTGCTTCAGTCTGCACTGCTTCGCTCTGCAGTGCTTCGCTCTGCAGTGCTTCGCTCTGCACTGCTTCGCTCTGCAGTGCTTCGCTCTGCAGTGCTTCAGTCTGCAGTGCTTCAGTCTGCAGTGCTTCAGTCTGCAGTGCTTCACTCTGCAGTGCTTCACTCTGCATTGCTTCAGTCTGCAGTGCTTCAGTCTGCACTGCTTCAGTCTGCACTGCTTCAGTCTGCACTGCTTCAGTCTGCACTGCTTCAGTCTGCAGTGCTTCAGTCTGCAGTGCTTCAGTCTGCATTGCTTCAGTCTGCACTGCTTCAGTCTGCATTGCTTCAGTCTGCATTGCTTCAGTCTGCAGTGCTTCAGTCTGCACTGCTTCAGTCTGCATTGCTTCAGTCTGCATTGCTTCACTCTGCATTGCTTCACTCTGCATTGCTTCAGTCTGCAGTG
>NC_056513.1:5567869-5610437 GCF_014905685.2 Nematolebias whitei | reverse complement strand
CACTGCTTCAGTCTGCACTGCTTCAGTCTGCACTGCTTCAGTCTGCAGTGCTTCAGTCTGCATTGCTTCAGTCTGCAGTGCTTCGTTTGTGCAGCTCCAGAAGTGCAGAAGTAGAGAATTTCCAAAAGGAGGAGAAAACGTTTGTGAACTTGTTTTGATATCAACTCTTTCTAACCTGGTCGATCCTGTTCAGGGTCACAGAGGTGTTCGGTAGGAGAAGTCACAGGGCGAGAGGTGGGGTCATGCTTTTGGCAGGTCATCAGTTGATCACAAGGCAGGGAGTGGTGGTGCAGAGGTTAGAGAAGGAGCGTCTGAGGGTGAGAGGTCGCCAGTTCGAATCCCATGACCAACAACAACAACAACAACAAAAAAAAGTGGGAAAGGTGAAGCACTCAGCCTCATTTGACGCAACTCTAGGCCCTTACCCCCCCCCCCCCCCCATCTGCTCCTCGTGGAGCCTAGATAGCTCAGTGTTCTGTGGTTGTATCAGGAAAGACAAACATTTGCCAATTCTCACGTGAGTGTGCTAGCTGTGGCGAAATAAATAAATAAAATGTTGCATGAGGGATGAGACGACCACTCACACGCTCTCTCACTCCTCGGGACAATTCAGAGCAGAGCTACTCAACTAAACTGCTCGGGGGGCCACAGTTACTGAAAGCCAAGAGCTCAGGGGCCGGACATCCAGCAGTTATCCAGCAGGCGTGCACTGATTGCAGTTTTCTGACCAATCACGGTCTCTATAAAGTCTGACCTGCCGATACAGATTTTGTTTTATAAACGACACCGTCGGGTGTTATAAGATCACACCTTCAATTTTCCAATCTTATTTTGTTGAAAAACATACATTGAACAATATCCTGGAAACAATACAAACTTGTTTTAACTGGCCATGAGGCAGTGCTCTGAAATATAAATGAAGTTCAGACAATTGTTGTTAAAACTACCAAAAAATAAAAAAATCGGTCTCAAGTATCGGCTGATCTCCGATCTCCCAATATTAAGGAAATCGGGGCAAACAAATCGTCCGGCCGATTTATCGGTGCACCCCTAGTTATCGTTATTAAGCAAGTTTGTTTTATGGTTTAAAATGTAGTTTTATTTAAAAATGAACCGGTGGGCCGAACTGAGCTCACTCATGGGCCTGATTTGGACCCCGGGCCACCAGTTGAATATCCCTGATTTAGAGTAAACAACCCAACATGTATGAAGAAACCGGATTACCTGGAGAAAACCCACACATGTTTTTTTGCACAGTGGGAGGAAACTGTAGTACAGCCTACGGGTGCATGGGAAGAACCCATGCCGACAAGTTATGTACAGGTAGTTAAACCTGCAACTTGCTGTGAGGCAACAGCTGTAAATAATGTAAAAGATAAATAAACTATAAATTTGGTCCCATTTGGTTTTATAGCCACGAAGCGATAAATGTCTGAAAATCTAAAAATGACCAAAAAAATAAAAATAAATTCATGCTTTTTTCGTTCTTCATTCAGGTCAGGGCATTTAAAAATGTTTGTTTCTGAAGCTTTGATGAGCTTCATCACCACGTCTGTGTTGTTTTAGTAAACAATAAACAAAAACAACAATGTCTATCATAGAATAATGGTTACATCTACTCCCGCAATCAGGTCTAGGTTTGTTTTAATCTGTTTTAGTTTACAAAAAAAACAACACACAGAGACGGGTTTTCCTTAGCGCAAAGGAGAACAAAGGCCTACTGTGTCATGCTGACAAACTGAAGTAGTAAATCAGTTAAAACACCTGCCAAATAACTGCCTGTCAACGCCCTCGACAACTTTCGGTTCTGGCTCAGAGAGCTGCTGAACCGACTGCAGGCTTCCGTTTGGGTGGCGATCACGATTTATAATCTGATCAAACAAGAAAGAGGAGAATTATTGTTTCAATCCTGAAAAGACCTGAATCGCAATAGTAGCAAACATGGATGCTCAAGTAGTCATCCTGAATGAATGAATGAAATTGCCACTATAACTATGTACAATGAGACTAAAAGCAACTCCTCACATAGTGCAAACACATACACAAGCAAAAAAAGTGGAAATAAATAAATAAAATAATGCCAAAAACAGAACGAGGGTGAGGTTCTGCCCCGAGGAGTTCAATTATCTTGGGGGTTTTGTTCAAGAGTAAGGAAAGAATGGAGCGTGAGATGGACAAACTGATTGGTGCAGCGTCTGCAGTATTACGGACTCTGTACCGGTCCGTTGTGGTGAAGAGGGAGCTGAGCTGTAAGGCAAAGCTCTCTGTTTACCGGTCGGGCTACGTTCCTACACTCACCTATGGCCACTAATTCTGGGTAATGACTGAAAGAATGAGATCGCAGATACAGGAGGTTGAAATGAGTTTCCTCTGCAGAGTAGCTGGACTCTCCCTTAAGAGACAGGGTGAGAAGCTCAGTTATCTGGGAGAGACTCGGAGTAGAGTCGCTGCTCTTCCACGTAGAAAGGAGCCAGTTGCGGTGGTTTGGGCTCTGGTAAGGATGTTTCCTGGGCGCCTCCTTCGGGCATGTCCGACTGGAAAAAGACCCCAGGGAAGACCCAGGAAACGCTGGAGAGACTTGACTTGGGAACGCCTTGGGGTCCTCCCAGAAGAGCTGGAAGAGGAGGTTGTGGAGAGAGATGCATGTGCCTCCCTGATCAAGCTGCTGCCCCTGAGATCTGACTTTGGAAAAGGCAGAAGCTAATGACTGAATGAATGAATAACTGAATTAATGGATGCTAAAAACAGCAGTGCCTGTATTGCACTGAAAATTCATACATTGCTAATGCAACACCCGTCTTGGCAAAACGGATCACAATCTTGTCAAGAAGAACAGGTGTGGTCAGGGATGAAAAAGATCACAGGCTTCAAGCAGAAGGAGGATCAGAAGGATGGAAGTCTGGACAGAGCCAATGAACCGAACACATTCTTCAATAGGTTCAGTTCAGGAAGCTCAGTATCCTCCTCTCTTGCCCACAGCCAAACAGACATACCACCCTCCTTTGACCCAAGGCTGTCCTGTCACACCTCAAATATTTTATCTACCACCTCTGGCCATTTCTTCTTCTACATGTTGGTCTGAAGGCCTGTGCAGAGCAGCTCTGCGGGATTCTGCAGCACCTCTTCAACTTTAGCCTGTCCCAAGAGAAGGTTCCAGTGTTGTGGAAAACATCCCGCCTTGTAACGTTACCAAAGAAAACTCACCCATCGGTCCTCAATGAATGACTATAGACCACATCATGAAGGTCCTAGAGAAATTTCTGTTGGCCCACCTGAGTAAACACTCACATCTGCTATCTGCCAGCTATCTGCATCAGGTATCCCCAGGTGAAGCAAGGTTTCGGTGATGCTCAAAACACAGCAGTCACCAACATAGCAATTCCCGGAAAGTGGTAGTTCCAAGTTGCTCATTTAATGCACCACAGATCTGGCATTGGAAAGATACAGGCTCGGTAAAAATGGCTTGTATGGTTGTTTTCTTAGCCTCGACATAACGACGGACCTACAGCCCCGCTTCCGCTTCCTCACCCTCTATCTACGCTGGCTCCTAGCCCCGGGAACAATCCACGACGAGCCCGGCGGTCTCACTATGTCATCTGGGATGTTATGCACGTGATGAAAGTCACTTGAAACAGATATTCTGTATTGGCCACCAATGTCCAAAAGGTTCTGACGGGTCTAAAAAGATGTTTGCAGAACGGATTGTGCACAAAAAAGCTAGACAAAAGTACAGAAACAACAAAAAAAGCAGTGAAATGGAGAGGCGTGAACCGCTGCATCCATGTGCACAGTTGTCTCGAAACTGAATCCTGACCCAAAACGAGGAAACTGGTATCTGAGCCATCATTCCTTGAAGGAATGCATGTCGCCCGCCATCTTTTTCCATGCTCGAGTTTAAGACCGTTTTCTGTTTAGAGGTTTTTCAGCCATTTTAGTCAAACTTTTAAAATAACATTAGGGAGATGTCATGTTTAAATGTGTTTCAGGTGACGCTCAGCTACAACTCCAACATACTTTAGCTTAATACCCGTAAAATAAAAAGGCTAAATGTAAAAAAGGCTCACGAGATATTTCGCTAACAGGTACACAGAGAAAAGCAAAACATCTTCGTTTTTAGCTTTCTACAGCGAGCGATAAATATCTCCCGTTTCTATAAATTTCTGGTAGTATCCCAACTGAACTAGTCCTCGAGGCTCCGTGAGACTAACCTGTATAAATAAAGCTTGAATGAATGAACCGACTCTGGGAGCAGAGTTTTATTTTATATTTGTGCATCAGCAAACAACTCCCGCAAGAACCCAGTGTTGTGCTGACCAGGGACGGGGACTCAGGTCTGGGAACTCAACAACCCCAACACGTCGTCAGAGCAGGCTGTTGGAGAATCATGCTGACGGTGCACATTATATGTACATGTCATGCCGGCGTGTTTCACGACCTGTAAACAAATACCTGAAGCAGCAGACGGAAGACTTCGAGTCTCTGGGTTCATGAGGGTATGAACAGTTTTTATATGTAGGGATCAGATTGGGTTAAGTTAATTAGATTGTATAATTTTGCACCAAATTACCATGAGACAAACAAATCCTCCAATTCCTGCTCAGCAAGCACTCGGAGGAGCAGATGGGGAGTTAAGGGCCTTGCTCAAGGGCCCAGCGTGGGGTAAATGAGGGTGGAGGCAGGTGTGGGTGCTTCAGCTTTCCCACGCACATTTTGATGTTATCGGTCCCAGGGGTTGAACCAGCCACTTTCCCATCAGAGGCTCACCTTCTTTGACCTCTGCTCCACCACTCCCCCCTTATTACTGGACTAGAATAATAATAGCAAATAACAAATTTATACAAAACCAGCAACATTCATATGAAATTGTTTAAAATAAAAAGAGGTTTTAAAATTTGACATCAAAGAAAATAATCTTTGCATATACATCTACAACAAAATGCCTTTTGAAAGATGTACAAAGTTGACATATCAACAAGATTTGACCAAAATGGCTGCAACTCCATCCCCTCAGCACAACATGACTTTAATCTAACAAATTAAAACGCAGAGATGCTCAGCTGTTGGTAAACTGCGGTGAAAACATACGGTACTTAAATTTTATATATATAACAATTGTAATTTTTATTTTGTTATTAACTCCGTCATGTGTCAGCCTCTCAGAAAAACAAACAAAGCTGTTTGTTATTATATTATTATGACTTATAATAGGGACGCCCAGAGCTGGGCAGCATGATGGAGCAGTTGGTAAAGTTGCCACCTTCGAGTCACAAGGTTCACAGATCGAATCCTGGCCAGGAACCTTTCTGGGTGGAGTTTACATGTTCTCTTCATGCATTCCTCCGACGAACAAACAACATGCATATAGGCTAATTGGTAACTCTAAATCGCCCCTAGGTATGAATGGTTGTTTGTCTCGTTTGTCTTCATATGTCCCTGTGATGGACTCTCCTTGTCCAGGGTGTAACCCGCCTCTCGCGCAGTGAAAACTGGTCATGGACACCAGTGACCCCCACGACCCAGAAAGGAAGAAGCTGGTAAAAATGATGGATGGATGTCTTGAGCAGGTCACAGATATCGGCCAGAATATCGATCCGGCATTTTTCATTGATCGGTGTCAGAGCCGCTCTGCTATGAGTCTGTGTTGCAGTGAACGGACAACAAGGAGACTGCACCTTCCAACAAGAGATTAATTCGGATTCATCTGATGGAAAGTTCTGGTCGCAACAACGAGGAGAAAAAAAAACATCTTCATGGGACAAATTGTTCGGCTGGAGGTCGTTTGTTTTTACAGACGTCCTGGTAAAATCTTGACTGAATGGGGATGGACAATGGGTGGTCTGTGTTTTGGAAGTGGATAATGTTCCCATAATTTTACTAAACATTTATGGGATAAAAACAGAAATTACAGACTTCAATGCTAATTTCACAACTGATCATATTACAGTTGCAGATTTTAACTTAGCTCCAGATGAGTTGATGGATCCTTGGTCTTAACCACCAAGAGAAACCAGAAACCCTATTGTTTAGGATTTTGTCAACAGTGTGAAATGGATAGATGTTTGGAGAACTCCATACAGTGGAGTCAAACAGTTCATCTGGCACAAACCTAAAGGTCAAAGCAGATTATCATTATCATTGATTATCAGCTGGTATCTGATGCAATCCTAGATTATGTTAAAGAAACAACAATAGTCAACTGTCTTCTAAGTGATCACCGCATTATCAATTTGAAACCAAAAAAAACAAACAAAAAAAATGGAATAGAAAATTAGTAGGCATAAAGATTATTGGAAATTTAATCCACAGTGGCTAAAAGTGTCAGTTTTGTCAATCCGTTAAAGATCTAATCCTAGAGGATAATAAAATTGAAACACCAATACTTATCAGTAAATAGGAATACTTGTAATTGAGTGTTATAAAGCATTCAATTAAATTTAGACAAGGTTTAAATAGGAAAATGAGAGTAGAAGAAACAGTGATGGTCAAAGATTTCATGTCTATTTACAGTAAATTAAATTGGAGTGAAGAAGAAAATAGAATATTAACAAACTGCAGTTCAAATTGGATGAGATGTACATAAAAAAAGGCCAAGGGCGCCTGCAAAAGGTGCAAAGTCAGAACAACAAAAAATAACTTGTGTAACTTAGAAAACATAGACAAGAATTCAATTAAAGTCTCATTTTTGATGGAGTTAAACATTCAGAGCACAAACACATAACAGAGTAAGTATTTAAGTTCTACAGTAATCTATACAAATTTTCACATAATAAGCAAAAATACTTGATCCTTTTTTGACAACATCATCTAATTCCTGTTATTGATGTACATTTTAAGAAAACCTATTGAAAATCTTAGAAACACCATATTTGACAGCGCATTAAAAAAAAAGTTGGCATCTGATCGCTTTATTGGGCCAGACAGATTAACGGCTAACTTATATAAACATTTCTGGGAGGATTTCAAACTTCCGTTGTTCCAGGATTTAGAAGAACATCTTATCAGGAAGGAACTTATTGAACAAGGTATAATAAAACTAATTCCAAAACCTGGGAAATATATATTTTTAAATAATTTAAGAAGTATTGCATTTTTGAATACAGACTACAAAATCATCACAACAGATTTGGAGATAAAATTTGGTTAATCTAAACTGATCAGTACTACACAATCTGGTTTTCTAAAAGGAAGATCCATCAATAACAACATCCGCCCAGTTCAGGACTTTACTGACTACAGTCATTAAATAAAGGACGACAGCTTTATGTTGTTTCTAGATTTCTATAAAGACTTTGATTCTGTGGAACATGTATTTATTGTTAGAACATTTAGACATTTTGGATTTGGAAATAGGTTTCTTGATATGATTGCCATCCTTGAATCACAGCCTTATCGTGGTGGAAGAGTGTGTGCGACTGAATGATCCTTGGAGCTATGCTGCTGGGGGCAACTGTACAGTAACTGCCCCTGGCAGGGTCTTTCTTAAGAATATATTAGGTCAAGGGTTATGCATGTTCTATTTCATATAGGCTTTGCCCTTTAAGGCTTTAACAATAGTTTTAAAAGGTTATGTTCCATGTCTCAAGAGCCATCTTTGATAAGTCAGGGTCAGAGCGCCAAGGGGCCCGCCTTTGGCCACTGCCCATGGCGTCGTGCACCCGACTCTGTAGGTGGTGGGCCCACAGGGAGACAAACCCATGTTGCTCGTTTGGGCTACGTCTGACCAGGTCCCTTAACACCCCAACATTGTGCCTGTGTGTTGGGAGTTTTCCCTGGTAGCTGAAAGGGTAGCTTCTAGGGGTGCAGAAAAAAAAAACGGATTCATTAAAAAGTATCACGCTCTACCAACGATACTCTTTAATGAATCTTTTTCTTTTTCATTAAAGAATCAAAATTCTAAGTCCTGGCGATTCTGAATCGCCCACAAATCGATTTTAAAATGCGTTGAAGGTTTATATTTTTCCGCTCCTACTCTGGAAATTACGTGTCCACCCGTCACCGTAGAATTTGGTCTTGTAGGCCTCCGTACAACAAGCTAGTTAGCCAGCTCCCTTTGCCTGCTGAGAAACGGAACGTCCTCCCCTCTCGAGCTGTGTAAAAGTGTTGTCATTGCCTTGCAATGTCTTTATTTCACTTGTTAGTGGTTAAAAAATAAACTTCAGGTTTAAAATTATCTGGTAACACAGGTTTTCTTTTCTACAGTGTTTAGGACCATTGTTACAAACTTTAGTCTTCTTCTTCGGTTTGCTGGAGTGTAACGTGCATCATCGCCCTCTACAGGTGGAAACTAAAACTCCAATTTATCAACATGAAAGTTCATGCTCAATAATCCAGGTAAAAATCCAACAACGTTCAGTCAGGTCATGTTTTTTCCCCCCAATATGCGAGTGTGCTGCTTGTGGGACTCAATTTGTTTGTAGCTCCTCAGACTGATGAAGTTCTTTGGATCAAGGACAAAACATCTCAGCACAAAAAGAAACCTAGATGACCTAACTGAACATTGTTACAATTTTTCAAATCTAATAATCCCGATTACAGATTATCACCTGCCGCTGAAAGCAAAGCCAAGCGATAATGTAACCTGTTCTGTTAGCAAAATAGTTCATGAGTCACTGAACGGTTTTTGATGAAGCTTTCAAAACGTGGATCTTTGCGTCAACATCTAAAACTAATTAACTCGATGGCTGCCAAGAATTTCAACAACTCTACTAATTACACAAATATTGAGCTAAAATTCGGTGTGGTAGTAGCTGAGACTTATCCTCAACTTGTACTGTGAGCACTCACTGACAGCACAAGACCTCTGTTTAAAGTGTTGGCATTAACTTTTGGAATCAGCTGTTTGTTAAAATATCTCATTAACCATTAGATGGATGAGTTTTCACAAATTATCTATCATCCACAACTGAGGCGTCCACATTAAGCAAACAGATTTTGTTGTTATTTTTTTAAATCTTCGTGCCTGTCTGACGCAAGCGGTTATTTGTGTGAGCAGATCAGGGGAACGCTGAACTTTGGAGCACCCATGGATCAAGTGTGTGGTGTTAAATAGCTCCTTCACTCTTTGACCTTAAAGGCAGGCAGCTTTCTCCACTACACGGAGGAGCGAACACAAACATAAACATCATCGTCAGTTGTCGGCAGCAGTGGCTGAGTGGTTAGAGCGGTTGCCCTCCAACAGGAGAGTTGGGGGTTTGATTCCACCAGCATGCTGAAATGTCCCTGGGCAAAACATTGATGTACGAATATAAGTAGCCGTAACAGCAATGAAGGCTACTTATGGGACATATCTGGTTGGCAGGCCTCAGACTGATGAAGTCTTCCGGATGGAAGACGAAACGTTTCTCCCTTAAAGAAACTGGTCCAGATTAAATTATTTAACCTTTTTTGTTTTATCTACCTGGATGATTGAGCCTACAAATCTTTTTTTAACGTGTATGAATGTTATCTAAAGCACCGATGAGTCTTTAATGATTTGTTCAATTGTCTTTGTACAGATCTAGTAGAGTGCTGTATGAATGTGTGGAGGTAAATGAAGCCACAGATCGTGTTGTAAAGCACATTAAGCATCTTGATTATTTAGAAATGTGCCATATAATTTACCATTTAAATGAAAGAAGCGCATTGTCCACAGCACTGAAACTGCCCTGCTGAAGGTTTTTAACGACATCTTCAGATTCACAGATACCGATGATTCTGTGCTGCTTGTCCTGTTGGACCTCACAGCCGCCTTTGACACCATCGACCATGAGATCCTCATTGCTAGGTTAGAGCAGTGGGTGGGCGTCACAGGGTCAGCCCTCAACTGGTTCAGATCTTACCTCTCTGACAGATCCTTTTGTGTCTCCATCAAGAATTTTAGTTCTGCAGCGGCAGAGCTTAAATGGGGGGTTCCGCAGAGGTCCATCCTGGGTCCCCTCCTATTCTCTTTATACCTGCTGCCACTTGGTGATATTTTCCGGAAACACAACATGCCCTTCCACTTCTACGCCGATGACTGTCAAATTTACTTCCCCCTAAGACACAATGGTACATGCTCTATTCAACCTCTGCTTGACTGCCTGGCTGACATCAGGGACTGGATGGCTTTAAATTTCTTAAATTTCAATGAAAAGAAGTCTGAAGTCATGTTGTTCCCTCCCAACGACACGATCACAAACCACTGTATTGACCTCTCTGCTCTAACCCTGTCAGAAAAACAAAGAGTCACTAATCTGGGAGTGATAATGGACCCTTCCCTGAAACTTAACAGTCATGTAAACATGATTGTTAAATCATGTTTCTTCCAACTGAGGCGGCTGTCTAAACTGAAGCCCATATTGTCCAAAAAGAACCTGGAGACAGTAATACATGCATTCATTACATCTAGGCTTGATTACTGCATCTCACTCCTGTTTGGTATCAGTCAGACCTCCAATGCACGACTACAACTGGTCCAGAATGCAGCAGCCCCATTTTTAACCAGTATAGGCAAAAGAGAGCACATTACACCAGTTTTGGCCTCACTGCACTGGTTACCAGTTCACCTTCGAATCCAGTTCAAAATACTCCTGTATGTCTACAAATCACTGAACAGTTCCCCCCCCATCTCTCTGATCTGCTACAGCCGTATGTCCCACCACGCCTCCTGAGGTCAGCGGACCAGTTGCTCCTCTGAAGTTCCAGGAACTCGTCTTAAGCGCAGAGGTGACACGGCCTTCTCTGTAGCAGGACCAAGACTTTGGAACGAGTTACCTCTGTTTGTCAGTCAGACCCTCTCCCTCTCGGTTTTCAAGTCCTGTTTAAAAACTCACTACTATTCAGTAGCTTTCAAAACCAGGTGATCTGTGTTTTGAACCTGTACGCTCCACACTGGTTAGTCGTCATATTTATTATCTGCATCGTTTTTATGTCTATATTTTTGATTTACTTAATTTTGTATTTTGCTTCGTGTGCTGTCTGTTGTTCTGTCTGTACAGCACTTTGGTTGGCCTTGTCGCTGTTTTAAGTGCTCTATAAATAAAATGGTATGTATACCAAGGTTTTAAATGTGCTGTGAGATCTGTTATCTCTGGAGGACATGTTGGAGATCCCTCTTATCTACTACCACAACAAATGTTATTTCTGTGTTTCCTAACACAGCAGGCAGCCATCTTGAATGGGAGAAAGGTAAATCAGATGTGTAGAGATCCAAACAGTTAAGTTTTTATTAAATCTACCCAGTAGTTAAGATGTTTTTCTAAAAAAGACAGACGCACACAAAATTACACAATCGCTCGCTTATCACATCAGGCAACAAAAAAAAAAAGAAAGTGAACAAAAACAACTTCTAAAAATCACAACACACGGTTGAATTAAATCGAAGCCGTTTTATAAATTAGTTTGCCGTCACAATAGCTTTACTTTAAACAATTAACTTTTTGTCCTGACTCTTCACAAATTGTAAATCTATAAACTACTTCAGCTGCACGTTAGCTAAAATGACAGCCAACCATTTTATTTACTCCCGTCTTTATTGTGAAAGTAGATTTAGTTCAGCTCTCGTATTTACAAACTTAAAGGAATGGTTGCCAACTTCCTGCTGCTTTGGTGCAACCACAAGTTGGTGGTTCCACATCCTCTGAGGAAAACACTCGTACTGACCTTACACACACTAATACCTAATAAATTAAAAATAAGAGGTTTGTACTGACCTTACACACACAAATACCTAATACAATTTAAAATAAGAGGTTTGGGACTGGATATCTGCAAACTACGTCACAGCCATTGTGTTTTCTCAGCACCCACCTTCTCCACAGGAATGAGGTGGTCTCCTCGCAGCTCCTTCGTGTTTCTAAAGCAGCATTTCCTCCTGCTGGTGCGTGACATAGAAACACGCGCGTGCCTCCACGCATGTGCGCATGTTTTTTTCTTTAGTTTGCTGGGGTTCAAGAGAGCAGCTGACCGAGCCTTTAAAGGCAGAGCAAGGTCACAACAGAGAGGAAACTCGATCCTTTTTCCGCCATCTGCTGGTTGGAATCACGCAGGAAACGAGTCTTTCATCAACGAACGCTCACGTGACGTCATACGACAACAAACGACGGTCGTTGGTGTGTTACAAACTGCTGCAGCGCGTTTTCGGTTTTAGTTTTCTGTGATTTTCATCGCAGAAGGGAAAAAAAAATATTTCAGGGAGGCGAGGAAGTAGCTTCAGTTTCTGTTGTGACGTCACTCATTCACCAAAACAGTGCAGTGTTGGATTGTGGGTAATCCTGGGACTTTAAAGTGTCTTTACTGTTCAGATGCATCTGTGCAGATTTTCTGCAGTGACGCTGCAGGAATGACAGATGAGAGCAGAATTATTATTTTTATTCTCACGTTGCTTCCTGAAACATGACTCCGCGTTGGGGATGTTGTCAGATTTGCTGCGTCGCTGTAGCTTGAAGGCCGACCCGTTTGCTAAAGTCCATCATCTTGTGGTGCAGGATGGCGCTGACGTTCATCAGCTGCTTCTCCCTGGTTTTCAGTCGGTTCTGCATTGAATTCATGGACCCCAGCAGGACGTCGTCTCTGCTCTCAGACTTTTGGGTCACTGTGACGTCCTGTCTCCACGCCTCCCGTAAACTCTCCATCGTGTCTTTTGTTTTGGGTCGGAGCTTTTGGTCCTCCTGCTGGTGTTGCTCCTTCGCCTGCCTGGCTGCTTGGACCCGACTGATGTAGAGGTGCAGCCGGCTGTTCTCCACCCTGACCTGCTCCAGGATCACGCTGTGGTTACAGATGCTCACCTCCATGGCTCTGAGCTCTGAGCTCCGTTTGCTCAGCATGTCTGTGCGAGTCTCCTGCAGCTCCTCCAGCTCGGCCTTCAGGTCCTCCTCTTGGCCCAGCAGGAACTCCGTCTGGTTCTTTGTGTCCTGAATCGACAGCTCCAGCTCAGTCTTCTGCCAGCGCAGCTCGCTGGTGAGACGGTCGTGTCTGTTTTTCATTTCGGTCCACGTTGCCTCCACCTCCTTCAGCATCTCCTCTTTCTCCTCCAGCTCTCTCTGCTTCTCCTCGGTGCTCCTGCGGATGGCCTGGATCTCTGCACTGATCTGCTGCACCTTCTGCTGGAGGATTTTCTCCATTTGTCTGTTCTCCATCTCTGTTTGGGTCATGTAGCTGATCAGGAAGTCGATGTCGGCGCTTTTGGGCTTCAGCTGCAGGAGCTCAGCCTCCTCCTGCAGCAGCTCCTCGTACCTCCTCTTTGTGTGACTAATATCAGACCTCATTTTCTCCACATGCTCCTCGTGCCTGCTCTTTGCCTCCTCCAGGAGTTGACTGAACCTCCTCTTGTCCTCCTCGTACTGACTGATCTTCTCCTTGGCTGACTCCATATCCCTGCGCAGCTCCTCCCGGTTCCTCTCAAACGCACGCCTGGTGCTGATTTCTGCTTCTTGGAGTTCTTCGGTCTCCTTCTCCATCTTCCTGACGTCCTTGCTGTGGACGACGATGGAGGCGATGCACTCCTCCAGCTGCAGCCTGGACCATTCCAGCTGCTGGGACACGTGCACGCACTCAGCCCGCACTTCGTTTTCCTCATCGCGCCTATGCTTTAATAACTCACACATCTGAGACAAGGATTTTCCAAGGAGCAGCCCAGACGCTCGGTCCTCCTCCATTTTCTTTTCCACCGCAGCGATTTGTTCCTGAAGGTTTTTGATGGTGACACTGAAGGCCTCCTTTAACTCACGAGACTCCTTCTCCTGCCTTTCTATTTGTTGACTCAGTTCTTTGTGCCTTTGGGCTTCCTCCTCCAGCTTCTGCTCACACTGCGTCCGAGACGTCACCACTTTTTTCAGGATGCTCTCCAGTGTGTCCACACGAGCACGGAGTTCACCTAAACGCCCGAGAGTTTCTTCTTTCTTGCCGTTCACGCGGTCGAACTCTTCTCTCCTCTCGTCGACGGCTTCTACCTGCAGCTTAATTCTCTCCACCGTCTCGTCCGCCTCTCGGGACAGGCGGCCTTTTTTCTCCGAGCAAGCCTTCCTCTGTAACGCCATGTTTTGCTCAAGGGACGTTCTTTCCTGTTGGACAGCAGCGAAGGAGGATTTGAGCTCCTCCATCTGCTGCAGCTTCTCATCCAGCTGCATCTGCAGGTTGTATTTTAGATTCATTTGTTCATTCAGAGCAGCAATGACGGCCTCGTGCTCGGCCTTCACCTGCTCCCGCTCGGGGTGAAGCGTTTTGTTCTGGTTTAAAAGTGCCTGCAGCTTTTCTCCAGCGTCTTCCTGGAGATGTGAGACCAGCTTGAGGTCTTTGCGCAGCCGCTCCATCTCCTCAGCGTTGGACTCCCGGGCCGCTGCTGCATCCGCCATCATCTCCTCGCTCATACGGTCGGACATGTTCTTAATCTGGTGTCTCAGCTTGCCGTTCTCGATAGTTTCCACCTCCAGGTGTTCGTGAGCAGCGCGCCTGGCGGCCTCCAGCTCGGAGACGGCAGCGGTTAGGGCGGTCAGGTGGACGCGGGCCTTGGACGCGAACGGGACTCCATCCTCCTTCAGCTGCCTGTCCAGCTCCGTTAAATGCTCCAGAACCAGCAGGACGGCCGGGAAGTCCGGGACCAGGCAGAGCGCCATGGATTTCCGACCGCGTCCGGTTCTAACGCCGTGTTTGTTGGACCACAAGCAGCCGTTTTAAACTTCCGAATGGATTGTTTTGTTAGTTAGCGTCGCCATAGCAACGGTTGCTCCCGCAACGGAGAGTTCGACGGCGCGCCACGAAGACCAAAATCCCTCTAAGCGATCGCTAACTGAGAAATACAGTAAAGCGATTTTATGTAAGCTCGTAAATAAAAATAAATACACTCCCACGCTGGGTGGATCTCGTGTTTAAAACACGAGAGAAAGGCTCGTTAAACGTGTGTAATGATAGTAAAACGCAACACAGGCCGAGATTTGAGCTTACCTGACGTTTAGCTTGACCCGCAGAAAAACGACTGTCAGCAAACATCAAACTGCAGAAACTGCTGGGTTGCCAGGTATGAATACAATCTGAGGAATAGTTGCGATAATCTGCTGTTTTCTTTCTTTCTTTTAAATACCCTGGCAAGTAAACAAGCCACATCTTTTAAAAATATTAACGATTTTTGGATACTTTTATATACCTAATAAAGCAATGTTTCACTAATTACAAATATATTATATATTTCTAGATGTGAACAAATATATATATATTTTTTTAAATACAATTTACATTAAATAATTGTTGTTTACGTGTTTTGTTAAATTAAACCATTTGAGTGTTGTTTTGATTTAAAAATGTATTTTACTTTTTTTTTTAATGATGTGCTTTTCCCAGCCCCACAATTTAACTAAATTTTGTAGGCCATCCAAAAACTTACTCAAAGGCCACTCAAAAGAAAAAATTACTCAAGACTACTTATTGAAAATCACAAATCTGCAACACATTTCAAATTTTCTTCTTGGAAGTCAAATTAAAAAGAAAAAAAGGATTATGTTTTTTTTTTCTTTTTAATTTTACTTAATTCTTAAGCACTTTGGTCAGCTTTTGTTGTTTTTATGTGCTATAGAAATAAATTGACATTGACTAAAACTATTGCTCAATATGAATTAGACTTAAATGTAGTGTATGAATGTTGTAGAATAAAAATCCTGTTAAAAAATAAAATACTATACAATGCATATCTTAAATCATTTGAATTGAAATGTACATTATTGAGTGTGTAGTTTGAAACTAGTTTGTTTTGAAGGCTTTTATCATAAATATATTCACAAGCAAATAAGTAACTGAATAAAATAATTGTATATTATTCATTAGTATAATTTTTAATTTTGTTGGTTACGTTGGTGAACACCTCTTGCCTTCATGTTTCCACAAAAAGAAATTTAGTTCTCACCACCAGCACTATTAATTATTTTAAGGATAATAAACAAGAAAATTGTTGGATAGAAGTTATACATATTAATTAAAAAAAAACACAAAAAGAACTAAACCAAAAAAAAAATCTAACACAGGAAGTATTTTAATTAATTAGTTGATACTTTTTCGACATTATTTGCGTTTTAAAGACACTGCCATGTAAGATTTGCGTTTTCATGCTTGTGTTGACAGTTGCGCCTGGCAACCCTGGAAGTCGCATGTTGATGACGCAGTTGGAAAGAAAGCAAAACAACAGCATAGAAATAAAGCAAACAAACTCCAACCCCAATTAAATGTTTGGAAATTCGCGTTTTTTACTGATGACAGCTAAAGTCCAAGGGAGTCTTTTGAATCGCATATTGTCGCGCTTTCTATGTGAAACTTTTGGACTGAAAATTTATGTTTTCAAAGTGGTATATTTTGCGTTACCGTCTTTCCCGCCGTATCTACCTACCTGCCGTAGCTGTGGCAGAAGCTCCGCAGCGCGTGGAGCATCGGAGACATGGCTCTCGTCTGTAAGCCCAGGAGCAAGTCCGCCGTGTGGATGTACTTCGGCTTGAAGGCAAATGAGAAGGGACAGCCTCTGAACACAGACGAGGCCATTTGCCGCTTGTGCCGCAAAATCGTCCTTGCAAAAGGAGGGAATACCACCAATTTAAGAAGCCACCTAACACGTCGCCATCGTTCAGATTTCTATGACTCCAATTCCTCCGTAACTCCTGAAGCTCAAGGTACTCATCCACTCAATTTGGTGATTTTTAATTTGCAAACATCGGTGAGTTTCATGTATGCGTCGTTGCATCGTTTCACTTCGTTCTGCAGCAGCTCACAGATCATTTCTCGAGAGCAGCTGCAGATAAAAGTTGTTGACACCTGAAGTGCGAAGAGTTAAGGTACCTAACAGTTTTGCATTAAAATAAATGATAGTAAAATGCTATGCAGAATGTCACTCAGAACCTAAATGCCAAAATCTTCTGCAGCAGCACCTTCAACTCCAGCTTTTCTTTGTTAGAGTTTGTGATTTTTAACTCTAATGCTGCTGCCCAGACCAATAAATAAATAAAAATCAAATCTCTAAATAGATGTGCAACTTGTTGGCTATCTTACAGCAAAGGTTTTGATAAAAGAAGGTCTGACCAGGGCGTTGAAAAAAGTATCCCCTTCCCTTGATCCACATTTTGTCATGTTACAACCACAAATTAGAAATTATTTTACTGGGTTTTAACGAGACCGTTTAACATGAAGCAGAGCATAATTGTGAAGTGAGAGTATGAAAATGTTACATACAAAACCTGAGGTGACGTGCATTTGTATTTCAAAGTTTTGTGCTTCTTTGTTGGTCAGGTAGTTCAACCTGTTCATCAGATCACATTCACCGTCATCATTTACAAAATACTGAATAACTACTTCCTCTGATCAGGTGAAATTTGCTTAAAGTGATGACATTATAGCAACAAATTACGTAAATCTACCCAAGGCAAAAGGTCAGGTCATCTGGACAGATTCTAATTGTAGAAATGTTTCATCTTTAATCCAAAGGACTTCTTCAGTCTGAGGAGCTGCAACAAACTCAGTCTTATAAGTAGGGGTGGGGCTGATCCGGTGTATCGGCCTCCGATACCAGCATAATTTACGTATCGGATTAAACCTGCAGAGATTTCCGATCCATGATGCACGTTGGCTTCAAACTATGAAATGGATTTCCTGAACGGAGGCGTGTCTCATGAGCCCAGAGTAATAAGTCCCGCCTCACATTCAGGAAATCCAGTTCGTAGTTTGCAGCCAGCTACAAGGTGAGGACTGAGTTAGCAGCACTGTGGCTAACGGCTAACAAGTTTTCATCTAAACATGTCCGCTGTGTGGAAGTATTTTACACAAAACAAGACGGCAACGTGCAATGTCAGTACAACAGTAGACAATCATTAAAAAAAACATGATTTGAAAATTACAAGAAAATTATTTATTGTTATTATTATTATTTCTTATCTTAATGTGGAACAATTAACACGTTGCATCTTAAAGGCATTTTATTTAAAGTGTTTTAGTGTACTTTTAAACTTTCAAAATCGTTTATTTAATTAGGACAAGTCAATATTTGAATGAATAATCACTTAAATTAATCACTTTAACGTCCACTTTAAAGCTAGGAATAAATAAAATCATGTTTTGTGTTAGCAGAATTTAATTCTAACTTTAAAAACTTATCCAACATTAATAAAACTTACCTCAAGTTGCCTTTTTGGACATGCATGCATATATTTGTACAAATTCTAGTTGAGAGGAGATTATTACAGCCTCATATAAAATCAATATTGATGATGATATTGGAACTGGATCGGTATCGGCCGATATCCAGATTTAGGTATCGGGATCGGATCGAAAGTAAAAAAAAAAAAGGTGGATCGGTTCCTACTTATAAGCAGCACCTTCTCATGTGCAGGACGTTCATTTTCACACGCACCTTTCATAGTCCACGTCCACGAGACACAGAGCTCCTGGGAAAGCCCTCCTGCTGCAGCATTTATCACCATGTGGGTTTCTTCCTGCCAGAGTCGCCACTCTGTCCCTGCGTCTGCCTTTGGCCACAAATCTATGATGAAGGGAGCGCAACACTCCACAATGTCTGCACGATCTCCATCCATTCGTTTTTGTTCATTTGACTAATTTAGTGTGTTTGTTTAGTCGTGCAGCTGAATGTCCGAGTTAATTTCTGCATTGATGGACACGCCCACAAGCTTCTGACCAATCACACACTTGGAGCATACGCCTGTGAGAACGTTTTGACCAAGGCCTTGTGTCGAGAATGGGCGGAAGAAGCTGGTCTGCGACCAAAATGACGTAATTTTCATTACACAACTGCAACAATGAGACGATTTTGGCACTTCGGATGGAGTATGCAGTGCCCTTGAAACTGCTGCAGCTCCTCAAACTGAAGAAGTCTTTTGGATAAAAACCAAAACGTTTCAGCAAAGAAGAATTCATCCACAGGACCTGACTCAGTCTTGTTAGATTTATCTACCTGGATTATTGAGCATGCATCAGGAGGCCAAGTTTGAGCTTTGACCCTGTGAAATTTATGCTCAATGAAAACAATTCAAGCAGGTCTGAACGTTTCAATTAATACAACTTTATTTATTAAGCACTTTAAGAGTTAAAAGAGGTAGTTTACATGCAAACTGCACAACAAAACATGTCGTTTTTCATGATAAAATGGAGTCCAGCACAGAAATCTGAATCTTACTGAGTAAAAGGAAAAGCTCCAGATTTTTTCTGTTTCACTCAATTTAGTTTTTTCCCTGAGTAAACAAAAAAAATGTAGACTTTTTTAAAGGTAACGTGTAAAAGAATGCTATTCATTATCTCTACAATTGCTCTTTTTACCCCTTGCGTCAGTGGTTTGTTGGCTTTTAAACTTTTTATTTTTAATGCTTCACAAATGGTTCCTCTCACCTCTTGATGATGATTGCCATCCGTGGCTGGTTTTGTACCCGGTTTGTCTGCCGCCCCAACGTTTATGATTTGATCTACCAAAGCACATTTTTAAAAGGAAGATGGGCAGATTTGAACAAATATCTCAATAATTTTTCATCAGCATCCTGGTTTCTAGACCTGGACGTTTGTTTTGGATGTTTTCTGTCGATTGTTGGATGCTCTGGAGATTCCCTCATTGTCATTCGCCAACTAGTTGCAGGGCAGCGAGGTACCAGCCTAAACAATTTTAGATGCAAAAAATGTAATTTTATTGTTTTTTTTATACTTCTAACACAGTTACATTATTAAATGATTGTTTGAGGGTTAATGTAACTCGGACTCATCAGGGTTTTTGTTGACAGCTGAATTCAGCGACCAGTTAGACTTGGTGATCTTAGCCCAGTTCTTTCTTGCACCTCTCGTCCTCACAACCTTTAGCCGTCGTTGCTTTTCAGAAGAAGAGAGAAGAACTTAACCTTTCTTCTTTCAACCTGGCACCTCTGGTTGGCTGCATTAATCCGACTCTACATCTGGGGATTATTTTACCAGCTCTGTCGTCGAGACTGTTTCAAGTGATGCTTAGACAAACAATTCAAATCAAAACCGTTGCAAGTGTGTAGTGATCAGGTGTTCTGTGAAGAAAAAGCTATGTTGTTGTGATTGTATGGCATAATGAGGTTGGGGGGGGGGGGGGGGGCGGGTAAGGAAAGTCAGGAACAAGTGAAAAGACGAGACTGCTGAACTTTTTATTGTAAAATGCATTAATTTTAATTAGGGCTGGGCGATATATCGATATTTTAAAAATATTGATATAATTTTATTCGCAATATAAACCGACATTATTTCAATATAAACGATAATATACGTGAAAATCTGCCTGCTCTTCTTTCTCCCATGCGGCCCCCCTCCTTCTGCCGCATTCTGCCCGCTTCCTGCTTCGAGGCGGGCGAGAGACGTTTAGCACAAGTAAACAAGGGAGATGTGAAGAGCAGCTTAGCTGCTGAACAAAAAGAGAAACGATGGCTGTTCTTTCGGAGATGGTTTGGATTTAAATTGTCAGATGAGGGGCAGAAAAATGTTTTCTGTAGACATTGCCGAAAGCAAGTCCCGACATTCAGCACTATGGATCTTTCTCACCATTTAAAACAGTGGTATAAGTGTGTATGAAGCTGCAGGCCCGACAGACCTCAGCCTCCTTACCTGACAAACCACGGGTCAGAACTCATTTAGCCGTGCTGTGCCTTATGAGAGGAACAGAGAGGTGGTGTGACATTAAATCTGTGCACAGTAGTTCTTTTGCCCGTGCTGCTTCACACACGCTTACTAATGCGAAGGCTGCGCAGCCGAAGAGGATTATTATTTAATACATGTAAATAAATGTCTATAAAACAAACTTTAACATATGTAAAAGTTTATTTATTTAGACATTTGTTTTGTAGCGTTACAGCTGTTATAAATGTGCCTGTGTGATAACTGGGACAAAGCTTTGACTCAAATTTTTGTTATTACTTTATGGAAAGAAAAATGTATATCGTCATTTTCCTTAAAATATCGAAATATTAATTTAGGTTCATATCGCCCAGCCCTAATTTTAATAAAACAAACTAAGGCATTGTTCTTGGCCCTTTTAGGGCAATTTTATGATTGACGTTTATTTTTACTGCTTGTTTTTCCTTAGTGTGATCATTAGTGTGTGTTATTGCTCCAGTAATTTTAATTCTGTATGATGTTTTTGTTTTGCTGCCTATGTTTTGCTACATTTCTGTTAAGCACTTTGATAACAGTTTATCTGTTTTAAATTGTGCTCTACAAATAAAGATGACTTGACTTGACTTGAATTTCTAGAAGCGTGCTTATCAAGATCTGGCAACCCACGCCAGTGTTGTCGTCACATCATAGAAGTAGAGCAGATAGACTGCGCTCCACCCACCTAATTGTTGTAATCATTGTCTTTCTAAGCGTTTGAACCAAATGAAACATAACGCCGTTATGCGCAGGCGTTGTGCGAATAAATAAATCAATTAATTAAAACCCCGACTTCCCCCCGTGTGACATTGAAAACCTCGGCTCCGTCTCTCGCTCCGTGTTCGCTCTGGGCGCTCTAGCTCTGCTGCAGCTCTGCAGAGAAAGGGGCACAACATGGATCTCATCGGGAAGCCGAGGGGAAAGTCCATGGTGTGGATTTACTTCGGATTTAAAGCGGACGAGAGAGGCCGCCCGCTGAACGCCGACGAGGCCATTTGCCGCTTGTGCCGAAAAATCGTGCTCGCCAAAGGGAACACGACGAACCTGAGGAGCCATCTGAAGCGCCGACATCCCGTCGAGTTTCTAGCCAGCCTCGCTCCCTCCACATCCGGGGCTTTGTCCGAGGCTCAGGGTAATGTTGACCAACCAGCGCCTTTAAAACCTTCCAGGCTGCACATAAAAAGAACTCTGGCGTTGATCGCTTTAAGGTTGCAGAGAAAGTTATCAGGACCACAGCGGCCAACTCTGATGATGCGCTCTGTGGTGTAGAAATATAGTGCTTGTTTATATATTTATTTCTGTAAGAGAAGCTGTTATGGATGTTTATAACCGTGTATCATCGACACAAAGCGTCAGGAATCAAGGGGGGAAAAAATCCCGCAGAATTTAGCAATTACTTATCGTGTAATCTAATCTTTCAAGTCAATAAACCCGTTCAATAGCTCGACCAGTAAACCGAGTCTTGTACGCCTGCGCAAAGGGAACGCGACTCTTTGCGCATGCGCAGCCTTGTTGCCATGTTGCCAGCTAATCCCCGTTATTTTTGCGGTTCGATCGTTTTATCAGGGAGCTACACAACAACAGGAAGTTGGTTTTTTTTAACCGTTGAATTATTGCTGTAATTTGTCCCACGACACATTTATTTTCCTTCCGGCTGGTGTTTGAGCTCTATATTAACGCCATTTTATTTTGCTTAAAGCCATTTAAAGACAAAGCATCATCTCGTCCCAAGCTTTTCATTGCATTGTTGACCTTGTGTTGATTTTGCACATGACAAATAAAACCTAACCTATTTTCTAATCTTAATGTCCAGTTCATTTTGCCATTCTATACTTTATATTAGCTCTTAAAAATTGAATTGAAAATTGAATAGAATTGAGCTTCTTTCTTTCTAAAACTAATTAAGTTGGCAGCTGTTGGGTTGATGTTTTAAAGCAATTTATGTCGAAAACATCCTTTTCGTTCAGCTTTAAAAGGAGCTGTAGTGAACAACTGACTAATCTGGAATAAGTGTTGTCCTCACTGTGCAAAGAGGAAATAAGATTTTCATCCCATCACCAGCAAAGTGATGCAGCACTGAAGGAGCCTGAAACGACACCTGTCGGCCTGAACAGGTGCATTTGCTTCACTCGGCTCACTTGGCTTTGGGTTCTGGTTTTACTTCCCTTTACAGCTAAATAAATAACTAAAATAAGCTTTTTACAACCGTTCCGAAGGATGGGGAGGCTGAAGCAGCAGAACAAATCACCAGAAAACGATTAATTTCCAATTAATGAACTTCTCTCTACCAGTCTTATAGATTATTTATTTACCTAATTACCTTTTGAACAAGGTGAAAAAGGTAATACAAGTTTGTTTATGGGAGAAATTAAATGGAATAAGCAAACATTAAATGTGCTTTTTCTATACTAAATGTGTAATTCGTTAGTTTTTTTTTTTTTTTTTTTAATTGTTGCAGAATGTTTATCCTCCAGGTTGTAGTCAGTACCTCACGTCTAATGCATTTCTGTTTTTTTTTTTTCATCACCAGCTTTAGATTTTGGCCACGAAGAGCTCGGGGAGGATATCTCATTTTTCCAAACCCCTTCGAACTCCAACTATGTCCCAGATGCGGTGATCCCGCCAGGCGAGCCGTGGCTTAATGGAGGCCCCTCCCGGGCTGTGCTGTCCCTGCCGTCCTGTCTGTGCCTGTCCAAGCCCAGTGCGCCTAGAACATCTGGTCCTGGGCCTTCAGTCGAAGACCAAGGGGAGCCGAAGGTGCTTGCCAAGTGCCAGCTTCAGCAGGGGGTCATGTTTGGACCTTTTCTGGGAGAAATGTGCAAAGGACAAATGCCAAGCAACCTCAGATTTGCCTGGGCAGTAAGTAGATGCCAAACACAAATATATAATACACATAATTTATTTAAGTGTTAAATTTATTTGTAGGTCTGTCACGTTAAACAATAAATCAATTAATCGCATGATAAATGAAAATTATAGACCTCATTTTCATTTATTGGCTTTATCGTTTCTTCGTGTCTCTCTCTTTCTACTGAAGACACTGGATGACCAAAGGCTCAACTCCGGTGCCTGAGAACTTCCTGATGCATGCTAAAGAACTGAGAGCTGAGAACTTGTTAAATGATTTTTTTTAAATTAAAAGCCTTGTGTGAAAAATGCTATGCTAAAGAGCTCAAACCACAACGAGTGTCCGCCATTTTGAGAACCGAAAAACAGGAACGAGAGACAGCCCATGTCTCGTCAAGGGGCCTCCCTCCCTTATTTTCTTAAAGAGACAAGCTGCTGCTCCCTCACTATCCATCCTTTGGTTCTAACAGTCTTATACTGCTATCCAGTGGTCAAAAAAGGTACTACACGCAAAATTAACCAACATTTATTCTTAAATTTGACAGTAATTACTAATTATTGTCAAATTTCAAACAATAATATTGTTTATCGCAATAATTTTTGAGACAATTAATCGCCCAGCAAAATTTATTGTGACAGGCCTATTTGTGATGTTTGTCTGACGCGATCAAAAGTATGGTTTTGTTGTGTTCAGTGTTTGGATACGAGATGTTGTAAAGTCCTTCATAAATTCAAGAGTAAAGACCTCAAGGCCAAGTTCACTTTGACATTTTTTCAAAGCTAGATCACTTTAATGTTATTTCTTGTGATTTGAAAAAATATATTTTTATTTTTTAACCTAGATTCGAGACGATGCTGCTTTTACCTTTGTGGACGCTTCCGATGAGAACAAATCTAACTGGATGAGGTGAGACGGTATTATCGGGTTTAATTCTTAACTTTTGCTTGTTTTTTTTATTTGACAGTTCTCACAGCTCAGGGAAACGTGACTCTCCGTCTGTGTTTCAGGTACGTGACGTATACAAGCAGTGAAATCGAACACAACCTGGTCGTGTTCCAGTTTTATCGCCACATTTACTACCGGGTTTCCCAGCCCGTCTCAGAGGGGGCGGAGCTCAAAGTCTGGATTGGGAAGGATTACGCCTCGCTTTTGGGTCTGGGGTTAAGTGAGTTTAATCCCTCTGGGTTCCTGACTTGATCGAAGCAGATTCGTATTTCTGTTGATAATAACCCTCAGCTGACCATAGACTTGAATGTATTTGTTTTAAAGCAGGAAGTGTGTATGAATTTGGTTGTGTTGGTCCTACAGGTGATAACGGGAAATGTGAAATTGGAGATAAGGAGACAGCTCTGCGCCTCCTGCAGGACATCCAGCTGATCACCCTCCCGGAGCCGAGCAGCACCTCCCTTTGGTCTGACTGCAGCCAGTCGCAGAGCCCCATGCCCGTCATCAGTGACGTGACGACCGTGCCAAACCCAGAAGCAGCTGGTGATCCGGGTTTGGTTCCTTACCCGATCTTCCCCTCCCCGTTTTCCTCGACCTTGCCCTTGTTGTCCTCGAATTCTCACCTGATGGAGAAGTACGACTTCTTGCCCGGAACAGAGAAGCTGCTGACCAACCTGAACGCCAGCCAGAACAGTCCCTGGCACTTCTTTGGGCTGGAGCCCGACCCGATCGGCCGGCCTCTGGACCGGAACACTGCAGTGTGCAAGCTGTGCCTGGAGCGAGTGAGCTGTGGAGGAGGAGCGACGGATCTTCAACTCCACCTCACCACCAAGCATCACATCAAACTCCGCGACATTTGCAAGGATCGCAGTGCACCGACAGGTAGGAGAGGCGGAGCTTATAACTAAACAAACTTCCATCACAACTTCTGCAGCTTTGATAAGCTTTTAATAATAATTTCTGAGATGGAAACACAATTTAGATATACAGTAGTCCCTCGATACTTTGCGGTCTCACTTTTTCATGAGTTTTCAACCTAAGATTGTACACAACACAAGACTGGCTGATTGATGGAGGGCGACCAACCTGAGCATTGTGCTGAGGGGCGCACTGGCCAGGGGACCTACAGGTTCAGTTCGGGTCACACTTGATTATTTTAGATAAACAATGCATGATGCTCACTCTGGTATCCACCTCACTCAAGCTCCCACAGCAGCGATTGGGAAAGACAGGCCCCACCCCCTCCTTTCTCTTTCTGAGGCTGTCGTCCCCCTCGGGATACTTCTCACTCTCCGCGTCTGAACCAGGACCCGTCAGGTGCTTCAGTGGCCGAGGGAAAAGTCAAAGTCCCTCCTCGGCCCACTGGAGGGAGAGCCGGCTGAGGAGAGGCCGTGTGGGGCGTCCGCGCTCCTGCCTGGGGGTCAGAAAGAGAAAGGAGGGGGCGGGGTCTGTCTTTCTTAGGGTTGTCGCGATAAACAATAAATCAATTAATCGCATGATGAATGAAAATTATCAACCTCCTTTTCATTTATCGGCTTTATCTTTTCTTCGTGTCTCTCTCTTTCTACAGAAGACACTGGATGACAAAAGGCTCAACTCCGGCACTCTTCACTGACCCCTCCCTTTCTCTTTTCTCTTTTAAAATCTGTTTTAACGATCCAAAATCGCATTTTTGGATCATTAAAAGCAACTAAGCTGAGAAGCTAAGCTACGAGCTAAGCTAACAGGCCGACCTCGAGAAAAATCCTCCGTCTTGTAAAGCGCCTCTTTCTCATTTATCTTAAAGAGACGCTGCTCACTCCCTCACTATCCATTCTTTGGTTCTGGTTGTTGAAAAAGGTCCTACATGCAAAACAAATTAAACATTTCTTCTTAAATTTGACCATAATTACTAATTATGGTCAAATTTCTAACAATATTATCGTTTATCGCAATAATTTCTGAGAAAATTAATCGCCCAGTAAAATTTGT
Organism: Nematolebias whitei; assembly: GCF_014905685.2. Lineage (NCBI taxonomy): Eukaryota > Metazoa > Chordata > Actinopteri > Cyprinodontiformes > Rivulidae > Nematolebias > Nematolebias whitei. The sequence goes on along the minus strand of NC_056513.1, from coordinate 5,584,084 downwards.
AATCGTGACAGGCCTAGTCTTTCCCCATCACTGCTGTGGGAGCTTCAGTGAGGCAGATACCAGAGTGAGCAGCTTTAGTGCTGCTTTTTAGTGAGGGTTTATAAAGCCTTTTATTTATATACAGTGAACGCTCATTTTTCACGGAGGTTACGTTCCAAAAAGAACCCGTGATAGGTGAAATCCGTGAAGTAGTAACCTTTATTTTTTTTACAATTATTATACAATGAAATGCTCCATAATACATTCAAACCAAAGAACAAAACCTTTTTACAGGACCAAGCATTTGTTTAACAAATAAAAGTACTGTATAAATGTTTTTTACAAAAAACTACTGTACTGGAGAGACTGCTTAGCCAATCAGAATGCAGAACACAATGCACGATGCAAATCCGTGAAGTAGCGAGACCGTGAAAGGTGAACCACCTTATAGCGAGGGTCACTGTATAATTATATATATATACATATATATATATAAATATATGGAACTTAACCCTCACAACAATAAGAGAGGGGCTACTGTACTATAAAGCTACAGAAAAAAGATACACTTTCTAAATAAAATGAAAAATTTCATCCCCTGCATGCCGAAGTTTTAAATCTGTTAGCGCTCAAAGTATGAGTTGTGAGTTACTCAGCTACTGCCACAATAATATGAACTAAATATCTGTAAAACTGACTGAATAATAACATTTTTTGTGTTAGCTATAGCATCCATCTTTACAAAAAAAGGTTAAATTGTGTCATCTGGACCAGTTTCTTTAAAAACCTCCTTCTGAGATTCCAACAGGAGGTTGGCTTGAAACAGCAGTGAGGGCTACCTATGGGACAGAGCTGGTTGGCAGGCCGCAGACTGATGAAGTCCTCTGGATGAAACGTTCCTCACTTAAAGAATTTGGTCCAGATGACACGATTTAACCTTTTTGTCATCCGTCTTTACATTCAATGAATTCTTACCTGATATTCTGCTAACAGATGGAAAAAATGAACACGATTGTCCGTCTTTGCGTCTTTTCCTCAGTGTCTCTGCGCTGCGTTCCCCCGGTGTTTCCTCCCAGCGGTCAGGTCAGCTCTGCCCCCGCGGTGATGCCCACTCAGGTGACTCACGCCATCACCAACTTCCTGATCAGGGACCTGCAGGCCCCGGCTCTGGTGGAAGGGGAGGGCTTCAGACAGCTGCTACACACGGTCCTGCCCTCCTACAGGGAGACGCTCACCTCCTGCCAGCTGGAGAGCCTCCTGAGAGACCACCACATCCGGAGCAGGATGAGCCTCCTTCAAATGCTGAGGGGCAAATCTGGAAGCGTGGATGTCGAGGAGATCTGCGACTACACCGCTCCCATAGAGTTCGAGCCCAGGAGGCGAGGGCGACCCCACAGCCGTCAGAGGGAACTCTCTCACTTTGTCACCCTGAGCGTTGACGTTTGGCTCCACAGCTGGCAGGGGAGCAGCCAGCACTACCTCACCCTCTGGGCGCACTACATAGACAACAATTTCGGTCTTCACAACTTGGCCCTGACCACCCAGAGGCTGGTGGAGAGCCAGGGAGAAGACTTCAGCCTTCAGGCCGTGGAGCTGCAGGTGAAAGCGATGGCGCAGGAGTGGGGCATCTCCCAGCCCAATCTGGTCCTGTTGGGAGTGGAAGGCAAAAACGCCACGAAGGTGGGGCCGATAAAGAGTGAGAAGGGAGCGGAGGCCATGGGAAGTGTCCCTCACCCAAATTCAACGACGTTTTTAGAACGGGACGACTCCGTGTCCTCCGAGGAGCCGCAGGCCTCCTCGGAGCACTTCATCGAGGGTCTTCCGTCGGTCCCGTGTTTCTTCAGCGCTGTGCAGGGCTGTGTGGAGGAAGTGATGTCACACCCGGTCGTCTCAGATACCCTCAGCCAGTTCCAGAGCGTGTTCACCGCTCTGTTCCTGCCGCCCGCTCAGAGGAAAGGCTCGTACCTGCACCGCGCTCAAAAGCTGCTGCAGGCCCTGACCAAACCGGAGCAGGCGAGGTTAAAGTCGTGGGCTCACACCCGACCCACCTGGAACTCTCTGTACCCCTTACTCAACTCCCTCAGCAAACATAAAAGTCTGATCTGTGAAATAATTAACGAGATAAACGACGAGAGCTTAAGCAAAGAGGAGACTGCTTTGGAGCTGTGCGGCAGCTACCACGCTAACTCCACCTCCAGCCCGCCATCAACGAGCCTCCCGACGCTGCACTCCGAGTGGATAATGGTGGAGGAGCTCTGTCTGGTCCTCAAACCTCTGGACGTGGCCTGTCGGACTCTGGCCAAGGAGACCTTCCCCCGTCTGTCCCTCGTTAAACCCATCCTCACCGGCCTGCTGTCGCGCCACCTCATACCGCGGCCGGGCGACTCCTCGTCTACCTTGAAGGAGGTGAAGAGGCTGATGAGGCGGCACTTGTCCAGCTGTTACGATAACCCTGCGGTGAACAGGGTTCTGAGTGTGGCGTGCTCCCTTGACCCCCAGTTCCATGGACTGGGCTTCATGGACGACAGGGTGAGATAAACATTTGAAATTTAGGGGAAAAACATGAAAAGGCACTAAATTAATAAATGGTAACCATGTGATTTACATGTTTTCTTTTTCAGTTGATGGTCATTTATTAGGAGGGGTGACGATGTTTGTTTTGAACTTTAAATTGATGGTTCCCAACCCTGGTCCTTGAGGAACACCGTCCTGCACGTTTTAGTTGTTTTGACACATCTGATTTAAACGATTAACAGGCTTCTGCAGAACATGAGGAAGTAATTAAGTCACTGAATCAGGTGTGTTGGAGCAGAGAAACAACTAAAACGTGCAGGATGGTGTTCCTCAAGGACCTGAGTTGGGAACCCCTGCGATTGCATAATGGCCCACCTCAGTTTCTTCCATTCGCTCTTAAACTTTAAAAATCTTGCTTGAGCTTTGATCGTTTCTCAGAATGTGTCACAGTAATGTCTTGGAAGTTAAATGAATAGTTGTTGTCTTGATGTTTTAGGAGCAGGCCGACACGTTTGTTTGGCTGAAGAAGGAGGCCGTGAGGATAGTGAAGGAAAACAGCAAAAAGAACTCGTCTAAGACGCATCGGATCAAGAGAAGCTCCTCTCCTGCGTCGCCGGAGTCCGAGAGCGATACTGTGCGGAGGAGCAAACGACTGAAAGAATGCCCTCCGATCAACTTCAGAGAGCTCATAGTTGAAGATGAATTTAGTGACGCCGGAGAGGGAGACACCGACGATTGCGACTATGTTGAACCAGTCTCTGAGCCCGGGCTCTCCGGTATGGAGTTTCTGCTGGGGGACCTGTTCTGCTCACCGCCCAGAAGCAGGCTGAGCTCCGTGGAGGAGTCCGTGGACGTCGAGATGTCGGTCTTCAGAGCCGACAAGGGGGCTTCGCTCGGCGTAGAGCCCCTGCAGTGGTGGAAGATGAAGGCCGTCCAGTTCCCCCTGCTGGCCTCGGTGGCGCGGGCCTACTTGGCCGCCCCGGCCGTAGCAGGCAGCGCCGCTCTGGACTTCGTGCAGGAAGGACTGGGAACCACAAACAGGAAGAGATCAAACATCCCACCTGAGAGTTTAGATGCAATTTTGTTTCTGCATCACAATCGCATTTCTTCCACCGAGAGCGGGCCGGCAAGCATGCCGGAGTGACGAAACGGAAAGCTTTGACTATTTTTTTTTTTTTTTTGTGCATGTTCAACCTTTTCTAACTTTACCCTCTTTCAGATGAAGACCAAATCTATAGATCGTCATTTTAAAATGTAGAACTAGACGCAGGATACAAAGTGCAGGACCTCTGCACTTTTCAGATGTAGTTTTTTATTTTATTTTTACTCTTAGGTTGTTTTTCTGTCTGAAATCTCTAATCCACTCTGGTTCTGCAGCTAAGTCCTAACTTTAAAACTGCTTTGCCGTAGTTTAACCGATGCAATACTTTTTCCCTCGAGGTTTGTTTTACTACTGATTTACATTTTGTGTCCAGAACACTGTATTTCCAAGTGCTATATTTCAATAGTCTCTGACGACACCTGATCTAAAGCGCGCACACTGATGAAAGATTTCATGTTGGCGTAATCCACCGTTTGTCTTTATTTATTTTTTTATCAATCGCCATCAAGGAGAAAGGTCGTTAAAGCATTTGCAACTGTCGGTTTGACATATTTAGCTACAATCTGGTAGTAGCTGAGAGTCATCCTCAGCACGTACATGAAGTGCACATCTTTGCCTGAAATTTGGGCATCATCTGTCGGAGTCATTAACTGTCTGTCAGCAAAATATCTCTTGAAACTTTGAAGAGAGTTTAGTGAAACTCAGAAAATAATCACAACTCCTGGAATCACCTCCATTCAAAATGACGGCCAAAGCTAATCCAAAATCGCTGTTAGTCAGATTACCAAATATTTAGCTGACGTTTGTTGTGGTAGTAGCTGCGAGTCATCCAAGGTTTGACCATATTTGTTATAAAATATTGGACGTGAATATGTGGCATGGAAGGCGGCGGGTGATATGCATTCCTTTGAGGGGACGATGGGATTTTTGTTGTGACAATTATTTTGCAGGATTAGCTCAAACTTCAGAATCAGAATAAGCTTTATTGTCATTGCACAGAAGTACAGCGAGATTATATTCCGTACAGTCGGCGTGCACGTGGCTGCAGCTTCTAGGAGTGCGGCCCTTATTCTTTAGATAAAAGAGGAAAGACCATGAGGATAGTGGGTATTTAAAAAAAAAAAAATAATCTCCACACCTTATCCTTGTCAGGACAAGATTTAAGACATAAAAACTACCAGCAAGCACATTTATAGACGGATTACATATTTATACATATGCATTTGACGACAAGACGGTGGGATTTGTACATGAAGCACTTCCAGATAGTTCCATAGTCCTGATGAGATGTTAAAGTGTCAGCCAGTACAGCTCTGATAAGCGTTCACAGAAGTTCTCGGGGGGGATAGAGCAGAGATTTCTTAGTTTACACATCAACAAGAGCAGTTTGATAAGTTGGCCTATTCAAGGCCGAACAGGGAGGCCAGATTCAGACGAGCCACAGCTGTTTTTGTGCAGGCAGACTGTTCTTCTCGTCAGCATTGAGTTCTGCTGGTACTCTCGATGGTCCAAAATGGGCTTTCCGCTGGTCTGTGCTTATTAGCCTTCGACAAGATCGATTCCAACATGCTGGCAAGTTCCAGAAGCCGCAAGTGGCCTACGATTCTCATAAATCGCTTCAAGTTTACTGTGGCGCTTGTAAATCAGCCGAGTCTGAGATCTCGAGGCACAAATTAATCCTTCACGTGAGGTGGGCAGCTTTGCCGTGGCCGAAACTGCTGCTGCCGTCTTCCTTAATAACCGATAACAAAGGTGTCCAGCGGTGCCAAAATGCAGAAACCCTGCTATCATAAATCCAATTATGTATAAATCTTGGAGATCCTCCAGAGGCAACACAGACAGGCACGTCAGCTTCCACTCTCCCACAGATCCATGACGTACCCAGCCGCATGCGTCTGTCCGGGGCATGAGGGCTCTCCAGGATCCTGTCGCTTGGTTGAAAAAAAATGTATCAATTGCGTTGAAAGTCCAGCTGATCAGATCCATAACGGTAATTTACGATTTGTAAATAGAAGCTCCGATACGCAGGACGGAGAGCGAAAAAGCAGGAGGGAAGAAAAGGCATCCGTCTTGCTCAAGGGCGAGTGGAAAAAGAACATGAAGTTTTAAATCCATCGCTTAAATGTAGTCAGAAATATTTCAAATGAAACGTCTGGTTTTTGACTGAGCTCTGCGTTGTGTCTGTCTTTAAAAGTCCACCTGCGTCTGCCCCCGAGTGTAATCTTTGTCTTTTTGTCTTCAAACCTGTCCTGACTTTAAGTTCCTGAACGTATAACAAACTTGTTCCTGACTTTTCTAAATAAATAAAAACAACAAATTTAGACTTTGTGTTATGATTTAGTTGTAGGAAAAACGTGCACCTTTCAGTTCTTTGGCTTGACCTTCGTGGCAGAACACAAAAAACAAGTCGTTAAAACGAGGTAAATATGATCTGAGGTAAAGAACTTTTCAGTGTTTTATGCTGTTTTATGTTTTAATCAAGAAAAACTAAGATGGATTGTAGAAGCTGAGTTCAAAATGAATCATTTTTGTACTGTTTGAATTATTTAACACCTATTAAATTTTTTTTTTCCATCTGTTTGCTGCTCTGGACCATTCAGGTGTGTGTTAACACAATGCCAAAGTGGAAAGACATCAGCAATGACCTTAGAGAAGATATGGTTGCTGTCCATTAGTCTTTGAGGGTCAAAGGTCATCATTCTGAGAGATTATTCACAAGTGGAAAACATTAAGGCAGCTGATAATCTTCCCAGGAGTAGCAGCAAATTCACCCTGAAGGTCAGACTGTGCAGTGCTCAGAAAAATGAGCTCCACCTCAGACTCGGCAGGTTAAAGGTCAAAGGTCATGGCCTCTTCTAGAAGGTTTGCAGGAGAAAGTCACCTCTTAAAAACATGGCAGCATGACTTAGGTTTAGAGTCCTCTTAAGAAACCACAAGACTTCTGCAGAACCAGGCCAAAGTGGAGATGATTACCCAGAATGCTCAGCAGCACAGTTAATGAAAACCTGAATGCAGCACGAACCTCATGTTTAAGCTCGGTGGTGGAGGGCTGATGGACTGGGCTTCTTGCAGTCACTGAGTGGACCATGAACTCTGTAGACCGAAAGATTCTGGAGTCAAACGTGGGTCCATCAGTCTGGTGGCTGAAGCTTGGACCAAACTGGGTCCAACAGGACAGTGTTCCCAAACACAGCAGCTAATCTACAACAGAATGGCTCAAAAATGAAAGAACCAAGGTGCTGCAGCGGTCCAGAACTTTAAGAGAGCCAAGCAGAACCATCAATGAACTGAAGCAACTTTCGACAGGATGAAGTAATAATTTTTAAATTGGTGCCACCTCGTGGCCAATGGCGGTACTGAAAGGTAAAGCAGTTCTGCAACGATTTATTTATTTTTTTTTACAAAAAGTGACTTTTTATGTTTTAATCCCTGCCAAAATATTTTAAACTAAACTTTCCTCTATTATTAAACAATTGGAAATGCACAAGGCGTTTAAAAAAACATTGTTTTTTTGTTATACATCAAAATCATGAGAAACAAATGCTTGCAAAACGTAGTTTCTGTTTTGTACCTTAAAACAAAATGCAGGAACATGAAATTTAATTAGAAAAATAAAATGCATGAATAATCCCTTTGCTACAGTTTGGCCTCAGATAATCTGGAGTCTGTGGAGACTTCGGCCCGAGAGGTGTTCTTCCTGCTTTGGGCTTTTCTCCTGCAGTGGATGAAGACGTAAAGAGGATGGATGAAGACCAAGAGGGTGAGGAGAGTGAGAGTGACGTCCACCTGGAACAGACGAGGTCACACCGCACTGCCAAAGTTAACAAGCGGTTCCATTAAGGCGGTCGCTGTAGACGTTTTTGTCTGAAATCTAAAATGTCTCACGTAGAAGGGATCTCCCTGCAGAGGGCCTTTGACCAGGGCGAAGCAGGGGTACTGCAGCAGGGAAATGACCGCAGACAGAGACATCACCAGGCCGTACAGCTTCCCAAAGTGACCGGCTGGAAAACTGATTCAACCGACAAGGAAAAGTTAGTGATGGCTGTTTTTTCAAACGACCATGAAGTTAACACCAACGTTAAAACCAATCCAGTTGTTTTGAAGCTAAACTTTCATCGCCTTCTTAGTTTAGGAGCAGGATTCCTTATCTGTAGACTTAAAGAATCCATGCATACTTGAACATTTGTGCAGCTTCCCTTCCAAACAGTATGTTTAAAGAAGTAATGAGCAATAATGCAACAGTGACAAATGTCTAAGATACTAAATTGAGATGCTTCAATAGTCGTCAATGTTACGTATCTCGTGTTCAGAATGGACTCAGAGGTGATCAATTCAATTTTCTTTCCTCAGAAAATTATATACGTAGTTATAACTTGTAAAATAATGTTGTTACTTTGAGCTTTTGGTTAGCATTTTTATATATTTAGCTAGCCTTTGATACTGTTAGCATTTACCTAGCATTTAGCTTTTAGCTATAGTCTTTTGATTCTTTTAGGTAGCCTTTTGATACAGTTAACTAAAATTTTGTTGCTATTTCGGTTTTAGCAAACATTTAGCTACTTTGAGCTTCTGGTTAGCTTTTTTATATATTTAGCCAGCCTTTGATACTATTAGCTTTAAGCCAGCATTTAACTTTTAGCTAATCTGTTGATATTGTTATGTAGCCTTTTGATACAATTAAATATATTTTGTTGCTATTTGGGTTTTAGCTATCATTTTGATACTTTTAGCTTCTGGTTAGCTTTTTTTTATTTTTTTATTTTTTTACAAATTTATCCAGTCACTTGCTACTTTTAGTTTTTAGCTAGTCATTAACTTTTAGTTAACCTTTTGCTATTTTTCTCTTTTAGGAGTTTTATTTTTTTAATTTTAGCTTCATGCTAGCCTTTAGAAATATTTAGCTGGCTTTTTGCTACTGTTATATCGTATCTGAATGTTGGTTGAATTTGAACATTTTGCAGATTTTATTTAAATAGCTTTTGATGCTGTTTTACTTCTTTAGCCTTTAGCTAGTGTTTACTATTAGTTTTAGCTAGCCTTTTGCTGCTTTCACTTTTAGCCAGTCTTTTGCTATTATTATATTTTATCTGACCTTCTGTTGCATTTACCAAACTTTTTGCAGCTTTTAGCTTATTTCCAACTAACCATTTTCTACTTTTAGCTTCTGTTTTTCCTCTTTTAGCTAGCATTTTGCTCATTTTTGTATTTTGCTACTTTTAGTTTAATTCATTTTCAGCTTCTAAAGAAAATTTCAGCAGGCATCCAGTCTTTAATACTTTTCTAGTTATTATTAATTAATGTGTGTGTGCGTGTTAGGAGCCACTCACGCGATGCTAATGAAGGCTGCGTTGCCCCCGTAGAGGAAGGAGCGATTGAGGACCTGCAGGCTGAAGGTGAGGTACTGCAGAGGGAGGAGAGGGATGGAGGCGCACACAGAGAAGAGGAGGCACTGCAAGGAGGTCAGGAACAGAGACAGGTAGGAGGAGCGCAGGTCTGCCTCCTGTTCGGTTTCTCCTACGGGACCAGAAAAGAAGGAGTGAGGAGAATTGTTGTAGTTTGACACAAACTATCAGTCGGGTTTACCGTCGACTCGAGGTTTTCCTTTATGTCTGTCCAGGATGAGTCCGTTCCAGGGAGCACAGAGAACCCCGAACAGCTGGGTCACTGCAAACACGTTGGTGTACCGACTCACTGGGGGGGGGGGGCGAGGAGACAAACGAAGAGAAAACCAGATGTGAAAATGAAAAGGTCGGAAAGAAAAAGAAGGAAATCTGTAAAGGGTGTACCCAGGTTTTGGTCGTTGTTGGCCAGCCGGTTGAGCGTGGCGTTGAGGGTCCCGATGAAGAGGTAGTGCCTCAGCTGCATCAGGGACAACCACAGGAAGTGGCCCAGGAAAAACCAGGACAGGGCGCAGCTCCGGAAACTCACCTCTGAACACATAAAAACAATTTCACATGTGAAAAGATAACTCAACGTTTCCTCTTGTTCTAAACTCTGTGTAAATGTAGCCCTCAGTCAAGTATCTGCCGTTTTTAATAACGATCAACCCACCTGCTGGGTGAAAGTGGCCCACGAGGACCAAGACTGAGGCCTGGATGATCATTTTAATGGAAGAGCAGCAGGAAGGTTTAAGGAAACCCTCAAACTAATCAAACAGGTACCTTTTTCTGTTTCTTCAGCTCCATCTTCGTGTGACGTTTTGTTTTTCCCACTTAAATTCTGATCCGGGGTCCTCGACGTCTCCCTCTTCCGCTCAACCTGCTCCACGTTATAAGAGTTGTCCTTCCCACAATTCACCCTGAATGTTGAAATAACTTCCTGTCACGTGTCATTCATGAAGACGATCTGGATAGCCTGCAGGTCGTGTGCTCATCCTCTCACCCGTACGTGTAGCTCTGCGGAAGAGGGTAGGGGATGTGGGTCCTCGGCATGAGCAGGAGAGTCCTCGCCACGTGGACGGTGCTGCAGAGGGACATGACGAGGAAGGAGGACCGGAGCGAGACTCCCCGTTCATACAGAACCTGGAAAACAGGAAGCAGGACCCAAACTTTAAAGACCGGGTCGGAAAACAAACAAGAGAAATGACATCATCTGATGAATGGAATCTGTTTAAGAAGCTGAAGCTAAGCTGTTGAAAAAAAACACACACACAGAACACTAGCTAAAAGCTAAAACAGCTATATGCTAGCTTAAAACTAAATTAAATAACTGCTAACCCCCAAAATAACAAAAAACTTACTATAAGTGTAACATAGCGACAAAGTAGCCTTAAGATAAAAGTTGCAAAAGCAGCAAAACATTAGCTAAAAGTAGCAGAAATGAGCTAATCACGGCAAAGCCCTAAAAACAAAATAAAACAACAACAAAAATTAAAAAAGCCAAAGGCTATAAACTAATAGTAATAAACGCTAGTCAAGAGCAGCGAAAAGTTAGCTAAAAGTAGTAAAAATAAGTTAAAAGCTGCAAAACTAACGAAAAATTGAAAGTTTCCAAAGACTGTGGGAGTTCCTGTTCCATGTCTGGCTTTGATCACTAGAGGGCGCCATATCACCACACCTGCAGGCATTTTTTCTTGATGAGGCACCTGATGACTTCCCTTCGACGCTGGAGCATTACCCTGCCTGTGGTTCTAGCCCTTCCTAGCCTAGTGATCTTTTCAGCATGCCTCCTGAGACCTACCTGATTATCGGACCTTCTCCTCTTGCCCTCCTACCACACGCCCTTCTGAGTCTACTGGACCTTCCCATGATTGTACAGGATCTTGGAACCAAACCACCTACCATCCATCTATCAGTAAGGACCCTGAACGTTCTGATCAACCCCTTATTTCAGAAAATCGGACCTGACCCATCTCTTTGCTCTCCAGGGTTCCTGATACTACCTGAACTATTATCCACTGTAAATAAAAGCACTGAATCTATACTAGTGTGTCTGAGTTGTTCATTATCAGTCCTTTCATTCTGGGTATTCTGTTCTTGTGACAAGTTATAGCTAAAAGTAACAAAATAGCCACTAAAGGCAACAGAATATTAACTAAACTCAATGGCAGCTTAAGAAAGCAGCACAGGAGCAGGTTTGCTCAAACAGATAGAAAATAGACTCCTTTTATTTTGCAACTATTCCTTGGGAGAATCATCAGATAAGATAGAACTGTATTGATCATCGTGTGACTTTTAAGATTTACCTTGATGATGAGGAAGACTGCTGAAGAGGAGTCGAAGGCGCCGTTGTAGAGGGTGATGATGGTAGAGCGATGAGCAGCAAACAGGTTTCCCACCTGCCAGAAACAAAAATATGTAGTTTAATGAATAAATAAATAAGCAATAATAAAAAAAGGATACAAATGAGCTTTGTAATGGACCTACATTAAACCCAGTAAAATTATTTCTCTTATTTACATTTTTATTCAGGATATGTAGCCTGTTTGTGGTATAAAAATAAATGTTTTACAATTTTTACCTGCATGTTGGTGAGAAGGAGCAGAATTCCTCCCACTGCGATGCAGGACAGAGCAGGAAAAAGCATCTGGGAAACATCTGCGGTTAAAAAAAAATAAAATAAAATCATTCCTTTGTACATTAAATTATAACATATTAATTTAACGTTTCTTTCTAATCCTACAAATTGTTTTATTTATATTTATTTTTTTTATAAACCTGCACTGGAGAAGGCCACAAGAAGAGTTCCTGTCGTGTATAAAGATCTGGAGGGAGAAGATTTAACAAAAAACAAGAAACTTTCATACGAAAAGAACACAAGAGCTTTAGCTGCTTTTAGACAGCATGGCTGAAAGGTCTGGAGTCAGAACGTCCAGTAACTGAATTAAATCTGATTTATAGAAATGCTGGCATTAAAGCAGAAAAATGTTTGTGGAGGAACTGGGAGGTGACTGCTGGAGTTTTTCTGCCTTTTGTCATTTAAAACTTTAGTTTATCATCTCAACTGTGACAACTGAACTCACTGAACATTTCAGCTTTTTTGTAAAAACCTCTTTCAAACTATTCGGCTTCTAAGTTATTTGGAAGACAAAGGAGGGTTTCAGGTTGTTCCTCGTCCATCTAAAATCTTTAAAAAGTGCCATGAATAATGGGATTTCACAGCAATGTTCTGTAAACTTTCATGTGTGAAGATCAGGACTGTGTCTGTGAGCGACAAGGAGCCTGACATGGACTCACATTCCCAGCAGCCGGGTCACCAAAGTGCCAAACCGATCAAACAGGAAGCCGTTGACCAGATTCAGGAAGTTGTTCAGGAACGAGGCGATGGTGAAAACCAGAGAGAACTGCTCGTCCTGATCCCGACAGTCTGAAAACACAAACAATTAGAGACATTGTTTTATTTGTGAAGATGGGTGTAAATTCTGAGGGCCCATTAACTAAAACTACAGCAACAAGCTAACTAGAAGCAAAAAGTCACAAAAGGCTAAAGCTACATGAAAATAGATAAATAGACCAGCAAAAGTCTACTTAAAGCTGAAAAAAAAAACACAAGCTAAAAGTAGCTAAAGATTTGCTAAAACGTTACAAAAAATCTAGCTAAAAGTAGTAAAAGGCTCATTAAAATTACAAGAAAGTGGTGAAATGCCAAAACTAGCAAATGACTAATTAAAAGTTAAAAGTAGCAAACGACTAGCTAAAAGATAAAAGTAAACATGATACATAAATTGCTAAAAGTAACAAAATGCTATGTAAAGCTAAAGGTAACAAAATGCTAGCTAAAAGTAGTTGAAGCTAAATTAAAGTGTTGAAAAGCTAGCAAGAAGCTAAGCAGCAAAAGGCTAGCCAAATGTTAAACGTTAAAAAAAGGCCAGCTAAAAGTAGCAAAACAGTGGTGAAAAGCTAAAACTAGCAAAAGGCTAACTAAAAGCTAAAAGTAGCAAATTCTGGATTAGATCTAAAATATGGTTAAGAATGACAAAAATGTCAAAAAAATAATAAATTTATTTTAAAACAAGACTATAAGCAAAACAAAAACAAACCTAGCTAGAATATTAAAGGAGCTAATGGCTTTTTGAAAGTAACAATAAGTTACTTAAAGCTGAAAGTAACAAACGCTACTAGCTAAAAGTTAAGTAGCAAAAGACTAGCTAAAAAATAAAGTTACCAAAAGCAAGCCTAAAATAAATAAAAGCTATTTAAAGCTGAAAGTAACAAAATTCTAGGTAAAAGTCGTTAAATGCTAGATAAAGTGTCATAAAGCTAGCTAGATGTAGCAAGAGGCTTGCTAAAAGATTAAAAAATAAATAAAAAAAGGCAAACTACAAGTAGCAGAACAGTTATGAACAGCTAAACCAGCAAAATGCTAAGATAAAAGTAACAAAACAGTAACTAAAAGTTAAAAACAATTAAGATAGTTAAATACAATAATATGTCAAAGGACTAGCCACAAGTATTAAAACATGTCTGTTTAACACAGCAAAAAGCTAAAAGTAACAAAAGCCAAAAGTAAGAAACTGCAATATTAAAATAGCAAAAGACTAGCTAAAGTAGTAGAACAGTAGCAAAGAGCTAACTAGCATAAAGCTAACTTAATGTTACATGAAAGCACAAGAAAACAAAAACAATAAACTGAAGCAGATTTCTAAGAGAAGGATTTGAATAGATTAAAAAGCATTTTTAATTGAAATATATTTTAAATAATTTCTAATATTTGGATCAGTTTAAAAGTGACAACAATCATAACCACACATCTCCCGAATGAGGTGAACATTTGACACCTCGTTGGTTAAAATGGCAAAAGGTAAGCTGAAGTAGTTTGACAGAAAATATATGGGATAGTGAAAAATGAGAATCTGCTTTTACAAGAATATGAACGAGCTCATCTTTACAGAACACAATAAAAATATAAATACATTTTTTACTGTGTTTTTCATGTTGCAGCCACAGTCAGTATACAGTAGCTGTATTTGATTCAGCTTAAATACCTGATTCTTGTGTTTTTTTTAACACAACAAACTTTCTTCATAACCATTCAAGTGTTTAACTTTCTGACAGGAGCAGTGAGGTCCATCTGACGTTTGCTCACCGGCCTGAGTCAGAGAGACGTTGCTGACGCACAGCTCGCTGAAGTACCCATCATCCTTCAGCACAAACACCAGAGAGGCATAACCAAACACCACGCCGGCGAAGCACAGACACTCCAGCATCCCTGAGGCCAGAGTCAGCCAGTGGCGCAGCTTGGTACCATCCTCACAGCTCTTCATGGTCCAGGCCGTCCCACCAAGGATCCAAACAAAGCCTCCAGTTCTGAGAAAGATGTTTAGTTTTCAAGACTTCTCTGCAGCTCTTCCATCCACCCCTCGAAACGCGTTTACCTAAGAAACAAGAAAAAAATGGAAACTGATACTCGACTTTTCTGCACGTTTCTGTAAACGCTAAAACTGTCAGCACCAAATCTCAAAGCTGAGTTTACATACACATTATTTAAAAGTCAAAGCTGCTAAAAAAAAGAGAAAGAAAATCTGCTTTTTTGTTTGTTTGTTAAGAAATAACGTCTTGCTAAAGAAGATGAAACTGAATTGTTAAAGCTAAAATAGCAAAACACTAGCTAAATTCTATAAGAAGCAGAACATTGCTAAAAAGTAAAATAAACCAAACACTAGCTAAGTGCTAAAAGGTGTAAACAGGCCACTAAAATCTGAAGTAGCAAAAGACTTGCTATAAGCAGCAAAAGGTTAGCTAAAAGCTATAGTAGCCAAATGGGAGCTAAAAGTAAAATGTGGAAAAAGTGCAGCTAAAGGCAAAAAAAACAAAAACAGAACAAAAGGTCAAAGTAGCAAAAAGCTAACTGAATGCAAAAATAGCAAAAAAAAAGTTAATGCTAAAAGTAGCTAAAAGTTAACTTAAAGCTAAAAGTAGCAAAAACAAATAGCAAAATGTATAAACTCAACGTAGAAAAAGGTAAACTAACTAAAGGGGAGCTGAAAGCAAAATGTGGAAAAAGTGCAGCTACAGGTAAGCATAACATAACAAAAGGTAAAAGTAGCAAAAAGCTAGTTGATTGCAAAAATATCTCAACAATAGATTAATGCTAAAAGTAGCTAAAAGTTATCTAAATGCTAAAAGTAGCTAAAAAAAAAACCTAGCTAAATGTAAAAAATCCAGAGTTAAAAGCTCTTTGTAGAAAAGGGTGAACTTACTAAAGGGGAGCTAAATACAAAAATAGCAAAACAAAAAAAAATGTTAAATGTAGCAAAAAGTTAGCTAAAGGCAAAAAGTAGCTGAATGGTAGTCAAGAACAAAAAGTAGCCCAAGAAAACAAAAACGCAGTCTGCAAAAAAAAAAAAAAAGAAAAAGAAGATGTTTTGAAAAACTGTAGAGATCTCAGTAGCTTTCTGTGGGGAACTCAAAATATTAAAAGAATAATTGTTACAAAAAAAAAAAAAACAAGTCACAACAACCAATCCCTGAATGAGCCGAATGTTTTGCTCCATGAGTGGCTAAAACAGCACAAAGTAGGCAGAAGTAGTTTGTTTGCAATGAATATAAGAAAAAGGGAGGGATTACATTTTATTTTCTATACAGGCAACAATTAAACAAAACTAAATTCAACTATTTATGCACAAGTTAGTTTAAGTCAGTCGTTGTTACTCAACTGGTTTGAACGGAGAAACTTTTAGGCAAAAACAAATGAAACAAAACATCACCCTCACTCTTCCATGTCGGCCAGAAGCCCTTTGTAGATGACATTTTTATGCTTACCACTGTACTGTTTTTTACTTTTTAATCAGAAACTTCAACTAAACCAAAACATCTTTAACATCCAGCTTCAAATATAACCTCAAAACATAAAAAATTGATTGAAAAAATTAAATGACCTGAATTAACTGACTGGAATAATAATGAAAATGGACCTTTTACCTTAATAAAGCTCCTTCATTTCAGCTCCTGTGGGTTTTTCTTGTAAGTTCTGCTGCGGTTGGGTGGGTTTTCCCTTTCAGAACACCTCTTATCTCGGCCCAAACACACGCTATGACATGCAAACATGACAGACCGCAGCCGTTATCGACAGGAGGCCCTGACTCTAAGCCAGATTAGCTGGGTTAATCTAAATGTAAAGTACACTTGAGTCGACACAACGCTGGCCCAAAGATGCTTCAAGTTAGGTTCTGAAATGTGACT
>NC_056513.1:5544077-5567769 GCF_014905685.2 Nematolebias whitei | reverse complement strand
ATATTATTAAATATATATATATATATATATATAGATATATATAAAAACAAGGAGGCTTAATCTACAATCACAAGTGCAGTTTGTGCAATGCATGCATATTTCCCCTGAGATGAAAGAAACCATTTCTGAAACCAAACTTTTGTTATTTCCTTGTGAACATTCGGTCATGCTCCTTGTTTTGAGATTATTTGTGACCAACAGCAAACAGGAAGCCTAATTTAAGCATTCAGTATTACATAAAACCCACTAATCGAATGGATTAGACATTATTTGCTATTTATTTTTATTTACCCCCTTGAAACTTCTGAAATACTGTCAGCATGTCCATATGATTTGACTTTATTTTTAGCATCATGAGTAAAAACTGTTTAAAGAGCCTTGTTTAGTTAAAGTGGGCTAAGTTACACTTTATCCTGAGATTTAAATAAATAACTTATAATAGAGTAGGAAAGATTTCCCGATGTGACTATACGAGCTGTGCGATGAAAACAAAGATGATTCAATGATAAGTTGTTGAGAACATTATTTGTTAAATGTTAGAAAAAACAGTTGCATTTCCAACAAGATGTTATGATATTAAAAGCTGAAATTAGTTTAAATATTAAACAAATGGATTAGTTAATCTAGTGGGCTTTGTTTTATTCAAGCATTTTGTTTTAAACTGTTGGCTTATTACAACCAACATTAAGTCGTAAATTTAGTCTAAAACCGCAGTTTTAGTTCATGTCAACAAGCTACAGCCTTAACTTTTAAACACTCTTAATTAGGTCTAAATCCTAAGTAGGGGATTAAAACTTTAAAACGTTTTTGGACATTTTTCTTCTGTACTTCAAACCCTGTTCACCAGGTTTGCAGGTGTACTTTACCTTTATGACCACAAGATGGCAGTATGAGCGCAGTACAAACGTTTTGTTTGATGTAAAAAAATACAAAGATTAAATTTCCTCTTTAAAAACTGCATGATAAAAAAATTATAGCATAAATGTAAGGAATTGCGATTGCTTGTCTGAGCCATAAAGTTACATAAAAGCGCATTTTCCGTTGCAGTTTCACTAAATTCTGTTTGCAACCAAGCATAGGCGGCTCCAGGGGGGAGCTAGGGGTGCTACAGCTCCCCCTGGAAAAGTCATAGCACCCCTTCTTAGCACACCCAAGAAAATATCAGATTATTTTCTTTTTCATCTAAGTTAATAATCTTTAATATGTGCCTTGTTGTGATATTTTCCTCGCAAAACACAACTAATAAAAAAAATAATAAATCAATGATTATATCGAGCTAAAAAAAAAAATCCAATCTCAAAACAGGAAATGAACCTCTGAACCGGAAGTGAAAATTCAAGTTACTGAAAGTTCGATGTTCATTTGTCCTCATCTGCTCACGCAGACTCATGTTCGTGCTGCTGTTGTTTGGCGCATTGTTTCGTACTAGTAGTGCTTAGTCTTAGTTTAGCATATTTCTTAGTTCATATCTTAGATCTTGTTACTGTTTTTCTTTACAATTTGTATTTTTGTAGGATGCAACTGGGACCCTGTGCACATAGTTTCGTTCCACCTCATGTACCACATTTGATGTGAGTGACAGTAAAGACACCTTGACCTTGAGAACTGCAAGAACAAATGATCCTTCATAGCTCCCTCAATAAAATGCTTAACCCCCCCACCTCCACCCCCCACCGGCACCTGCAGAAAAATATCTCTGAAGCCGCCACTGCAAGTGACCAGTCAGCCTTGCAGCTGCGTTTTTGCTCCACCAATTTAAAACAAAATCTTTATTTTTGTGTGCAGGGCTAGCAAAAAATCAAAATACTGTCCTCTTGGCAGTCTACCCGCTTCATACCGCTGCCCAGCTTTGCAGCTGCTCCTACATTTATAATTTAATCGACTAGATCTGGATCTTTGGGATGGACCAGTCTTTGCTGTAATATATGTTGGGGTTTGAAAGCCACTGGGGGGTCATGTTTAGAAAATAAACGTCCCAGTTTCTCTGAAACTCCCACAGCATCCTTGTGTGGGATCCTTTTTCAGTCTATTTATGACTGAGGTTGCTGCAAGATCTCAGTCTGACGAAGTCCTTTGGATAAAAGACGAAACGTTTCGGGCAGCACGGTGGTGCAACTGGTAGAGCTGCTGCCTCTCAGCGAGCAGGTCCCTGGTTCAAATCCCGGTCCAGGGGCCTTTCTGGGTGGAGTTTGCATGTTCTCTCCGTGCATGCGTGGGTTTTCTCCGGGTACTCCCGTTTCCTCCCACATACCAAAAACATGCATGTTAGACGGATTGGTAACTCTAAATTGTCCCTAGATGAGAGAGTGAATGGTTGTTTGTCTCGCTTGTCTCTATGTGGCCCTGTGATGGACTGGAGACCCGTCCAGGGTGTACACCGCCCCTCGCACAGTGATTGCCGGACATGGGCACCGATGACCTCCGTGACCCAAAATGGAAGAAGGGGGTAAAAGATAATGGATGGAGGGAACGTTTCATCCAGAGGACCTTAGATTCTGGAGACTCCATTGTGATTGAGGCATCCAAATTGAAGATGGTGGGAGTGGTGGCGCAGAGGTTAGAGAAGGTCGGCTTGTGATCGAAAGATCGTCGGTTCAAACTCCAGTACCAACAACATCAAAAAAGTGGGTCGGGTAGGTGAAGCACCCACACTTGCCCCCACCTCCATTCGCCCCACTCTGGGCCCATGAGCAAGGCCCTTAACCCCCATCTGCTCCCTAAACAGGTCTCGCTTGAGAATGAGTTCTCGTGGCTCAATGAGACTACCTGGATAAATAAAGAGTAAATAAAACAATAAAAAAAATGAAACACGTCTCTCCCTCCTGCTTGCTTCTAGAAAATAACCTTATAATAGATTTATTTTACTGCACATCATTTTGTACTAATAATATTGACCTTGTGGATTCAGTTTAATTCTCCAGCGTGTTTAAAGGTGTGTTCAGGGACAACAAAAAAAAAAGGGCGGAGTCATGGTGGGAAAGTGAAGGCGCCACACCTGCAGAGCTTTTATTTTGTTAACTGGAGGCTTTCATGGAGCATTTTGTGACTTTTTAAAGGTGAATGTGTTCTTATGAGTGTCCGCTCCTTCATAGAGGCAGCTTTTTCCTCCTGCTCTCGTTTTGAGCCGGAGCCCTCCTCCTCTTCCTCCCTCCAGCGGAGAGGAAGAGCGCAGACAAGTGAATAACAAGGAGCGACGCGAGGGAGGAAGGAGTAGGAAACCTCAGAGGTGGGTGTTTTCTCCGTCTTTCATCGTGGCTCATCTCTCGCCCTGCGCTCGACCGGATCTAGTTTTCTTTTTAAATTTAATTCAAGTAATTTTTTCCCCTTGGCTGTAACTTCGACGGCACCGAGGTGTTCTTGTCCTCCCGACTTTCCGTCCAGCCTTGCGGGTTGTGCCGCAGCAGTAGAAGAAGAACTCGGCTAGGCCCGAAGCCATAAACACTTATGGACTTTGACAAACAAACCTAAGAGTCTCCGGAGTCGGTAATGGCTTTATATTTTGGTGTTTTGCGCTCGATATCGCAGGTTGAGAATTATTATTATTAATATGAATGGGGGAAATAAAAATAAAGAGTGACCGTTTTTAATTTGGTGAACTTGTCAGCGCAGAGAGTTAGCCTCGGAGGCTAATCCAGCTAGCATCGATGGTGCATTCGTTGATGAGTAACGGGTAAAGTTTCATTAAACGCATGAAAGCGGTTAAAATATGCATGCTAGGTTAACTAGTTCAACAAGCAGTTGTGCAAATGTGAGATTTTGAGGTGTTCGTGACATATCGGGTTGTGACTTTTATTCCTTTATGGCATTTATTGGCGTTTCCGCCAGTTTTCTTGGGAGATGGACAGGTGAGGGGGAGCACACGGAAGTGGCCGGCTTCACCTGCATCATAAACCCGTGAAGTTAGGAGTCAAAGTCCAGACTTTTATCATTTTTCTCTTTTATTATTATGGCTGAAAACGCCCACTCCCTGAGGACAGTGATGCGTTCAGGTGATCGTATCCATACATCCTGTGCTCAGTTGTAGACGAGCTTTGATTTATTTATTTTTAATCTGATCATAGCAGCTGTCTCTGGTGCGGTCGGGTAAAGGAGGGAGACCGCGTTTAGATAAAAAGCTAAAAACCAGTTTTGTGGGTCTGGATGTGTGGGGTGTGGTGGTGAAAACAGGAGGGTTTGTTGCTTCACTTCTCAGTCTCCTGCTCTCTTTCATCACAGACGCCTTCTCAACTTTCTGTTTCTTTCAGGCTGATTACTCAGAGAAACTGTCTGGAACAAAACAACCAAGTCCATGCTGTCTGGAACAAACCAGTTTCTGTAGTTTTACTCTAATGTGACCATAACCACAAGAACCGGAGAGTGTTGTTGTTGTGTACAATGCTTAAAGGTTGTTTTTGTTGTTGCAATCATATGATCAGTGCAGTGAAGGCATACCTGGCATATTTTTGTGTATACCTTGTGGTCATGTCTGCTTTGGCCCGCTGGGACAAAGTGGAAGAGATTGTGGGCAAGTTTGTACAAGCTCGAAAGTGTTGTCCTCTCGTTCCAAAGAAAAAGTAAAAGAGCAGCAAAACATATACGTAAATTGGACATTTCTTTGGCTGCTTGAAGTTTCTTTCTAGCTGTTTTGGCTGTGCAGACTGAAGTCAGTCTGTCGTTTTTAACCAGAGCTATCATTTGTGAGTCCCTGTAATGATGGGCTTCCCGAACACACCACGGGCGTGTCGTTTTGAAACACTCAGGCTGGAGTTTTCCTTCGTTTGCTCCTCCTTCCCATTTGTCCGTTTCACCCTTATTTTATCCGTCTCCATCTGTACTTCTAGCAGTAAACACCTTTACTACGTCTTCATTTAAACGCCGAGTGTCGGACAGCTTTAGCTTTGTATGCGAGATAATAAATCGAATCAAAGTGTTCAGATTTGATAAAACTGCGAGATCACTCCGTTTGCCGTTTATGATTCACCTAACAAGCTTTTGTATTTTTGTCTTCAATGGGAATGCTTGTCAGATTATTTTTTTAAACAATTCATGTAATTGTGTCGAGTTAAAACCTAATAAAACGGAAGACAAACAAAAATGGCAACGAGCACAAATGTTTGAACAGTAATAAATTGTAAAAGGGTTAAACAATGATGAAAGAGGGAAGGAAAGTTTTTATTTACTTTTATTAGAAAACACCAGGAAAATATATTAAAATTATAAAAATTAGAGCATGAACTCCACTTTATAAAATCAATAGTAATAAAATATTAATACACTAATAAAAGGCCAATATTATTTGATTATTTGCACATTGCCCATCGCTTTCCACGCCAAAGATTTAAACAAATATATGTTTTTAGATGCTTTGATCAAACTTTAGATGACATTTTAACGTTCTTGCATTATCTGTTAGAATATAAAGTGTGTTAAGGATGACTCGGCTGCTACCACATCAAAAGTTACATCTAAATATCTGTAAATATGACCGAGTTAAAGCCGTTCTTTATTGGCTAAGGGTGATTAGCTGTGGCAGCCATCTTGACTCCAACAACTAATCAGCTGTAGACATACAAGCAGTGATTACTTTCTAATAACTATTTATATTTTGATAATTCTACAGAAGCCAGATGAACACACACAGGCAAAACTTTGTCTTTGTTGGTGGGTGACGAGAATAAATAAATGTAAATTGGACATTGAGGTAAGAAAGCAGATTAAATGAAATTACGATTAAATATAGAATGGAATCTAGAAGTACGATTAATCTTTAAATGGATGTAAGGCTTGCTAAGATGTGTGAATAAACGATAAAAAAGCCTGACTGAATAAATATTTTTACTTTGTTTATAAAACCATCAGTACTCTCAGTAAGGCTGTTTAAGGCTTTAAATTCAACATATATTACCAGTTAATAACAGGAAATGGGGATGCAGCTACTGAGTGCTTTAGGATTGAAGTATTTTATTGATCAACCTTTTGAATAGTCTGACGTGCACTATGTTGAAATGGTTTCCCAGCATGGGCGGCACGGTGGTTCAGTTGGTAGAGTTGTTGCCTCTCAGTGAGAAGGTCACTGGATCAAATCCTGGCGAGTGGAGTTCATGTTCTCTCCGTGCATGCGTGGGTTTCCTCCCGCACACCAAAAACATGCATGTTAGGCTGATTGGTAACTCTAAATTGTCCCTAGGTGTGAGTGAATGGGTGTTTCTCATTTGTCTCTATGTGTCCCTGTGATGGACTGGAGACTTGTCCAGGGTGTCCACCACCTCTCGTACAGTGACTGCTGGACATGGACACCAGTGACCCCCGCCACCCGAAAAGGAAGAAGCGGGTAAAGATAATGGATGGATGGTATCTCAGCATTTTGCAGATACAAATCACTTAGGTCAAAAAGTGATGTTCTTCATAAGACTTAACATGAATACAGTTAATCTATAATTTTATTATTGGCTATTAAACTGATTAACGTTGAACATATTCTACTCTGCGTAATGGATGAATTATTGATGCTTTATCATGGCTACATTGGTTTGATATTAGTGGTTTTTGTTTGTCTTTTGAAACTGTAGCAGATTTGAGACGTTTTGTAAGTGCATCAAAAAAATCCTGCACGTTGTGCGACAGTAACAATTGTCTGTGGGAAACGTAATGACCCCCGAGCAGTACGTGTAGATTAAACGCAGCATCAAATTAAATCGTCAGCATAAATGAGAAATTAAAACAATAAATTGAATGTGAGGGAGGTGTTGTCGTGTTGCTTGGAGCTCGTTCATATCTTTGTAATTTCATTTGATAACTGTCAACGGACTTGTGATGAAAACTGTTTTTGTGCCCTGCAGCTTTCAGAACGACGAGAAAAATAAATGTACAGAGCTGCGGTTAAGTTAGATCCTTAAAGGAGATAATAATTTCCTAGCGCAAGTAAGCATTTATTATTATTTTTAATTGATCTACATGCATTACTATGTAATGAGTTTATTTTTAAGTTAAAGTTTCTAAACGTTTAATGGTAAAGAGTTTTAAGACGAGCTCTTTGGGAACTTGAAGATTTTAAGATGTTCTTGCCCATCATGTTTTTAAAATTAGTATTTATTTTACCACCTACCTGAAACAATATACTATACTGCTGAATTACAATTTATTTAATTGGGCTGCGAATTACCTACAAAGTACTTTTTGTTGTTTCACTCTGTAGCAACGATGTACTGTTAAACCTCTAAATCAGTAAATTGTGCTTTTTGAACTGAGGCAGCTGTAGAGCTGATTTAAAGCCAGATCTGACTTCAAATCAGTTTTTGTGCTCAAACTCCTGCCCATGTGTTTAGGTGGAAAATCACTCGTGAGGGTTGCTTGGAGAAGAATTTGACCGGTTTTGTAAAACCAGTGTTTAACATATGTGTAAGTAGTAATATCCACCCAGGAGGTCAGCGTTTCATTTTTTGAAGAACGTGCACAGAGTGATGTTTGCATTGGTTGGTTGTGATTGTACTGCGCCCATTAATGCTTTTAAATCACCAGTGGGTGATTGTTGTGTTGCAGTGTTGGTTATGGCCATTTATAAATTATAAATAACACAACAAATGACCTTCACCAACACAGGCCCTGTTCAGACCTGATACAAACATTTGTCATGGCTGAATCTGCTTTAAAATGTTCACACCTGGAAGTAAAATTTATTTCTGCATGATCAGATCTTGTTTACCCACTCCACATGCTAATAAACGCATAACCGTGTCATACAATAGGCTGTCTCAGCAACAGGAGATCTACCGGTACTTGACTATAGATTCATTCAGGTACATTATTATTTGACATTAATGTGGTTTGGATCCACCTGAATCACTTTGGCGTTATTTACGGATACAGGCGTAGTATGAGAACACATGCTCCCGTTAAGTTTACAGGGAGGTGGTGTCTAACTCCAGTGGTCATTGGTTAGAAGGCTGGACACATCCTGAACAGGTCACCAGTCCATCACAGGGCTACACAGAGGCAAATGAGATGGACCATTCACACTTTCACCTAGTGACAATTTAGAATTGACAATTAGTTTTAAAATTCCCTTTTTTTTTAAAAAAAGTGGCTTTAATTAGGGGCACCCAAAGAATGTGGATGAAAGTGTCTCAGACCAGATGTTAAGGCAGTCTTGACCAATCCATTCTTAATCTGTCTTTAGAGCATTCACATCTGTTTTCAGTACTATTCAAGTGAGATCAGATGGGTCAGGATGGTTGATAATTCCAGTTCTAAATGGGGCCACACTTTGCAAAAACAGATTTTGGGATCTTTTAAGATTCACAGGTTCAAAAAACAGATTTGTGGAGAATAATTTTTGTTGTACTATGATTCTCTGTTGGGGTTCAGAATATAAACAGTGGTATGCATAAAGTAAACATGTTTATCACAGGGTTAAATAAGATAACTAGAGATGCACGTTGGTCACGTGACGTTGTGGTTCACTGTAGCAACGGCGGCCATAACCACCAGTCGACAAACACTGAAGGGACGAGCAACAAAGGGAATTGCATACCAGTACTGGAGCCAATTCAACAATTAACAACAAAGCATCGGCTTTATAGGATAATTTTGATCTTAAACAGTTACATTATTAGCTTCAAATATGGTTGGATCACATTCACATTGAGATCTGCTTACTTCTGAAACGAGACGTTTTCCCTTTACTCTTGGGTTTGTGCAACTGTAGCGCACACAGTTTTGTGTCATTTGTACATTTTTATATACATTAGACAGATTATATACATTCTAATATATTAATATTTTCATTAATATCATCAATATTTTTTACATAATCAGCCCTTATTCTTGGATATTTTGTCTATATATCTACAATAATGCTAAGTCCAGATGTTTGCCTTCTCTGGGTAGGGATGTGCGATATGGCATAAAATTCATATGACGATATGTGTTGTGATGGGTGGCGGTAACGATATATATCATGATATGTTTTTGGTGTAAAACTTGCAATAGGAATTTAAAAAAAAAAAAAAAAAAAGCATTCATTTTGTCATTTTGCCAGCATTTATTTTAAAAACTGCAATACCACAAAATAATCTCAATCAAGAAAATTCCAGTACTAGGTCCAGAGAGTTTTTAAATAAAAAAAACAAATCAAGTATTAGGCTTCTTTCTTGTTGTGTAAAACGGTGCAAAACATATCAAATGTAGTTTTAGCCAAGTTTTAAACTAAAGAACATGTTAACTCTTAACAGTAACAACAGAGCAGCATTTTACACTGAAAACATTTAACCCTCAAACCCTCCAGTGGGCGTCTCCTTCCGCTTTAAGGAGAGCTGACACAAAATGGCGACCAGTTTCCTCTGTGGCTTTGACCAGAGGGTCTCGCAGTAAAATCATACAACACACAGCGTTCTTTTCACAGATCAGAGAGCAGGTTTAACCCTTTTTATTTAGCACAAATGCACTCTCCTAAAGCTGACTATCGCTTATGTTAACTTTTGACAGAACACTGCATTTTGCGCATGCGTCCGAATACGGCAAAAGTACGGCAAGCTTCCGTAGTTGGATTGTAGCTTCGCTACTTAGCTCTTGAAGAAAACAACTTTAACAACATTTACGCACAGTTTTCAACAAAAAAATAATGATTAAATCTGACAAAACTCTGATTTTTACATCAGACACAGCATTACTTGGTTAGCCGGTAGAAGGCAGATCTCTGTCATAGGCTAAATGTCTATTGTTTCTACCGTTTACATCGCGCATTCCTACTGGGGGGGTGGAAATGCATGCAGTGGGCGGGGTCGACAGTGCACACTCTAGTTGTCTTATTTAACTCTATGATTGATATAGATCTTAATAATGGGTTAATGATCTGGCTTATTTGTGGCTTTCTGGTTTTTCAAAGGTCTCGAGGTTTAATTGATTTTGATCTGAATTAAGAAAAAAATGTGGTATCGATATGCTGCTTTTTTAAAAAAAATTTTAGGGATGCACGTATTCGCATTTTTCACTTCCAATCCAATACCGATATCTGCCGTTTAGTATTGGCCGATGCCAATCTGAAAAAACTGTGCTGAATTAACAAAAACGGCTAAATCATGTCATCTGGACCTGTTTCTGAAACGGGTCCAGATGACATGATTTAGCCGTTTTTGTTGTCTACCTGGATGTTTGAGCTTACAAACCCAGTGCTGAATTAACTTAAAACATTTGTTTTGTTAAACACAGACATGAATGTACTGAATTACACCACAACAGCACACACACACCAAGAGCTCCACAAGCTCGGTCAAACATGTAAAAACAACACAACTTTAATTTGTTCAGTCAGTACGCTAGCGCGTGACGTCACTCAGAGCACAAAGCATAGAATCGGAGTGAATAGATCTGCCCAGTCATGGATCGGTCACATTGTCGCGATACCCAATCCAGAAGTCTCCCCCCGCCCCCCCCCCCCCCCCCCCCCCCCCCCGGACATTGGCACAGATGCCGATATTGATATCGGATCAGTGCATCTCTACTGTTTTTCAGAGTGGATGCTGCAACTATTGAGTGTATGTGAATACAGCCTTAAATAAAGCAAACTGTAGCCATCAAAGATGACGTCATGTCAAATGTTGACCGGTTAAGTCAGCTTGAGCCAGGAGAGGGACCGCTTCTAATACAATTTGGAGAACGTGAAGTGTGAAAAACAATAAAGCACAAGTGGGGAAAAATAAACCCAGCTGCAGTAGAATAACAGAACCAAGAGTTGTCCGTACTAAACAAATCTCCTCACTACAAGCTTAATTAGACCCAGCAGAGCCTCTTTGGATAAAGGCACCAAGTTATTATAAAATTCTCCTTTAATTACCTTGATTAAAAAAACAATTTCATATTATATTTTATTAATCTATATTATTAACTGGTCACTTTATTAGGTCCACCTTGCTAGTACAGAGTTAGACCCTTTTTGCCTTCAGAATTGCCATAATTGTTTGTGGCATAGATTCAACATGGTGTTGGAAACATACCTGAGACATTTTGGTCCAAATTGATATAATATAAAATTATAATATCACACAGTTGCTGTAGGTTTGTCAGCTGCTCACTCACGTTGCAAATGTCCTGTTTCACCACATCCCAGAGGTGTTTGGTTGAAGTGAGATCTGGTGGCCGTTTGAGTCCAGCGACTTTAGATTCGTTAGATCAGGCGGTGGTTTTCTCATTTCTAATCATCCAGTTTTGGTAGGCCTGTGCTAATAGTAGCCTCAGTTTCCTGTTCATAGCAGACTGTGTGGTCTTATTGGTGTAGCCATCTGCTTTAAGGTTGGACTTTTCGTTTCTTCAGAGATGATATTCTACATGCCTTTAGTGGAACCATTGGTTCTTTGAGATATTGTTATGTTTGTCATTTCAAGCCAGTCCGCCCATTCTCCTCTGACATTAACTAGGGATTTTTGCCCACATAAATGCCACTTGCTGGACCATTCTCTGTAAAATATAGAAATTGTTGTGTACAAATCCTTCTAGATCAGCATTTTCTAAAATACTCAGACCAGCAATCACGCCACACTCAAAGTCCCTTAAATCCAGTTTCTTCCTTGTTCTGATTATAAGTTTGAACTTCAGCAAGTCATCTTCTCCTCGTCTAAAAGCCTAAATGCATCAAGTTGCTGCCATGCGATTGGCTGATTAGTTGTTTGTGTTAACAAGTAATGAAACGGGTGTTAAAATTAGGCGGCCAGTAAGAGTAAATAGTTGATATTCTGCCTCATGTCAATATTTATCCGTAAATCTCGCTCCTTGCACTCAAACACCTTTTTTAAATTGCTCGGTTACTATTCAAATTCCTTCCCTGTAAACAAAGTTGTACGTTTCCTTTTCGATGAAGATAACCTTGTTGCTGCTGGTGTTGTCTACATTCGATGCCTGACCTTGCAGACATTCCTAGAAGTCTGTGTGAATGTGCACTTCTTCTGCAGCTACACCACGGTGCCCATTCTGTGGGCCACATGTTGGTGGGTGGTGAAGCTCCTCGTGGTTTTGTGTCAAGGTGGTAAAGGTGGGTCTAGTTGGTTTTGTGCCAAAGCCAACACACACACACAGTAACACACACACGGGAGTCCAAATCTGTGTGACCGTTCAAATGAGGCTGAATCAGCAGTGCGCTTGTCCAAGCCACAACAGCATTTTACCACAGCTTCATTTTAGCCCTGTGTGTGTGTACAGGATGCCACAATCGCCTGCGACAAACTCACTGAAATGGCATTGATGGCATACAATAATAAGGGCACACAGCACAGACACAACTCCACTGAGTAATGGCCGGAAAAAAGTTTTGACCAAATTTTCGAAGCACTTTTGTCATTTGAGTAGTGTGTGGTAGCACTGAGTAGTAAGTGGCTTAACAGTCTTAATTCCTGAGTTATCCCATTAGCGGATATACTCGAGCTTTCTCACTAATGGCCTTACAGATGGAGTGACTGACTCCATGGCTGTAAGTGGCAAAAGCCATTTAAAGGTTTCACAGCGAACTGCACCCTTTACGAGATTAATGGTGGGTCTTCAGTGGCTTTGAAGCCTGTGTGAGTCTGATCATTTCTTGTAACAAGGCGTGTGAGTTTTAGCTTTTTTTTGTCCCTGGAAAAGATACTTATCTGTCGAGAAAAAAACAAAACACAAACATCACAGGATGTGATACAAAGTTATCTTTGGAAAGGTGCCACGTTGATCTTCGTGGCCTTTTATTGCAAAACGAGACAGGCAACAAACATTTTGGTAGCTCGCTGCCGTCTAACTTTATATCACTGTTTGGAATTCCTGCGAGAAAAGTTTTCGTGAGATTAGTTTGAGCAGTTTCTCATCTTGTCGAGATCTGTCGTTGTCCACTTTCGCTCTCCGGTATTGAAGTGTTTGTTTGGAAGAAAAAGTCAAAACAAGAGCAGCACAAGGAAGGAGTAAAGGTTTCCCTTTTTAGGACAGCTTTCCTACAGCTGAGACGGGCTATGACACGTCAAATCTGGCTGTGGAATGTATGACAATGGCGGTACGTGTTGTGTGCTTCCCGTGTGTGCCTCTGACCACAAATGTCTGTTTTTTTTTTCACCAGCCAAATGGAAAGAAATCACTCGGAGTTAACTTCACTGAAAGTAGCCACAGCTCTGTTTGAGTCATCTAGGATAAAAGCAGTATCGCATATACACGCTTTATTTAGTCTTTGACCCACATACACAACCACTCATCCTTCCATGAACACACTCAGGCTGGCGTTTGTCTGCACTCACTCAATACGGGAGAATTTATTAATTCAGGTAGACTGAGAGCAGATTTGAGTCTGTGAACTTTTACGTAGAAAATGTTTTTTTGTCTCTGTTTGGAGGTGAGCCATGCTCATGCAATCCAGTTATTAGACACTGCTGAAGTAATTTTGCCCAGATTCTGCTATCCGCTCTGCCCAGTTTCCCTGCGGAGGGTAAAAGTCCAAGAGAAAGGACTCTGTTATGGTCCCAACTTGGACTGGACTGGCATTTAGTTTTTATCATGCCTCTGTAATTTAGGTTTAGGCCATCTGTGGCATCTGTGTAGTTTGCATTTCCTTGCAAAGGTCCGAAATAATTTCAAGCAAAACAACTTTTTTCCTCCCAATTTCTTTGTTTATCCATCTTTTTATATTTACTGTGAATTTATATTTTTGTTAAAATGTGGAGGTTTGATATTCGCTACTCGCTGCTGAAAAAGTAAGGCAGACGATGTCATTGTTGGTGTCCGTGTGTGCGCATGTTGTTGTTTTTTTTTTCAAAATATCTCATGAACCACTTGAATTTTAATCTACAACTAATTAACTTTGGTAGCCAACACAATTCAAGATGGCTGCCACAGCCAACCGGCCTTAAAAACACAAAGATGTTTATAAGATTGAAGAAACTTCGATTGTAATGTTGACTTCACTGTTTTTAATTTATTTTTATTGTTTTTACTGTTCACTGTTTTTATGATCGTTCATGACTTTTACAGTTTTAATAGATTTTTATTTATTTTTTTATGCTTGCTTTTATGCGTAATCAGTGTACAGCACTTTGGCCATCGTTGGTGCTTTTAAAGTGTTTTATAAATAAAGTTGTATTGCATATTGTATTATAAGTCGGTCGGTTTTACACATAATGTAATAAAATTGGGTGTAGCAGTAGCCGAGGCTGATCCCCAACACATTTTGTAGAAAAGTGTTTGTCAAAGGTCGGTTTTAATCCGTTTCACCACAGTGCTGCATGCTGTGTAAAACCGTTTTCTACCATTTTTATGTAAAGCTGCAGGAACTAGACGTGCCCAGATTATAGTGATATTTAATGGCTATTTGATAGTCTGCATTGGATATATTTATGTCTTCGAGGCTTAAATTCAAAGGAGTAAAACCTGGAGTGGGACGTGAATGGTTGGTCAGATTAGCTGAAAGTTGCTGTTACTGGTTAAAATTGCAAGTCTGAGCAAAATTTGCAGAGATTTATTGAATTTACTCTAATAGTTGCAATCACAACTTGGCAACCAACTGGAAGGGGCCAAAAATAATTTTTTTTTCTCTATTCTCTGGTCCCGTTAGTTTAAAAATCTATTTATTTAAATAAATTAACTATGTCGTGGTAGAAAAACTTAATTACAGTTATGAGTGCAAACAGATCTCTTTATATTGAATTGAATTTCTACAAACGGGTTTGATAATCAGTTTAAAAAATGAATCACCTAATCACTTGGAGTTGCATTGTAATAAATTTTTGCAGATACTCTGTGCAAGTTGCTATTGAAAACAGTTTTTTCAGCTAATACGGACCTAAAATGTATATTTTTTTTATGTGCTCATTAAAAAAACAGATGGATAGGTAGAGGTAGATAATATTTTTTATTTATTTAAAATATTCAAATGAAACTGGTACCTTCATTCTACTTGAACGGGTTTAGGCAACGTTCTGGGTGAGGTCAGGACAGAATTGACATTCAGACAATATTGAAGATGTTTTATTATCTGTGGGTTTCCATCAATGTGTACAAATTAGTTTGCACGCCCAACTCAAATCTCTGAACTTATTTAAAAGTTTTTGATAAAGTACACCTGCGTCATTATTTTTCCAGTTTTAAGCTCACACAAACCCAAAGATTTCTTCATACTGTCACAGCATCCATGACAGTTTTTTAGTTTCGTATCACTCCTAACCCCTCTCTTTATCGTTGCTCTCACATTTCTCTTTCCGTCTCACTTTCTCACTAATTCCCAGCCTTCCCACTGAAAATGTGCTAACAAGCTTCACATTCTGCAGCTGAAAACATGCTGTTATTACCTCTTGTCATGTTTCTCACCTTCTAATTTTAATCCTGTTTAGCAGTAACTGTAGAAAGGCTCTAAAATGTGACGTTAGCTTTGCTCTCACAGCTGCTTCGCCGCTCTCAAACCCACTTTATTCTGGACTCCTCTTGTATTGATGCTCTGTTCTTTCTTGCTCTGTTCCATTTTCTCTGTACCTGCTTCTTTATCTCTGTTCATCCCCCGTTTTATTTCTCCTTTTTGTGTCAACTTGAGTGCTTTTTAACCTCCAAATAATACAAGTTTAGTTTTTCTCTGATTTATATCTGTGTGTATACTGGGGTGATTCTGTTGCTCTGTGTTAAATCCCGGTGTTGGTTTATTTTCTTCCTGCTCTCTGATGATGATCCTGTCCTGTCCTGTCCTGTGCTCTGCTCTCAGCGTGTGAATGGAACAGTGTGCGAGTACGGCCTCCCTGCTGGCCTCGGTGCGGGAGCAGGAGAGGCAGTTTGAGATGCTGAGCCGAGCTCTGGAGGAGGAGCGGAGGTCGTGCGCCGGCACCTTGCCCCGCCCCCTCCCCACCTTGCAGGTAATGCCCAGCAGACCACGCCCCTACCACCAGCAACACCATTACCCTCATGCATATTTTTCCACCCAAGTGTCCCCAGATTCTCGATCTGAGCAAGCTCATCTAAAATCTCGTCTCTGGCTGCATGGCAGCTGCGCAGCCAACTGGGCTTAAAATATCTGCATGTATTCAGCTCAAACTTCGGATATTGAAAAACACTTTTCAGTAAAGCCTTCTTGAGCGTGTAATTTATTTCTACTTGCAGCTTTTGATGCCTTACTAGGGTTGGGCGATATGAGCAAAAAAATGTTAATGGAGCTTTATAATGATGTATATCTAGTTTACTTTAATTTATTTTGAGCACCTTATTGTTTAATTCAACACTATAACATAATGCATTCATCCTCTGACCCTCTGTTCCTCACTGGGATATAAAACGATAAACAGTATAACTGTCCTCTCACATTAACCAACTGCAGGAGTGACTTTTGATCAGTCCAGCTCCAGGTTAAAAAAAAAAGATTCAGTCGGAGAGTCTTCTGACCGGTCACATCATTACATCACAGGGGAGCTGAGCACCTGATATCACAACGGTGTTAAATGACCAGACTTGCATCGCATAAAAAACAGTCATTAGAAGCTACTTAAGTTCAAAATAAATACCGCACATTCTGACCAGGAGCTTAATAAAATGGCCGATGTTGAAGCACAATGATCAGTGCTGTAAATCTACTTCAAGACAGAGGAACAAGAACCAAAATAAAGATGTTAGCACAGCAAGTAATTAACAAGTACGGTGCATCCTATGACCCTTCTACCAAATAATGTCCATTCTCTGACCATTATGTCCAGTATCCTGATGCATGCTCAATAATCCAGACAGAAAAATCTAAAAAAGTAAAGTCTGGTCCTCCGGGTTCATAAAACAAAAAAAAAATTGTAGAAACGTTTCGTCTTTCATCCGAAGTCTTTGGGAAGTCTCTATTCAAGTCTTTCAGATGAAACATGAAACGTTTCTACAATTTTTTTTTAAACCCGTCCAGAGGACCAGACTTTGTTTTTAGACATATGTCCAGTAGTTTCTTCTTTGCCTTATGGAGACGGTGTTTCTGCGAGGTTACTTGCCTTGGGAGGGCGCTCGTCCCTTCGGCGTTTGTCGACGGGAATGGGTGGGTTGGTTGGTTAGCATAGTGCTACGTTAGTGCCGGCAGTTGTCGACGGGGGGAAGGTTGGATTGGAGCGCTACATTTGTATTTTGCGTGTTTGGAGTTCGAGCTGCGCTGCTACAATCTCCGCTCCCTGTCTGGAAGTGACAGAGCTGCGTGCGGGGGATTTTGTAGGCGGGGCAGGGTGGGACGCCCTCCTTGACAAAGGGGAAACTGTAGCTATGTTTAAATGCGCAAAATTCTTTGACCGGATTACATGTTTTCAGATTAATGACTGTGGAGACGTTACTGCACTCCTGACTGAGCTACAGGCGATACAGATCATTTTGAGCTCGTTCAAAGTTTCTTATAGAAACGTTGTCGCTCACCGACCAGTTCTACTTCTCCGACGTGCTAATATTATTAGCATTAGCCAGGCGGAAATGACATGGGTCGCACATGCGCAGTCAGGTCAGTTTTTCACCATTGGAAAAAATGAACAGATTAAGTGTTTACATGGACACCGTTCGGATTATGAATAGGCGTAAACCACCCGTTTCGTTCTGATTATAAATTATTTCGGATCGCGATGAATAAACAAAAAAAAATAACTGAATGGGGCGTTTACATGACGCGCTTTTATTCCGAATGGCCGTTTAACCCGATTACTCATGTCTATGTAAACAAAGCTACTGTAGAGCAGGGCTGTTCAACTAAACTGCTCAGGGGGGGCCACAGTTTCTGAAAGCCAACAGCTCGGGGGCCGGACATCCAACGATTAAAATCATTATTTAAATAAACCTAAGTTTACAATGATCTGTTGCCTTTTTAAATGTGTTTATTTTATTGCATTGAATCATAAATGCAATAAACAGAACCCAGAATGCCCTCCCCCTTCAATTATTATTATTTTGTTTATGAAGTCACTGGTCCGCGGGCCACCAGTTGCTGTAGAGTCTACCTACTGGTAGTCTGATAGTTCCCTGTGCACTGAGATAGCTTCTGTTGTGACTTGGCGCTGTATAAATAAATTGAATTGAAATGGTTGTTTTATGCGTTAGCATGGCTTACTGAGTCTCTGAATTGTCATGGAGCCACACACACAACCACTTCAGTTTTCTCAAAGACAGCGTTGATGCTTTTCAGACAAGTGGTAGCATTCAGAAACGTCTAGAGTAACTAACGGCGATGAGCTGGTTCCTATAAACGTCCTGAAACAGAACCACGAGAACCTTCTACGTGAAAAGACTGAACAAGTCTCGGTTATTAAGTTGACTTTTATGTTTTTTATGTCTTCATTTTTAAATCTATGCTACTCCCAGGTAAAAGATCCAACACTGTTTTACCTTCAGAAGTGTTCTCGGGATGGGAGGGGGTGTGATCTGTGATGCATTTGAAGACGCTGGGAAAAGCTAAACTCCTACTGAATTAAATGCAGATGCCTAAAATAGAAATCGGCACAAGTGGAACATCAATATTTTGAATATACTTAATGTATCGCCCAGCTCTACTCCATATCCGTCCCATTTTTTTAACTTTTTTATCTGCTCTGCTTCTCCTTAATAACCATCCATATCATTCAAAACCGTTTTCTTATCAACATAACCTTCCTCTTCTCGAGCTTAAAAACGCTGCTCGTCATGTTTGTCCTGACTTGTCCATGAATGTTTGCATGCAGCGATGAGGCTCGCTTGTTTGGTTTGTTGTAAAAACGGCTTTTATCACTGGTTCATTATAGGAAGTTAACAAATAGAACAGTTTATGGATTCTGTTTAGAATAAGTAAGGACATCCCAGTTGGGATGAGCTGCGTATGGAAAGTAAAACTTGAGTAGAGTTTGTCATTTCTATTTTCTTTATCCTGGATGAGTCGCTAGCCTGATTCAACACCTTTGTTGACTAGTTGGAACGACGTCATGCTCTCAGTTTACTACACCGAGACACGCACTGACTCACGCTCGCTCATTCTTTCACTTTTATCACCATCTTTAGTGCGTCTGAACGGCACGGCATTTTAAATGCACACTTTTTTTTGCCCTCGGGAAACCCTTCAGACACACTGATAACGAGTCGGTCTTTCCCCTCTGACATTTGTCAGTTGTGCAAATCAAAAATCTACTCTGTTCTAGATCATTCTAATGACTAATGCATGGTATGTGTTAGAGATAGAGCAGGTCAAAAATGCATCTTGGGCTGAAACCTATTGCTCCTATGTATGTGTGTGTGTAAGTGTTTACATAGCCCAAAGGTTTCAGCATGCCTCGGCCACTCTCCCGAAACAGCACAGCCGAATTTCAGTCTGTCCTGACAGGTTCCCACAAGTTTACATCTAGCTGACACTTTCTGCTGTCCTACCCACCCATGGCCTAACCTGAGCTAAATAATCTGTGTGCTTTTTGCTTAATCTGCTTCAGTGCTGTGGGCTGTTTGTCTCCAAACATTCATCATCATAGTCTTCAGCTATCAGTGGGGCTCGTATCTGTTATCATTTCATTATTGAATTAGTATTTAGCGTTTGCCCCCAGGCTGCAGACATTCGGGCAGCGATGGAGCTCCTTCAGAGTCAAGAAATGGAAGTGTCTCGCTATCAAAACTCCTGCAGGAGCAATGCTGAAAGTTTTAAACATAAGAGAGGGAAATTGTTCATGCATCTCTCTTTTGAGAGTCCTCGTTCATTTCATCTGTGACTAATCCCATCATTCGTATTGGATTATACGCATGCATGATTGTTCTTTGGCTGCAGAAAGGAAAAAACTTACTCTTGACTGTTACTGACGTTGTTTTTAAAACCACTGTTTTTAAAAACCATCTTGAATTACATCAGAATTCAACGTTCAGTTAACGTGACTAAGATTTAAGTCGACAGTTACCGCTTTTACATTCGTTTCCTTTCTTGCTCGTTG
The DNA here is from genome assembly GCF_014905685.2 of Nematolebias whitei. Lineage (NCBI taxonomy): Eukaryota > Metazoa > Chordata > Actinopteri > Cyprinodontiformes > Rivulidae > Nematolebias > Nematolebias whitei. The sequence continues at coordinate 5,547,925 of NC_056513.1, read as the reverse complement.
TTCTGGATGATTGGAAATCATCAGTCTTGCAGTCAGTGGTTGGAGAATACAAATTATTTCAAGTTTATTTTAAACCAATGGATTCTGATTAATCTGCGTTTTTCTGTCTCAACAGAACGGTCGTATTCCTTGTGATGCAGACATAGAGAGGCTGACACTGAGCGAGGGTTACATCAACGGGACACATCACGTAAGAGCCTTGGCTTCATTTCAGTCGGAACATAATTGACACAATGAAGTAATTTTCATGTGATAAACTTTTACGCTTTTATTGGAGAAATTTATTTATTTACCCTTTTATTTATAGTCTCATTGAGCCATGAGAACTCAGTTTCAAGAGAGACCTGTTTAGGGAGCAGATGGGGGGGGGGGGGTTAAGGGCCTTGCTCAAGGGCCCAGAGTAGGGTGAATGAGGGTGGGGGCAGGTTTGTGTGCTTCACCTACCCCACCCACATTTTAGATGTTGCTTGAACCGGCAATCTTCCGATCACAGGCCTACCTTCTCTAACCTCTGCGCCACCACTCCCATTTTATTATTAATTCTAGATTCGTGTTTAGCAGAGCCATTTGCATAAAAATAGATTTAACTAGAATTACAACAGATTCAAACACTAAGGGAAGATAAATTATTCTTTAAATTGAATTGGTAAATATATATATTTTTCCTTAGGCTGTGAAAATAAGTTTTGTTTTCTTTTTGTATGACGTGGCAGGTAATTTGCCTTACCTGTGCATGTGCACAGCAACGTCCACGCTGATCCGTAACCCTTAATGACGTCATAATTTGAAATACGAGAGCTAGAATTGACTTGAGTCAATACTGTGTCTGCAGTTCAGGATGGAGCCTGGTCAGGTGATGCAGGAGACGTACACGGTGGAGGAGGATCCTCAGGAGTTGCCACCTGTTGTCTCAGTGGAGACCAGTGACGATGGGACCACACGGCGCACAGAAACCACAGTAAGGACGAGAGCCAAATTAGCTGCTGCAGATTTGTCCATTTAAAGCAAAACCTAAAAATAGAAAAAAATAAAAATTGTCATTAAAGTTGTAAAATAAGTTGTTTTTTTCCCTATTTTTTTGCAGTTTAATTGAAAGGCTTTCCATTACAGTAGTCCCTCGATTATCACAGGGATTATGTTCTGGACACCCCCGAACTAAGTGAAAAACCGAAAATTTGAAACGCTATATTTATTTTAGTATTTATACATATTTTAAGGCTTTATAAACCCTTCCCACACTCTTGCAACATTCTAAACTCATAAACCGACATAATTTTAACAACATGCATATATGTACTGTACAGTACTGCAAAGTTTTAAATGGGGACTCACCAGCCTTGGTCCGGTTCTGGTCCGGTTCTGATCGGCTCTACAGCCGTCGAGCACCAGATGCTTTTGGAGAGAGCCGACACAAAACCACACAATGGTCCCGATTGAGTCCAAATAATCCAGAAGAATCTGGTGAAAAAAGTCCGCGTGAGCTCCGGAGAAGACATCGGACCTCCAAGCAACGCCTCTCCACTCGAGAGGCTTCATGCCAGCAAGCAGCGCTCAGATTGACTCATGAGGCTGGAAGTGGCCTTGGTCCAGTTCTGGTCGACTCTCTGCGTCCGCTGAGCGCCGAAGTCACTATGAATAAAGACCGAACTGTTTAGTCAGGTTCAGATCAGATCGAAACTTTCCCTGTATTTTGTCAGAAAGCAGTGGCCAGAAGCACTGTTGCCTTCTGGGTAGTGTATTTTATTTTTTTTGGCTGGCCTTACAGTGTAGGCTTATTGAAAGAAAACTACAAAATGGTGGCCCCTGTCCAAAGTATTTAAATTTTTTTGGTAAACTTTTCATCTGTACTGTCCTAATCATGTGAGTAGTAATAAAGTTGACAATCATTTTTGTTTTATTTTTAAAGGTGAAAAAAGTTGTAAAGACCACCACCACTCGTACGGTCATCCCCTCCATGTCAGACACTCTGTCCATCGATGGTGGCGGTTCAGGTGTGGGGGGCTACACTTCTTCACCCATGGACCTGGGCTACAGGCAGGGCCCTGGAGGTGGCGTACCCATGGACTACCCTGTCCGCACTGTGCCCCGCAACTACAACTACGCTCCTCCAGAGGGATACAACGACTACCGCACTGTTCCTGATGCGTACACGAGCCTCAGCAGGGGCGCTCGTATGGACGATCGCTACAGGTAATGTGTTCAAATCTGCGCCGCTGTGTCACGTCAGGGGTCTTGATCACTCTTTAATTTTATTTTTCACGTTGCATCTTGGTTTTTAAATGTCTGGTGGCTTGAGTCAGTTTTACTGAAGAACAAGAATGTAAACTGTTTTTACAACCTTCATTTTGAGGTTAAAAGTGTACATGTTGGAGATTTTTGTGGAAAAAAAAATTTTTTTTTGAGTTCCTTTTGAAATGTAGGTAATAAACCACATCTCAAACTGGTTCACGTGAAATATTATATCTCATTTTGTTGTAAATGGTGCACCATTTACTCCTGAATGCAATAAAAACTAGAGAAAGTGCAATTTCTGCAAACATACAATGTAAAGGTTGAGTGCTGAATGGGAATTTTTTCTCCTTTTGAAAGGTGGCACGGCATGAAAAGTTTAATCACTGGATTAAAGACATTTTGATACATGTATATATATTTTCAGAAGCATTTTAAATCAGTTTTTTCCCCTCCTCGTGTTCTCCCTCAAACCTTTTCCCTTTCTTCTCGTCAGACCGGTCCATCCAGATGGTTACAGAACTCTGGATCCGAGCTACAGGGCTCCCAGCAGAAACCAGTTGGACCCATATGCCGCTCAGCCCCAGGTACGTTTAACAATCATTGCATCAGTTGCCTCGAGGCACGTTTTGACAGGATGTTTCCTCGGCCTGCTGATCTTTCACGTTTAACCGGCTGTAATAAATGTTGTTTGTTAAATAGGCTGGTTTGTTGTTGTTTTTCTGAATCATAAATGTTTCTGTTTAGGTCGGGCCTTCAGAGCTATCCTCCATTCCAAGGTTTGTCCCGGATCCGTACGGTCTGGAGGATGATCAGCGCAGCATTGGCTACGATGAGCCCGACTACGGCATGGGCAACCCAGTGCACTACAGAACCATGCCCCTCAACCACCATGCCTACGCTGGTGTACCCCCACGCAGGACTGGGTACGCGTGCATTGTACAGCTGCGTCTTGGGTCAACTTTGTGTGGGAGTTTGCAAAATAATGTCCGTAGTATTGATTTTGTGACGGAACATCTGTTTATGTATGTCTGTGTGTTTTTTGCGCCTTTTCTCCCATTTTCAGGAGTTACGAAGCTCTTTTGGATGGTGACCTGAGCGGTACAGGAGACGTGTTCTTTTACGGTAGAGGGGCACCGTTGGCTCAAGGGGAGAGGGGAAGCATGGCTTCGTTGGACGGTACCCTGAGGAAAGGACCCCCTCCTGGTGGTTGGCGTCAGCCGGAGCTGCCGGAAGTTATCGCTATGCTGAACTACAGGCTAGACCCCGTCAGGAGCAACGCAGCTTTGTATCTGCAGCATCTCACCTATAAGAACGACAAAGTAAGACGTTTTGGGTGTGCGGTGGTTTTCACATTAAAGCTCAGAAAGTTTAAAACTTTGCTTGCAGGAAATGTATGAGGTCGGCTTCACCTGAGATGATCAGAATGTCTTTAGAATCAGGATAAGTTTTATTATCATTGTACCAAAATACAGTGAGGCTGTTGTTGTTGTGAGTCGAGACGGTTCTTCTCATCCTGAACATTTCATTGCATTGTTGACCTTGCGTTGATTTGCCTATGACATAAACCCAACTTGACGGCCCTTTTGATAAATTGCATGTTTATTTTCAGGTCAGAA
>NC_056513.1:5527335-5543677 GCF_014905685.2 Nematolebias whitei | reverse complement strand
ACTTTTTATTTGTATGTTCACCCTTTTGCAGTTTATGGTGTAATACTGTAAGTGTGACGTGTTTGCAAGTATATATGTGTCTTTGTTGTGCAGTTTATAGCTGATCGTCCTGATGTATTGCAGAGATTTGCACATTTACTTATTATTGGGATAAAGAAAACGGCACAGACTAAAAACATGCATGCTAAGCTGATAGCAAATTGTCACTTGATTGACATACAGGTTGGCCAATCTGAGACCGACCTTTTCTGACACATAGGTCACCATGCATGTGCATTCAACCACGCTAACAACAAACGAGTTGACTCGTAATAGCCTCCAGTTTATATCTAAACTCAAAGTGTAAAATGAGTTGGGGAGCTGGACCAAGTAAGCAAAAAAATTACCATTTCCATATGGAGCCTACATTTTTACCTGGATTATTGAGCATGAACTTTTGACGTTTTGAACCACTTTGGCCATGGCTGCCTCAGAGGAGTCAACGGGGGAGAGGGTGGGTCCCAGAAACCACCTTATCACCATCAAACTGGTTGGCCCACTATGTGAGTGTGCTGCTTGTGGGGCTGACTTTGTTGTGACTCCTCGGACTGATGAAGTCCTTTGGATGAAGGAGAAACGTTTCAACAAAAAAATAAACCGTCCAGAGGTCCTGACTTAACTTTGTTGGAATGTTTGACTGTTTACGATGTTTGAGTGGAAATGTGTTGTTCTTGCTAATGTCCGGTTCAGGTTTGGTTAAAGTCTCTGTTAAACTGACACCATGAGTCAGAAGATTCCCGGTATGTATAAGGGGGAAAGCACTTCCTGTTCAAGGGCGACGGTGTTTACCATTAATCAAGGATGACATCACACAAGTGACCCGTAGTAATGTTAGCATAGCGTAGCTTCGTGCACGTCATCGTTTTCATGCACCGGTACACTTTTGTGGGAGAAGGGTCTCTACAAAGAGTACGTTCTGTATGCGTGTGAAAATGTTGAACTGTGAACGACCCCTAAATGTTTCATCCAACTGATGTAACTTTACACAGAGTGTGGCACTACGACACAACGGCAATTTTGTTTTGGATATTTTATTTACTGTATATGTTTATGTAGAGATGTTGCAGCACATGTGATGGACTAAATACATTTAAATCAGTTTATTTTTTTTGCCCATGCTTTTAGGATTTTCATAATGAAATATTACAAATATATATTTTTACAAAATGATGCTCATTGGAGTTCTCGGGCTGATGGGCTTTATAAACCTGACCGGTTCTGTTAATTTTCAGGTGAAGTCGGACGTGCGGCGTCTGAAAGGCATTCCTGCGCTGGTGTCGATGCTTGACAACCCAAACAGAGAGGTCAGTTTACAGTTTTTTAAAAATTGCTTCTGATATACAGTCTGTTCAAGTTGTCATTTTTATTACTGGAATCATTTGAATATTCAGTTTTTTTGTGTTTGTTTTAAGAATAAACACGCCTGGCCATTAATGTTGGAATAATTTTAAGGGCTCTTATCTCTACAGAATGAAAGAGGTCAACGTTTGACTGAAACATTTTCTCTTTTTTTTTCTGGTTCGTTTTCGTTCGGATTTAACTGTGGTGAATTTTTACTAATTGGCGGGAAAAAAACCGCATGCATGCCAGGTTCGTTAACAATTAAAAAGAATTTCGCCCAAGATACTTCATATCTCATTTGACAAAATAACAAAAGATGATAAAAACTAAAAATAAAACCAGAAGCCTTGTAAGAGGTGAAACATAATAGAAGTTGAGCTGTAAGTTGATGAAACTGTAGCACACCATGCATTCAAAACAAAAAAATATATATTTTGACATTTCTTGCTCTGAAACTTGTTTTAAATCTTGTGAAAAGTGTTCTAGGGGTGCACTGACTGCAGTTTTCTGGCCGATCACAGATTTCTAAAAAGAATTTACCGATTTTGTTTTCTATGCGACACTGTCAGGTGTTATAAGGTCTTAAGGTACCTTCAGTTTTCCAATATTTTATTGAAAAACACACCCTTGAACGATATCCTAGAAACAATACAAACTTGTTTTAACTGACCGCGAGGCAGTGCTCTGAAATATAAATGAAGTTCAGACAATTGTTGTTAAAATTTAAAAAAAAAATCTGTGAAAGTATCGTCCGATTTCCGATTCCTTAATATTTACTGCAACATATCTGCATGAAATGAGTTTTAAAGACTTCATTAAATTTGTGTTAATTACACTGAACTAAACCAAACTGTGTATTATGTGGTTATCTAAAACGTAAAGATTGTATAACGTGCATAAACTTTTTGAAATAAACATTTATTTTATTATCAAAGTCTTTAAAAAAATAACAACTCGCTAATTCAATTCCATTCAGGTTATTTATATAGCGCCAAGTCACAACAGACGTCATCTCAATTCACAATTACATTAACGGTTAAATGAATTTCTCTACTAAAACCGTCGAGTTGTGCTTACTTTATGTGACACTGATGACTCATAAAGCTGTCGTGGCGTCCCCTGTAGGTCCACTATGCAGCTTGTGGAGCGCTGAAGAACATTTCTTTTGGCAAAGAGGCGGATAATAAAATCGCCATTAAGAACTGTGATGGAGTTCCTGCCCTGATCAGGCTGCTGAGGAAGATCCACGACCAGGACCTGACGGACATCATTACAGGTTGGACGAACACGCAAATACTCAAACTGTGATAACGAGATGTTGTATTCCACGGATAAACTGGAGGCTGATCTATTCAGGCATGCGGTTTTATTCTTGCTGTCTATTAGTCCTGAAAATTTACACCGTCAAACAATATGTGGACTCATGCATTCTTCAGAAACTTTAACATTGTCACTGGTAATCAGAAGAATTTTATTTTCTAGAAAAAAAAAAACTGCATGAATGCTAAGTTTTGAATGACTGGCGAAGCTGAAACTGAGTTAAAGCTAAAAGAAACAGAAGTTAGCTCAATGCTACAAGTAGCAAAACACTAGCTTAAAGCAGCAAAGAGAAGTTAGAAGCTTAAAGTTGGCTAAAGGCTAGCTAAAAGCTAAACCTAGCAGAACGGTAGTTTAAACCAAAAGTAGAAGACGAATAGAGCAAGTATGCTGAAGCAGATGTCAAAAAAGAGAATCTTATTTTTGAAGAAATGAACGATGTCGGTGTACTTCTGTGTGGAAAATATTTCCGTAATAACAAAGTATACGGAAGATGCTGAATTGCAACAAGTGCACACACAAAAAAATTAAAATGGGGAAAACATGAATTGAATTCTGAATCAAAATTCATACAATAAGTTTGTTTTGTACACTTTTCTATTGACCAGTAATTTTCTCTTCAGTCCCATTCTGATAAGCCAAATATTTTTGGTATTCATATCAATGCAAACATATTTTTAAACGGGATGCACCATTCCTGATACACTATTGAAATGGTAAAAACAACAGGCCAGTTTCTTCTTTCTGTCCCACTTCATCAGACCATCCTTTATAGGATTTCCAGATGTGAGAAAACGTTCAACGGAGACTCTACTGCCACCAAGTGCAGATGTTCTTTTTACAATTTCCAAACTTTATTTCTTGTCTTTTGTGTGTGTTAGTTCATTTTAATATGAACCAATAGCTGACCAACCCTCACAAGATCATGCGATTTAGCTCACGACTAAATAAATAAGATTAAGGATAAAAGCAGCTAAAATAAGTTTATTTTTCAAAAGTATCGGGACCTAGAGGGTAAAGAATTGCTGCTCCTATGCATAAAAAGGTGAGCTGAGGCTGTTTGGCCGCCAAACAGGAGTTTATTTTATTTTGTGAGCACGTCTAACCTAAAGAAGACCCAAGTGCAGAGTCGGGACTGACTGGAGGGACAACCTATTCTTTCTGACCTGAGAACACCTTAGGAGCCAGGGATAGGAAGTTCTTGGTCCCTCTCCCAGACCTGTTGCCTCTGATTCTGACTTCCGATGAACAAATGCAAATAGTTTACCTGCCTCCGAATAGATCGGGGTTGTGATAGCACAAGTGAAATTTAAAGACTCTGATCTAAACCTGACAACAGCTCGACCACTGACCCGTGAAAACTGAAGTCTTATTTTCCCAAGCTAGACGTGAATGTGGGTACAAGAATGGGAAAAACTGGTTTGTTTGATCATTTTCTAACTGGTCTGCAGAATTGTTTGGCCTTTCCAATTTTTGGACCAGTTTGAAATTAAAAGGGCTCTACTTCGTAACAAAGACATGGTGTAAAAATATGATGTATACTCGAGTAGTAAAGAGTTTTTTTTTTTTTTCTTTCCTGAAAGGATTTCATTACTGCACTTAAAAATTGTCTCTTATTTTCACTAAAGTAAACATTCCATAAAGGTAAAGATTTCAGTAACAAAAAAAAACTGTTTCTTGCAGCAAGTCAATATGCACAATAACCTCAACTTTCCCATTAAAATACAGAAACACTGAAAATGTTCTTGTAAAAGAAACTTGTCTCACTGCATTAAAGCTATGAGACAACTTATCCACCTCATATGATAAGAGGTAAAGCTACCAAGTGATTCATTCCTGTTATTTTTAATTTTTATGGGTCTATTTTTAAAAGCGATACGTGGTGTGGGTGGACCTAGCCTTTGCCCATTTCAAATGTTCAAATCCTGTGATTCTCCCAGGTACGATGTGGAACCTGTCGTCCCACGATTCTGTGAAAATGGAGATTGTGGACCATGCGCTGCACGCCCTTTCTGACGAGGTCATGGTGCCCCATTCGGGCTGGGAGCAAGGGAGCAACAGGGCGGGAGGCGGCGAGGAAACCTGCAAGCCCAGACATCTTGAGTGGGAGGTGGCGCTCACCAATACAGCAGGCTGTCTGAGGTATGAAGCAAAGACGGACAGAAGGAAAGGAAGCGGCAGATCTGAGCTGCAAAGGATGAATGTAGACAGGAAAAACAAAGTGGAGGGTTGCCAGAAAACAGACTGACAGAACGGTGTGAGGGTGGAAGGAAGACTCAGCAAGTTAACGGAGCCGGATGTGTGTAATGAGGTTGGAGAATGATGGAATGCAAAGACTTAGTGTTTTCAATCAGAATAAACTTTGCTGCTTTGGAAGAAAGACAACATTCCTCAGTAAAATCATTCTGTAGTGCTTTTAACTTTGATATATTTCCAGTTTTTGAACTTCATTTTTGCACTTTTTTACAAGAATGTATGGACATTTTACTAAATACCTTCAATTATTATAAATTTCAGACAAGAATAAAATTTATAAAAGTAGTTTTTCAGTAGAAAAAAAGAAGCTCGTCCATAAGAACCACAGCTAAACGTAACATTATAGTAATAAAATGAAATGCTTAATTTATTATGACTGGTAAAGATATTTTCTGTAATTAAATGCACACCTAATGGGTTGTTAACTTTAAATAAAGACATCTGGTTGAAACATTAGCTTTTTATTCAAGATAAAGTCTAAATGAACTCTAGAGGAGAGGATTCAAGAAGAGAAGTAAAGCAGGAACAGTAGGGCATTGACTTGTACCGTGTAAACAGTCATTTTTTCTGGCTGGTGGCGCTGGTATCTGTCCTCGTTAACTGCTAATTAGTGTTCATCTGCTTGTGGGGAAAGTTTCTCTAAATAATTTTATCTTGAATGCTTGAAGGTCTTGGTGTTCTGCACATCATCAAAGTCAGCGGCTCGCTAAGCATCAACGGTCTTTGAAGCAGTGCAGGAAAGATGAAAACAAGAAATGCTTCTGAATCTTATGATGAACTGGGTTTGGTACCGTTCTGCTCCTGTTAGACTTGTCCAACATGAGAAGTAGGACTGCTCATATTCGTAATCTCTTTATTGTGGCGACTAACACTAGTGGCTGTGGAAGAAGTACAGAGCAAGTGTCTTTATTGATAATAGTTGTAGCCTCTGTTGTGTTTGATAAAAGGGATTAACTGACCGAAAGTTCAACATTTGTCAGTTTATGTCTTGTAAAGTGTAGCAGCTTTAAGTTTGGACATAAAGTTACGTTCCCTCTTTTTTCCCAACAAATTCATGTCTTTTTTTTTTCATATTAACGGATTCTACAACAAAGTTGGAATCTGTCACAATCTAAGTTGGTAGATCTGATGAATATGAAATTTAAGTGGCCGAAGATATTTAAAAATTAAGTTTGTGTTGTCGGGATTCACAAAAGTCTGGAAAAAGATGGACAGTTTTTAAAGAGGGACATAATTTCATAGAATAAAACATTTTTTTTAACTAATGAAAGTAACGAGCGATTTTGAAGAGATAAGATTTTGACAGCGGGAAAGATCTCAGCAAAAACTATATTGACTTTTTTTTTTTGCATCAACTAATGCATATTCAACAAATCCCTGCACAATCACTGCTACTTTTTTGTAAATCCTCTTCACCCCCTGCCTAAAATCACTTAATGCAATCCAAGCCTGCAGGATGAAAACGCGTCCAACACCAAATCTTACAGCTGTAATCTGTACAAGTCAAAGCATTACAATGATGTGGCTTTGCAAACATGTTTGAATATAAATACAAATTTCACTTGACAAGCACTTTTCTATCCATCCATCCATCCATCCATTTTCTTCCGCTTATCCGGGGTCGGGTCACGGGGGTAGCAGCCTAAGTAGGGAGGCCCAGACTTCCCTCTCCCCAGCCACTTGGGCCAGCTCTTCCAGGGGAATCCCGAGGCGTTCCCAGGCCAGCCGAGAAACATAGTCCCTCCAGCGTGTCCTGGGTCTTCCTCTGGGCCTCCTTCTGGTGGGACGTGTCCGGAACACCTCACCAGGGAGGCGTCCAGAAGACATCCTAAACAGATGCCCAAGCCACCTCAACTGGCTCCTCTCGACGTGGAGAAGCAGCGGCTCTACTCTGAGTCTCTCCCGGATGATCGAGCTTCTCACCCTGTCTCTAAGGGAGAGCCCAGACACCCTGTGTCTCCGCAGCACTTTTCTACTATGCGAGAAAATATTTGGGCGTGCTCCTTTCCAATCAGCCGGGCTCTCAGACAGCTAGAAGTGAGGGTAAGGGAGGAGTTTCCCTCTTAAATGGTGGAAAAAAGCATTTGCCGTAGGGAGGAAGTGTCACCTTAAACCTGTTGGCATGATCTACATCAATTACGTCAACAGCTGACATAAATAACAAACTTGGAACAGAAATGTTAAAATAACACGGGCTAGCTGCTAGTTCAAACGGAGCCTGTAATTCATCATATTCAGCAATTTAACTTTATTACTTTTGGATTATGCCATTGAAATGGTGTTTTATTTCATTGATAATGTAAAAAAAAAAAAAAAAGGCATAAAAAAATGTTAACGTAAAAAATAAAACAAGCACAAATTTCTTAAAAAGCTGTTGCACACTTGATGGTTTAGGCCCCAACAATCACAAAAAATGCAACAAAATCCTGTTCATTGCGGTTGTTGTGAGTGCCCACTCCCTTTAAATGACTTGTAGGACGTTCCCTAATGTGTAAATGGTAAACGGACTGTATTTGTATAGCACCTTTCCATCTTATCAAGATGTGGAAAGCTCTTTACCCATTCATACAGCACTCTATTAGATCTACACAAAGAATAGTCGGAGCTTTATCACATTCATACACCAATGGGACACACATCGGAGGCAGTGGTGTAGTCTACGTGATACTCTGGTATACGCCGTATACTCATAGAAAAGCTTGGGAATTTCCGTATACCCACTCAAAAGTGCCCAGTGATAAGTGACATATTGCACAAGTCATTGTATTGAAACGTTGGGGCGAAATGCGTCGTAAACACCCTCAGAGAACAGCGGTGTCGCTCTGCTTTCTTTTTTTATTATGTGTGTGTGTGTGTGTGTGTGTGTGTGGGGGGGGGGTCCTGTTTGTATTCTGCCAGGCGCGTGTGCCACCGCGAGCCGCTCCTCCTCCAGCTATGTGAAGCTAGCGGGAGTTTTTGTTCATTTTCATTTAGCCTTTATTTATCCAGGTTAGTCTCATTGAGCCACAAGAACTCATTTTCAAGAGAGACCTGTTTAGGGAGCAGATGGTGGGAGTTAAGGGCCTTGCTCATGGGCCCAGAGTGGGGTGAATGAGGGTGGGGGCAAGTGTGGGTGCTTCACCTACTCCACCCACATTTTAGATGTTGTCTGTACCGAGGCTTGAACCGGTGATCTTCCGATCACAGGTCTACCTTCTCTAACCTCTGCACCACCGCTCCCCGAACAAGGGGGTTTTCAGAATAAAAGTTTAGACCGGATATTTATATTTTGACGTTTCAAAAGTATTAGTAAAGTTTTAAGCCACCAGTTCGAAGTTTTGAGAGCAATAAACAGCAAAACCCTTATTAAACGACGATTCTTGGTCACATTACTTTTACATTAATTTTTTTTTTTTAAACACAAATTGTAAAACAAACCAACAAAAAGCCTTAATTTAAAACATTCATATTTGCATGAGCCACTTAAAGCCTAAATAACTCATGTTTTTAGTTCAAAGGAAATGGGACAAAATATAACTTTTAATAATAAATATATGTGTATGTGTGTATTTATGGAACGTATATCCATCCGTTATCTTTTGCTTCCTAGGGAGTTGCTTTGGGGAAGTCAAAATAAATTGACGATTACATTGTACTAACCTGTGTATTTTGGTTTCTAAGCACAGTATACCCACTACAAAAATGTAGTCCACACCACTGGTTCAGTGTCTTGTCCAGGGACGCTTCGGCATTTGGCTGCTGGTGGAATCGAACCCCCAACCCTTGCATTGGAGGACGACTGCTCTAACCACTCAGCTCCAGCCGCCCCAAATTGCATTTGGCTACAATTGTAGCGTTACCTTGGTGTTTAGTATGTGCAGCTCAGTAGGTAACTCTCAGTTTATGGTTGAGAACTAAAGCCGTTTGTGGATGCTGAAGTCTACAAACAGCAGATGGCTGCTAAGTTCATTTTCTTAACTTTTATTGTTTCATATGAGTTTTAAAAAAGAAAATATCTACCAATATTTTCTTGCTTATTTGGATACTCCCTTTCAACCCTATATTTTTATTTTCGTGCACAGAGATTAATAATATATAAATTCCAGTTTGTTTTCTTTAGATTTAGAGGTCGTCTCCTCCGCTGCAGTCCTACTTTCGTTTGTTTGCCTGCTGTAACACGTTAATGAACTTCCCGAACTATGCAGTAAAGAGAAGTTTGTAACGCCTCCCCTCCCCGCCGCTGAAGAAAATTTGTCCTCGTATTGTGGAGAAGGGTGTGTCCGTTTACTGGGGAAAAATAAGTCGGGTACAAAAGGCTGGCACTGAGCGGCCTGAGTTTCTTTACTCCGCTAACTTGGTGTCGAGTTTTCATCCGGTTCAGTTTGGTCTCGGTAAGAATCAGTAAGAATGACTCATGGGTGCAGAGACGCAACTTAATACGGTCAATCTGTGCTCTCTTTGTAAATTCACATTTAGCTGCCGTTTCCCTCAAACACCTCTTGAATGGGGGCATATTTGTTACGTCTTGACATCTTATGTGCTGCCTGTCCTTTATAAAATCTTATTTCTTTATTAGTCTGTGACACAATTTCTTTTTTTTGATTTTTTTTTTTTTTTTTCAAAGGAATGTAAGTTCAGAGCGAAGTGAAGCCAGGAGGAAGATGAGGGAGTGCACAGGGTTGGTCGATTCCGTCATGTACATCGTTCAGTCCCAGATTGATTGTAAGGATATGGACAATAAGGTACGTGAAAGTCAAAATAATTAACATTTGTTGCATTCAGTTGATTTTTTTTTTTTAAGAGTGAATTTTACAATTTTGCACATTTTGCCATCTCCTGCAGCTGACGGAGAACTGCGTTTGTCTGCTGAGGAACTTGTCTTATCACCTGCACCGTGAAATCCCCGGACATGAGCGCTACCAAGATGCCACGCCCATCAGCCATGGCCCTGCCCCCTCCGGCCAGAAGGGCGGCTGCTTCAGCTCTCGCAAGAGCAAAGGTCGGTGTCACAGAGCGGGACAGAGACATGCACAGTCAGTTTCAGGGGCATTTGGAGGGATATCACTGACATCACATTCTCACTCGACTGATACTCACACACACACACACTTGTGCAAACAAAACCACTCTGCCACAGGAATGTTAACAATCCCTCCTCAGAAAAAGCCTTTTCTCTGTTTAGCTGTTGACGTTTCACTCAGAGTATTGATTTGGCTTTGTTCACTGCAGTTTCGTAAAGTGATCACGCTCTAGAATCATTTTTCAAAAACGGATAATATCGTACAAGTTTACGTACGTTTTTGAATGCAACGTTCTATTGCTGTTTAATGTTTTTTTACAAGGACATAAAGATTGGTCAAATAATCTGAAACTGTTTGCCCTGAGCGCAGCAGCAGCGTGTCCTTTGACAAACAAAACTTTTTGTTAGTTTTCCTGTAAATATTTCTTTGACGCTGACAGCATGGAGGCAGGCGAGCTCCTCATCGTAGTTAGGATACTTCATCTTTACTGAAAATGTATAAATCCAACAACTTGTCATTCCATTTTACTGCCTGGCCAAAAAAAAGAGTTGCCACCTGGATTTAACTAAGCAAATAAGTTGGATAATTACATCATGGGCGATTATCTTTCAGCTGGCAACAAGTTATTTAACCCCAAGTGGTGCAATGAGTTGCTTCTCATTTCTTAAACAACCACGTGGAAAGTAGGAATGTGCGATATATATGGTATGGAAATGATAGACATTTATCCTACGATACAGATCTGTCTTCTACCAGCTAACCGCAGTAATGTTGTGTCTGATGTAAAATCAGAGTCATCAGTTTAATAGTTACTTTTTTTAGTTGAAAACTGTGCGTAAGTGGTGTTAGTCTTTTCTTCGAGAGCTAAGTAGCGAAGCTACAAGCTAACTACGCCCGGCTTGCCGTAGTGTTGCCGTATTCGGACGCATGCGCAAAACACTGCGTTCCGTCGAAAGTTTTTATTTTTTATTTTTCCGTCAAAAGTTAAAGTAAATGTTGGTCAGCTTTAGAGAAACCTGCTCCTTGATCTGTGAAAAGAACGCTGTGTTGTGTGATTTTACTGCGAGACCCTCTGGTCAAAGCCACAGACTCATTTAGTGTCAGCTCTCCTTAAAGTGGAAGGAGGCGCCCACTAGAGGGTTGGAGGGTGAAGTGTTTCATTTGCTGTTCATTTCTTAAGTGAGAAGACTGGAAACTGTTAAAAGTTAACAACATATTCTTTAGTTTAAAACATATGGCTAAAACTACATTTGATATATTTTGCACTACAAGAAAGAAGTCTAATACTTGGTTTATTATTTAAAAACTCTGGACCTAGTAGTGGAATTTTCTTAATTCAAAATAAATGATGGCAAAAGGACACCCCCTATGCTTTTTTTCATTCTTATTGCAAGTTTTATACCAAAAACATATCGTGATATATATCGTTATCGCCACCCTTCACAATACATATCGTGATATGAATTTTTTGCCATATCGCACATTCCTAGTGGAAAGACACATCGCGTGGTCGTGGAAAAGATGTCGGTCTGTTTGAGAAGGGTCAAATCATTGGCATGCATCTAGCAGAGAAAACATCTAAGGAGTAGGGGTGTAAATCACCAGCTTTACTACGATATTATATTGAATTGTTTGTATGACGATACGATTTTTCTCAATATCACAAAGTCTGTCATGATACGATTTCGATTCCATTTGATTCACAAGTCTGCGATCGATATATTGCGATATCAAGTGCCCATCTCATTTACATATAAATACATTTACAAAAACAATTAAAATAAGATTTAACCATTTTATTTCTGTTACTGGCACCAGGCATTTAAATATATATTTTTTCTTAATTAATGAAAAAATAAAAATAAATGACCTGTTACAGTCTCTCATTTCTCATGTTTAAGTGCATTTTTTAAACCAGTTAACTTAAAAGTGCCCTGATTACCTTTCAGTTATAAAGAAACAAAAATAGATATTAAACTTACATAACATGTCTATCAATGCCGTGTTTCTTCTTCAGGTGAACGACCAAATTTGTTGTTTCCCGAGTATTTTAACTCACGCTGGCACCTGTTGTTGCACACGACATGAGTTTTGTCTGTTGAGCCGTCCGTCTGCTGGAATCCAAAATATTTCCACAGAGTTGATTTAAATCCAGCAGGAGAGTGAATTTCATTGTTTTCCGCCTCGTCTGTCGTGTTGCTGAGGCGGCCGCAGAGCACAGCCGCGCACGGACATGGTGACACAGACGTGCTTTGGAAATTTCAAAATAAAAGTGTATTTTAAAGATGACGATATGAGTCGATGTTTTAGTTTTGCCACGATATAATCGAATCAGTTAATCGATATATCGATTTAAATCGATGTGTTGTTACACCCCTACTAAGGAGGTTGCAGAAACTACTACATTTGGGTTAAGAATTGTCCAACGAATTATTAAAAACTGGAAGGATAGTGAGGATCCATCATCCCAATTCAGATTTCTGTTTTATTTGTGTTGTTTGAGATGAGGTACTGTGAATCGTTTTGACCCTAGACTAGATATACGTGTGCTGTAATGAATCATTAACGCAACAGTATAACAAAAGTGGAACAGCCCACTTCACTGAATATTTCTCAACATATTATTTTAAGAAGACGAGTTAAAACCACGTCACAGAATCCTAATACAGTTCCTGTGATTTGATGTACAGTACCAAAGTCCTCTGATACCGACTGTCTTTGGAGCTGCTCAAGAGTTTCATTGCAGCTCAATTCTTTCTTTTTTAAATTCGTATAAAGAATATTTATGAAGATTTTTAGGCTGTGGTAGTTTTTATTATGTGAACGTCTGTTCATATTTCAAGACAAAACAAAACTTTTTGATTTCTGAGTGGGGAAACAATCCAAACGTTGCATTCTCTTGGTAACAAATTAAACATTTGATCAAGTAAAAACCAGGAGTTATCAACGTTTTGGAGCTTTTCTCCTTTGTGGTGAAGCGCTGCAGTCTCATTGTATACCTGACGATTCTGTTCTATTCTAAAGGAGCTTTGACTTCTTGATTTAAAGCTGCAACGTCTGAAATGGGATTTGGTGTAGGCGGGACGATTTACACTATTCACAAATTTGTGTTTGCGATATTTTCAAAACTGCGGAGTCCTAAAAATGAACAAGGTTATGTTTTTCCAGAGTTTTTTGAGTTTGTAGTGACAATGGAGATGCAGTTTTTTATGTTCCCCTTTCTAATTGTGTTAATAATTTGTCAGGGTATTAAAGGATGACGTGAAATAAAATGAGCTGCTGTTCGATCCTTTGATCTTTTTGTATCTGGTATATCTGCTGGTTCTGTTTGGTGGCCGCGGTGTCGTTGGGATCCAAGCAGACGTTCTCTGTGTGGCTCAGTTATGGCTGCTTTCCTTAAACGCTCGTCTCGCCTCCTGTTCTGCGACTTTCTTTCCTCTCCTCAACCCATCTTTTTGTCTTCTTCTCTCTTTCATTTTTCTCTCCACTGTTCGGCTCGGCTGCAGATGAGTGGTTTTCCAAAGGTAAGCTTCCTTTAGCTCTGTGTAACGACGCTGTGCTTTAGCTGCCTGCTCTCGTCTCAGTGGAAGCAGTAGTCCGTAGGCTGATATAACATCGGTTGCGTGGGGTAGTAACTCTAACATGCACCTTTCTTTTCTCTGTGAATGACTGTTTTAATAATCGGTGTAGAAATTGCATTTCAACACTTTTTTTCGTTCATGTATTTTTGTGAGTGTGCACGTCTAACCAAACTAGTGCAGATGTCGTAACAGTGAAGGTGTCTCTTATTTAAACCGTGCATTTCTGTGACTTTAATGTTGAGGTTTGCTTCTAGGACCAAGAAATGAGGGTGCAGCTAACGAACCGATCGATATTCCAAAGAGGACATCACCTGCTAAAGGTGAGCATCGGCCCCGTTAATGCCACTTTTCTTTGTCGCACGCAAAAGATTACATTTACTCATCCAACCCTCTCCTCTCCTGCAGGCTATGAGCTGCTTTTCCAGCCTGAGGTGGTCCACATCTACAAATCTCTTCTGATGGAGTCCAAGAACCCCACCGTGCTGGAAGCTTCAGCTGGAGCTATTCAGAACCTGTGTGCTGGACACTGGACTGTAAGAACTGCTGTCTGTCTTCATCCTGTTTTATTTCATGACGCCAGCATTCTGGCTAGGAAATCTCAAAAATAGTTTACACCAGCCCTTATCAAATAGAGGGGCGTGCCCCCCCCCCCGGGGGGTGCACGTGACCCGGGGAACATGCTTTTTTTGCCGCAGGGAGTTTTTTTTTCACCGTTCTCATTTTGTCACGTGCGTTCCAGCAGCTGTTTGTTTGTATCTCTCAGACTTACTAATAATAAAGTTATGAACAAATGACTGTCTTGTCGTTTTGGGAGCCACGCATGAACCGTGTCGCTCCCCTCTGCGGCTGAGACATGAACTCCGACACCTCCGCTGCATGTGTTTTTATGTCCGTGCGCTCTTGACGTCACTCACAGCACGCATGCAACAAAGAGTAAACTCAAAGCGAGAGGGTTACCTGCCTCTTTCTTCTTTCGCGTTGACAACATTTTTTAGTTTTATCGATGTGCGCTCATTGATCCCGACTTCCTCATTTTGATTTATTCATTAGTTGTTGTTTTTTTAGGTCATAGTATTTTATATAACACTCCTGAATTAAAATCTTGCTGATCAATTTGAAATTATTATTATTTATTGATTATATTTAATTTTATTTTTCAGTATCAAATGGTCAAAAATGTTTAGTTTAAATAAGGATTTAAGTTTTTTTTTTTTTCAGGCAAATTGATGCACTTTAAGTTGTTTCTGTTGCAGATTAAAAACAATGTTTATAAAGTTAATCTTTGTCGTAAGTTGATCTGTTCTTTTTTCACCTTTAATGTTAATAAGGACTCAATGTTATGCAGAGGTGCACTTATAACAATTTTATAGACAAATTATACTATTTACAGTCGTGGCGGCGAGCGCAACAGAAAATAATTGAGACGCACTGGTTTACACAGATGTTTCAGAATAACACAAACAGAACTCCTAGTGGTTCTTTATCTATTCCCAACACATAACTGGTTAAAATGTTTGAGTATTTTTACTGGAGAGGGAAATGTTTGTCAGTGGGATAAAGATGCCACCTTTTAAAACATCAGGGGTCAGTCTCTTAAAAATTGATTGCAAGGTTCATTAATCATTCTTTTTGTTCTTGTTCTTATTATTAGATGGGGTGGGGAGGTGGGATGGAGCCCCACCTCCATATCCATAGTCCTAACGTTTTAGCTTAGCGCTACATTCACTTGTCAGCTGGGCAGGGGGGTGGCTGCTTGTATAGTGGTAGGGGAAACTGCTGTCTGAGAGTTTAATTAAACTTCGTCCGTTGGTTTTGAGATGTTTTGAAAAGTGTGTAGGAAAAACAAGTTTCTGTTGACGTTTGCCATCAAGATCTTTAGTAGTCCATAAGTAAAATTACTGTGAAATTGTATGTCTTGTAGATTAACTGCTTAAATAATAAAAATACTGTATTTGCATATATGTTTAGTACGGGCGCTACATTCGTACCATGATGCGTAAGGACAAGGGTCTAGCTGTAGTCGCCGAGCTGCTGAGCCACAACAACGACCGAGTAATCCGAGCCATGTCTGGAGCCCTTCGCAACCTCGCCATAGATCCTTCTAACAGGGATCTACTAGGTAAGCCTTCAAAAAAAAAAAAAAAAAAGTTAACCGTGAAGTTTCAGAAATCATTACGATGGATGTATCGAGACTTGTGTTAGTACTTCAGTGTGTTTTACTCTCCCGTCTGGGTTTTGTCAGGTCAAAAAGCAATACCTTCGCTTGTAGCGAACCTGCCTAGTGGCGCTCAGAGTCAACCGTTAAAAGCGGTGTCGGAGGAGACCGTAGTGTCCGTCTTGAGCACGCTCTACGAGGTGCTGGGCTCTAGTGTTGAAGCAGCCAAAAACCTCAGCGAATGTCAAGGAATCGAGAGACTGGTGCTCATCAATAAGGACGGGTAATCCAGATTAACTGATCGGATAACTTGATAACAGCTTTCACTGTTTGCTGCTTTCCTATGTTCAACTATTTACGTTTGTCTCTTTCTTTGGGGAAAACTAGTAGACGCTCTGACCGGGAAGTGCGTGGAGCCGGCCTGATTCTGCAGAAGGTGTGGGGCTACAAAGAGCTCCGTCGGACTTTAGAGAAGGATGGCTGGAAGAAGACGGACTTCATGATCAACCTAAATCCTTCCAACAACAATCCCAAAACCAACGGAGAACCTGAGGAAAGCTCTGTTCCACTCATAGACAAAGGTCTGGGAACGTTCTGCTCCAGCAACATGCGCTTTATTTAGTTTTTGAAGCATTTTTAAAATATATATATAT
>NC_056513.1:5496858-5526935 GCF_014905685.2 Nematolebias whitei | reverse complement strand
GCTCACACACACACACACACACACACACACACACACACACACACACACACTTTGTCATTATTTTCTTTAAGAGTGAAGTTAATAAAAGTTTCATACTGGAAGGGTGCTTGTTAAATTGAGCCAAGTAATATAAACTACCATAATTTCCAGACTATTAAGTGCACCTGAATATAAGCCACGCCCACTACATTAAAAAAAGTACATATATAGGCTGCACTTGTGTATAAGCCACAGGTGTCTACAAGTAACATGAGATATTTACACAGAAAGATTTAAAAAATGTTTAGTTAAATATGTACTGGTAACATACGAACAGCCAATGTTTCTGAACAGTGCCGGTAACACGGCTGGTTAAAAAAAAAAAAAAAAATACACCAGGAAAAGTCATTGAACACGATCTTCATCTTTGTCCTGTGCACTAAAACCACTAAAGTCTTCTTCAGTGTCAGAATTGAGCAGGCTCAGAAAAACGTCTTCACACACGTCCTCGGTCTCTTTTGTTGTTGTTCAACGTCACTTTCGTCTCGAGGCAAATTTGCGATTTGATTTGATTTACGATTCACTCCGTTTTCGAGTGGCTGCAAAATACATCATGGTGTACAATGAGGGGGGGGAACTCACAGGAAGTGTGTGGAACCAATGAAACAAAGTGTCTCACTGAGTCATGAGGACACCCCCCCCACCCCAAGAGAGAGGTGTATTGGGAAGCTATGTGAGCACCTGGGTGCAACGAGGCTAAAAGTTTTGGTGGCAGGAAACTCGTTAGCCCATCAAAAAATCAAAATCTATAAATTATCTGCAGCATTAGCACGGTGGCGCAGCTGGTAGATCTGCCGCCTCTCAGTGAGCAGGTCGACCTGGTTCAAATCCCAGCCGGGGGTCTTTCTGGGTGGAGTTTGCATGTGGAGGGTGCGTACATGGGTTTTCTCCGGGTTCCTCCCACAGACCAAAAACATGCATGTTAGGCTGATTGGAAACTCTAAATTGTCCCTAGGTGAGAGAGAGAGTGAATGGTTGTTTGTCTCTGTGCGTCCCTGTGATGGACTGGCGACCTGTCCAGGGTGTCCCCCACCTCTCACACAGGGCACCGGGCTGGCCATTGGCACCAGTGACCCCCCCCCCCACAATCCGAATAGGAAGAAACTGGTAAAGAAAATGGATGGCTGGATAACCGCAGCATTGTATAAGCCACGGCGTTCAAAGCGTGTGAAAAAAGTAGCGGCTTATATTCTGGAAATTACGGTACATGTGTATTTTTAAATCTCCGGCATGCACTCGCTGCTGACTGTCTGGAGATGATCTGAGACTTCTTAGTGAAATTTATTTACACTGTTTTGTTCCGTCTTTAATCCACAGGGGGCAGAAGGGACGGAGAAATGATTCCAATGAACGACATGGGACCAGGCAAGTCTGAAAATGCAACACGCACAACTGATCAAATATTACAACAAATGAAATGTATGGGGAAAAAAAACCTGATGTGGCATCTTTTCAGTCCTTTTCTAGAAGTTAAAGTTACATAAAGTCATTGTGAGAAATCTGTATGTATATAAATGTAGACTCGGAAACTAAATAAAAACTAGAGCATGTCTGATGAAGTTTAAAAGTGTACCAATGCAGCTACTGCCCAAATAAAGGTGGCTCATTATGGTCACCATGGAAACCACACACTTGTCTATCACTCCCTGACTGCCAAGTCAACGAGAAGCAGATGGAAAAGTTGAACTCAACAGTTGCTGCATCAAGACTTTAAATCAGGGCTTAAAAATCTGTGAACCACGAGCGGTTTGATCGCTTGCCCTTTTTGCCGGCGAGCGAGAAGCATTCATGTGGTTTAACGAGTTTCTGGTCCCTCTTTAGATGCCTACTCCACACTGGATCCAAGAGGAAGGCAGAACTCTCTGGATAACACACTCGAACCTGCTGACAAAGATATGGCTCAGGTAGACTTACAGCACCTTTACCCCCCCCTGAAAACATGTAATCCTGCATGACTTCACCTAAAAGATAAATAGCTGCCTTCTAAAAGACACGAACCGAATAATATTACTTGTACCTCAGTCCTAAACCCAGCACAAGTTAATGAATTTGTGATCACATTCTAGGCAAACCATATTGAATCTTTTGTGAGAAGTGTATATTTTGGGGTTTAGGACTGCTGGTCAGATAAAACGAGCCGTGATGCTGCTCCCATCTGCTGCTGCACCACATCGAGGTTTTTCCACCTATTTTAGAGCACATTTTATTTTAGAGTCAGAAAAGTCTTCTTTTAATTGGATTTGTATTGAAATCTGTGCAGCACACACCGAATGTGAGCTCCAGGAATGTTTTTGTGTGAATGTTCTCACACCCACAGACAGCATGTTATTGCACGTCTGTATCTTGCACATGATCTCTAATCTGTTTTTTCCTACTTGAAACGCGAACTAACAATAAACTAACGACCCCTTTTTTTTGTCATCTGCTCTTTTTTTCCTCTTCGACTAAAACCGCTGCACCTTTAAAAATATATTTTCTGTCTACTTCTGGGTGTATCACTTTGTCCCTCCTCCGGGTTTCTTTTTACCTCTTTGAAAAAATTTCAACCACTTCCTGTTCCTTCATTTTTCTTTTCCCAGGGAGAGGTGTATGAGGAGAGGCAGGCCTCATTGCCTCTGATGGATTCTTATGATGGTTAGGCCACACCCACTGTCACAGTGCATGTCAGCGCATGGTATGTGTGTCCCATTGGCTTCCCCGCTCAACGCACCTGCATGACCTAAAATCTTACTTGTGTAATAGGAGCAGTGTAGCTGGTGTTTACTCATTTTACTGCACTCAGCTGGTTGGTGTGCGCCCCCTGTTGGTGAAAAGTGTCTGTGATTTTTGTTCTCCAAAGGTGGTTTAATGCAGTTTAAAAATGTAACGTTGCTGCTCACAGCCTCTGTGTTTAAACGTACTCATTGCAAAACATGAAGTCGAACATAAAAAGTTTATCCTGTTAACGGTGCACTTTGAAATGGTGTACTCCAGTCGTTTTCCAGATATATTGATATTCAAATCTGAAAAGTGAGCGTGCTGGTAAAATAAACCAAGTAAAATCGCTAAATTTGATGATTCATGACCTAGATTATGCTGGCTACAGTCTGTGTAGGTAACCAAATATGGTGGAATCAGACAAGCGTTAAACAAAAATAAATCTGCTGATACCGGTAAATGCTAAAGAACAAGTAAGACAAACGCCAACAATTAGTATCGAGGATCAAGCAGGACAGTGATGCGCCATAATAACAACAACTTTGCAAAAGTTTCCAACTCTAATCCAAACAGCTCTTCCATGGATGAAACTGTTGGCCTGTTTTCAGTTGCAACGACTGTAGGTAAACATCTGGTATTTGGTATCCAGTAACGAAGTTAGCTTGTACAGTGGTCCCTCGTTACTTCGCGGTTCAAATGTTTCACAGGTTTTCAACGTAAGATTGTACATGACACACGATTGGTTGATTGATGGAGACTCATGTATAAGACACACCCCCTCCTTTCTTTTTCTGAGGCCGTCACAGCAGAGCAGAGACGCACTGCTGTGACTGACAGCCTCGAAAAAAGAAAGGAGGGGGATTGTTTATTTAAAATAATAAAGCGCGACCCAAACAGAGCCTTTAGTCCCCTCAACAATGAGCAGGCCAGGCCACTATGAAATGTCCTAGTGCTCCCAATAGCCAGTCTGCCCCCGGGATTGGCTCAGTAATCGTAGCATTAGTCTGTTTGCTCTCTTTCATTGTGTAATGAATTATGAGGGGCACCCGGAAATTCAACCACACACAGGCGTGAACAAAAATCAGGAGGAGAAAGTCAGCTGTGACTCTGTAGAGCTCGATCACAGGTGGAGAAGCTGAAGATGTGATGATGTCAGAGGGAAAGAAGGTTTGGACGGATCACGTGATATGCAAGTGTAACCTGGAAGGTCCAACAAACACTCTTCAGATTGTGGAGCTTGGTTCTGAGAGCTCATCTCCTAGAGTCTGGGGTCTGAGTTTATGATCAAAAATACAGGCGTGAGTCGTTCACATAGAGGCAGGAAAATCAGTACTTATCCGAGGGGTTTAGTTGGAATCGGTGGTCTGAAGGCAAAGCAGAAGTCGAAGTCCAGATATCCGATGGGCACAAGGATCCATCTTGGGCGAGGCATCCGTGGTCATAAAGTGGGTCAGGAACAAGAGCAGGAACAAGAATGCTGGATACTTCAGGCACAAGGCGATCAGACAATCTGGCATGGACGCAGAGATTGGGGAGTGCATAAGAAGTGCAGCGCACAGGTGCAGCAGGAGGGAGGTTGGGAGTAGAGCTGTCATATCTAACCCGGGCCCGAAGGGGCGGGCCGGGCCATGATGATGTGTTGGATGGGCAGGCCGGGTTGGTGTCGGGCTTTTGATTGCATCAGCCGCAATCCAATTATATGACAACATGGCTTGCCACACATTCACCAGCCGCACGTGGCCATTTCACCGCGAGCTGACTGGCCTTGAGGTAAAATAAAGTTCAGTTAAGCTTCAGATGGGACTATACTGCCAGGCAGCAATCCATCGCCCAAATGGACGTTCAGCTGCTGCGCTCGGCGGACGCGCGTAGCTGACGACCCAAACAGGTGAGATCCTAAAGCAGACATGTCAGAGCAGGGTCCGTGTCTGAATAATGCAGAATGCGGGCAGAAACGGGGTTTTAATGCTCTTTGACGGCCATGAAAGGACAAACACCCCCACAGCTTCAATCTTCTGCCCCTTTTATTCAGCCGCGCGTCACCGCGGTAAAGATAGTTTTACGTTAGACATTTGAGCTCCGTGGCTTCAGCGGTGTGTTCGTCTCTTTCGATCCGTTGCAGACGGTCTGATTTCGGTCAGCCGAACTCGAACGAGAGGAACACACCGCTGTAGCCACGGCGCTCAAATGTCTACCGTAAAACTAACTTTACCACGGTCCGCACGTCCACCGACCGTTAACATACTATAAGCAGTCAAAGCTTAATTAAAAGTGTTGGGTTTATTTCGGTTCGGACCTGTAATTACTGTGAATTCGTCGGGTGGGGTGGGGTTCAGAAATGATGGCTACGGGCTGGGGCCGGGTCGGATCGGATTTTTTGGGCCCGAATGCAACTGTAATTGGGAGTGACACAGGTGATGAGTGTGATTGCAGGGGAGAAGTGGGCGTGGCAGAGTGGAGATCATGACACGCTGTGCTCTTTTAGAGTTTAGAACATTGCAAGAGTGTGGAAAAGATTTATAAAGCCTTTAAAATATGTATAAATACTAAAATAAGTGATGTCTCTACTTCGGATTTTCACCCATCGCAGGGGTGTCTGGAACATAACCCCCACGATAAGTGATTAACTACTGTACAGTTTCTGTTTAATGACATAATAACCATCAGTACTTGGCTCCGTGACGTTGCAATGAGTACATTTTAATTTGTATATCATTTTGTATCTGAATATGAAGGCATGAACACCTCCCATCAGTTGCTTCACACAAGCAGTTTCCACACTTTTACCTCTTTTTTCCCCCCCCTTGCAGAAAAACTGATTGTGTGCATCACAAGACGACAGCCTCCTCCCACTTACTGCCCTTGCTGAACTGACACTACGGGGGACCACAACACTACCGATGGGACTTGACTCCAACATTTCCACTCACTCCTTCTCTCCCTCCTCGCAGCTTCTCTCGTTTTCTGTCTGTGTTACATTCCTCCTTTGCAGCGGGCACATTAATGAAAGGTCTCGTGGATGTAAAGCTTCCTGTGGACAACCGTTTGTGACACTATGACCACTCAATCGACAACACTAACGCTCGTCGTGAACCAGAGACCGAGGCTTCGTTTGGGAACTTTTCTTTGGACTTTAAAGGATCAGAGTCGGGACATTTTCTGCTGAAATTTTAAATTTGTGTTGATGACGCTGTTTGGAAGAAATCTAAGGAATGCTTCTTTCTGGTTAAACGATACAAAAATAATTTCTATTGCTGGGAATGATTGCCTTATTATTGCCTCTGTTCATGTAGTGGTTGCTCTTATTCTTACTTTGCTCTGTAACGCCACTTGTGTGCCGTGCCTGTGCCAAATGACAATGCAAGAATTTGTCATAAAAACTGGTGATTTTTGTTCCCAAGCAGCAACATCTGCTTTGTTTTAAGCATTGCTTGTTACATCCCATCGCCAAGCTGCGCGGGGCTGTGGCATTTTCTAAATTCAGGTTATTGAAAATGTCTACACAGAAATGCACACTCTTATCCTTGTCGGATGATTTTTCTGTTTTAATGTGATCTTGGTAATTTTTGGAAGACACTACAAGAATCAGTAGATGCATTAAATTGTTTCTGCTAGCCTTTAACCTGATGAATGTGTTTTTAAAAAAGGTCTTAGCTGTGGGTTAACTGGAGTGCCTCATGTATTAAGGATGGAGCTGATTCATCCAAGATAACCTGGAAAACCATTGTCTTTTCACTGCAGCTTACATGTTGCAGTACAGTTTTTTGATGTATGTAAAGTACATGGAAATGTTAAGTATGGAGAAATATGAACTTGCGTGCAGGGGCGCTTAGTCTTGTTATTGATTTTTTTTATTTTTTTTTTTATGGTTTAACTCTTCAGATCTGTCTAATTTCCTGCTTTACAAAACCATAACCTACCTGGCAACATTTCCAAATTTTGCCCGCAATCTTTAGTGCAGAGTAAGATGTAGATAATGAGTGGAAAAATTGAAAAAGCACTAAGGGGGTATAATGTTTTTTTTCCTGTTCTTTTTTTATATTTTGTTTATGCCAGTTGATAAATGACAGAGGAAGCCTCATTCTCCCAAAACAGAAGTTGCCTTGAAGAATGAATTTTAACTTAAAAAAAGAAAGGAAAAAAAAAAAAAGAAAATGCAAGGGTTGGTGTCAGAAAATCTGTGGAGGCAAAGACCATAATTTGCTAAAAGATGACATGGAGAAATGAATAAAAGCACATTTAAACTATATATATTTACAAGAGAATATTTGTTAATTTTAATAGTTTTATGTATTTCGTATATTGATTTGGGGTTAATTGTTTTGGGTTATCTGGGTGAATGCATATGCAATCAGTTTTTATGTTTTGATTGAAAACATTCTGTTTATGTCTTAAAACGAACCAAGTTAGCTGAATAAAAACTTTTATTGAGGTCATCACATAAAAACACAGAAAGAATCAGATCGTGGACTACACCTTAATCTTTGCCTTGGCTTTTGAAAAGTTGCACATTCTCATTTATGGTTGAATTATGTAACTAGCAATAATGTTTTTAATAAAAGAAAAACTGATTTCTGAGCGCCATTGTCTCTTTCTGTTTACCAATTTTGTTTAACTGTTTTATAATGTATTCCAGAGAGGCATTTTTTTAAGTGACTTCTAGGGTATATTTTAGAAATTATTTGCAACAAAATAGTGAATTGTTAATTACACATTTATAAAAAAATATATTAGTACTTGAACTCTTATTAAAACATCCATCCATTATTTTTACCCACTTAAACATGCCGTTAAAATTTGCCTTTATACAGATCAAATATTTAGAAAATGGATGCAACATTTGTAATGAATTTCTTTGTAAGATTTATCTTCTGGGATCTAAACAAAAAGTTTATTTTTTTTAAATAACTAAGAGTGCATTTAATTTGTTGAATGTAAGTTAAAAATATCAATAGTGTGGAGTAAAGAAATGAGTAAAATAATAAAATACAGTTTCAGAATCAATCACCCGCCCCCAAAAATGCCACATTTTTTGGGTGTACATCAATTATACACCAGCACACAGCATTGTCCTGGACAGTTTTGCACTTATTTGCACAAATGATGCGGGTTGACCGTTTAATTTAACAACAATTTAATAGAATGGTATTAATGGCAAACTATAAAGTTAAGTATAATATTAGTAAATACAGTCAGGGGAATCAATTGAACATAAATTCTTGAGTATGCATTAATAAGCATGGGGTATTTAAGAAGCTCTCGGCTGTTAATTATATCACCATGACTAATTATTTTCAATTCAAGATAACACCTCCCACGGGTAAACACTTCCCCTCCCCGTTACCTGGTGACCTGTATAGATGAAGGTTGCGTGAATGTTATTAAGAGTTAAACGTATCGCGCTTCGCCCCCTGCTTCTAGCCGAATCACGCGCCGGCAGGTCATTAGGGAGTTGACCCAATGTTGGCGCGAACGTCGGATGTAGCAACCGCTAGGTGTCGCTACAGAGCCGTCAAGTTCAAGTTTACGTGTGGAAAAAATGAAGAATTACGGTAAACAATAAATCATCACTCGAACCTAATTTAGGAGTTTAATCCCCCTTTCAGGAGAAAATGTTTCTTGAAAAATAACCGCTTCTTGAACATCTACAAAAAGGTGAGTAGCTGTGAAGCCGCTTTGTTTTAGCATCAGCTTGCGAAGGATGCTAACACCAACAGTTAAACCTGTTTTTCTACTATTAGCTAACGAAGACTTCAGTGTTGGTTATTATTTTGGTTCGTTTTTGACAAACTTAGTTAGCTTTAACAAATTGTTAAGAATTGACAGAAAGTTCCGGTCACTTTAAACGTGAAAAATGAGGAAACGTGCTCACCTGAGCTGATCGGGTTAACGTGTCGGCCTGCGTCATCAGCTCAACCAGGACTTTCATGTTTCACTCACTTTTCAAATTAACATGTTAAAATAATTATCTGTAATTAATGCTTGGGTAAGACTGCATTTACTTTAGTTATTTCAGGTAAATACATTTTAAATAAAATGCTAGCATCACCAGAAAATATATTTTTAGATTGCTGAATTCACGATATTAGTTTTGAATCATTCATATTGTTTACTTTGGTATTTCAATACATTTGTAATCCACATCCACAAAGTGTTACTTTAACCATTAACCCATAATGTTCAGATTAGTCCCATGATCTTTGTTTTTGTTGTAACTTTGAAGGAAATACATTAAGACCTTTTTAAAGTTCGTCAAAAACATTGTTCTGTTTGAAATCTAGTGAATTTGATCAGTTTTTCTAGTTTTGTATCTTTGTTTTGGTCCTCATCTTTTAAAGCTGATCAGCTTTTTAAATGGTTCTGTTTTTTTTTTTTTTTTTTTTTTAAAAGGGCAGCTCTGGAGGACAGATTGATGCTTTTCTAAAATGTATTTGACACCAGGTGACTGAAGACAGCAGGGACGCCAGGATGTCTTCTGTCCGTCCTACCTGGATGTGGAACACTGATTGATCCGTCTTTGTTGCCTCGCTGCACCAAAAGGAAGAACTTTGGAGAATTTGGATCAGGTGCATCTCAAGAAATTAGAATATTGTGAAAAAAAATCATTTTTTTTTTTATTAACCAGTTCAGAAAGTGAAACTCGTAGATTCATTACACAGAGTGAAATATTTCGAGCCTTTATTTCTTGTAATTTTGATGATTTATAGCGTACAAATAACGAAAAGTCAAAATCTAGTGTCTGCTAGAATTACCAACAGCCAGCTTTGGTAACTTTGTCAGTGTGGGACGGTGCCGAGTCCTGCTGGAAAATGAAACCAGCATCTCCATAAAGCTCAGAAGGAAGCGCGAAGAGCTCTAAAATGTCCTGCTAGATGCTGCGTGGACTGTGGACGTCAGAAAACCCAGTGGACCAGCACCAGTAACTGTGGAAAGTTCATTCTGGACTTCGAGCATCATGGATTCTGGACCTCTCCACTCTTCAAACTCTGGGACCTTGATTTCTAAACGACATGAAAATTTACTTTAATCTGAAAAGAGGACATTGGACCACTAAGCAACAGTCCAGATCTTTGTCTCCTCAGCAGGTAAGACCATTCTGACGTCGTCTCTGGTTCAGGAGTGGCTGGACTTGGAGGAGTGAGACATTTGTAGCTCATGTCTAAGAGTTAATCAGCTGATTAGGGTGTGACACCAGAGCTGCCGCCTCTCAGCAAGAAGGTCGCCGGATCGAACCCCGGCTGGGGACTTTTCTGGGTGGAGTTTACATGTTCTCTCCGTGCATGCGTGGGCTTTCTCCGCGTTCTCCGGTTTCCTCTCACAGACCAAAAACATGCGTGTTAGACTGATTGGTAACTCTAAATTGTCCCTAGGTGAGAGAGAGAGTGAATGGATGTTTGTCTCTGTGTCCCTGTGATGGACTGGAGACCTGTCCTGGGTGTCCCCCACCTCTCGAACAGTGACTGGTGGATATGGGCACAAGTGACCCCCGCGACCCAAAAAGGAAAAAGTGGTTAAAGATGATGGATGGATGCGACGCCACGAGTTTCCAAAATTGAACCTCTTCACAATGTTCAAATTTTCTGAGACACCGATTTTCGTTTTTTCAGTATTTGTAAGACATAATCATAAAAATTACAAGAATTAAAGGCTTGAAATATTTCACTCTGTGTGTAATTAATCTATATTTTTCATTTAACCTTTATTTAGGCAGGTTAATCCCATTGTTAAACGAGTTTCACTTCCTGAATTACTGAAAAACATCAAACTTTTTCACTTTTTTTAAAAACTTATTGAGATGCACCTGTAAATTGTGCAGATATCTGTGGAATTTTCTGGCAAAACAACTATATTTACTGAATTACTTCAGAAAGGAGAAAAAATAAAACTCCCAGGCAATTTAGTTGGTAGTTTTCTTTTATTTAGGGTTGGAAAACTAGAATAACTTCTTGCAATCAGGATATTGACGGCCCCGACACGACTGCTGTTGTGACTTGGTGCTGTATAAATAAACTGAATTGAATTGAATAGATGGGAGAGTTGCATTAAAATAAAATATATTTGTTGGGGATCTATAAATGTCCAAGTGCTAATCTGTAACATGGTTTTAGGATAAACATAATTTAAACTGTAACGTTTTGTTCTGCTTTTCATTAATGGACATTTAGTTTTTTTGCTCCTTCTCCTCTGCAGCGTTTGTTTGGACATGCAAAAGTTCTGGTGGCCCGGTTATGAGGTGCAGCTTGTTGAAGAGCTGCAGAGGCAACAGAACAGCGCCCAGTTCTGTGATACCCTGCTGCAAACTGAAGGTACGACCACGAGCGATTCCTTTTTGATCGATGAAGCTTCTCGGATGAGAAGCGAAACACCTTCACTTTCAGAATAAAAGTCCAGCTGTGTTTGTGTTTTAACTTTTCTTTTTTGAAAAACTATATTAAAATTAAAGAAACGCACCATTAAATTGTTACTTTTTCGCTTATTTA
This sequence comes from Nematolebias whitei, assembly GCF_014905685.2. Lineage (NCBI taxonomy): Eukaryota > Metazoa > Chordata > Actinopteri > Cyprinodontiformes > Rivulidae > Nematolebias > Nematolebias whitei. The sequence continues at coordinate 5,515,719 of NC_056513.1, read as the reverse complement.
CGAAGGTATCTCAGTCCCGACACACAGCTGTGTCCTCGCAGCCCTCAGCCCTTACCTGTGTCGAAGGCTCTCCACCTCTCCGTCTCCTCCGTCGGGACAGAAGCGACGGCTCCAGCTGCAGGCGGTGACGCCCCAAACGTTGCTGAAGCTCGTCGGCCTCCTGTACTCCGGGGAGCTGGAAGTAAGAGGCGGCAACGAGCAGAACGATGTGCTGGCCGCGGCCCACCTGTTTGGGATCGGACACCTTGTGTTAGGGCGTAAAGATGAGTGGGTGAAAGGTGGAGAGCTGCTGTGCAGGAGGCAGAGTGTTGGAAATCACGCGTCGAATGGTGCACAAGAAACCAGACAGAGCCACAGAGGCCTGAAGACGCAGGATGCACAAGTTCAGGCTGACATGAACGGAAGGAGAGGAAGCAATCTTCCAGTTCTAAATAAAAGTTTTGTATCTGTCGGTACACAGACTGTGAAAGCTGGCGTCACATCAGCGTTCAGCTCTGATCCCTCTGATCAAACACCTGCGTGTCCGTCTTCTGTCAGTCTGCAACCTCAGAGCGTCACGCCCAGTAAACAGCTCAGCCTCTCCTGCCCGTCCGTTCACAGCGAGTCTTCAGTTGCACTGTCCCCCGTCAGCGAAACAAACGCATCATCATCTTCAACTTTATCCACTTCACTCGTCAAAGACCCGAGTTCTCAGCAGGAAAACCTTTCCAAACAGCCGTCTGAGGCCGGAGACGGCATGTTTGTTCCGAACGACAAAAGAACAAGCGGCCTGACGGCTGGGGATGGAGGAAATGCAGATCAGCCGACAGAAGAAACACCTGAAGAGGAGAGAAACTCTGCAGAGAAGAGCCATTCAGGAGGGAAAAGCCTTGAGAAGATGAAACGGATGGAAACTACGAAGACTTCTGTAAAGGCAAGACGTGTCCAACACTCTCATTTAGAAAGTAGTCTAAAATATATAAAAAATAAATAAATGTTGCTGTCATTTCTTATAAAGGAAACGAGCTAAATTTTTAAATTACGTTTTTCTTTTTTGTAACTTTGGGTCAGTTGTTATGAATCAGAATAAGCTTTACTATCAGAATATATATATATTTTTTTTTAGATAGGAAAAGGTGAAAGACCATGAGGATGGATAGTGGTATTACAAAAAAGATCTCTTCACATCTTGTCCTATCAGGACACGATTTGAGACATAAAAAAAACTCTACCAGCAGCTCATTTATAAACACAGTACATCTGCATTTGATGCCAAGACGGTGAGATTTGTCCATGAAGCACTTCCAGATAGGCCATAGTCCTGATAGGATGTTGTTCAGCCGTCCCACATCCGAGGCCAAACGGGGGAGTCAGATTCAGATAAGCCACAATTGTTGATTTTCTTCAGGCAGACTGTTTTTTTTCTTGTCAGCCTTGAGTCCTGGTACTTTCAAAATCCAAAATGGCAGATTTATGGGCATTCCACTGATCCGTGCTACGAGCTTTCTTCAAGGTCGACTCCAACATGCTGGCGAGTCCTAGAAGCCGCAGGTGGCCTGTGCTTCTCACAAATCACTTCCATCTTACGGTTTAGCTCGTAAATCAGCTGAGTACTCGTAGCATGAGCCAAACCTTCACACAGACTTGGCAGTTTTGTTATGGCCGAAACTGCTGCCGATGTCTTCTTCAAAAGTCGATAACATAGGGACCAGCCGGTGCCAAACAGCAGAAACCCTGCTATCATGAATCCAATTATATAAACGTCTTCGTCGTCGCCAAACTCCCCCTGGATCCCTGACGTATCCTGCAGCGTGAGTCCTCGGCAGGACGTGAGGGCTCTCCAGGACCCTGTCGTTTTGTTGAAAAGATGTTGTCGATTGCGTTGAAAGTCCAGCTCACCAGCTCCATAATAGTATTTCTCGTTCAAAAGATGTGTACCAGGAGCTCCGAGACACAGAGAGCAGAACGGGAGGGAGAGGAGAAAGCATCCGCCTTGAGAGAGAGCGAGAGAGAAAGAAAGAAAATGAAAAATTAAAGAAAAATTGTGGTTTTATTCCCATCAGTCACTTCTTTTCTCTCAATTTCTGGAAAAAAAAATTCATGTTTTTCATTTTGAAATGAAATTTTGATCCTTTAAATTCTGAATATTACGTTTAAAGAAATAAAAGATTTCACATCCCACGCTTCACGCCAGAGTTGTAGTCAGAGATCATCTTCTGTTGAGAAATTATAAGTTGTAGTCGATTCGATCAGTTCTTAAAGCAACAAAAACGATACGTGATGTGAACTCGCAACACGTTACGCTCGGAGTTTGTGTTGTGAGGGACTCTCAGCTACTACCACTCCAAGTTTCAGCTCAGAATCTGTCAAATTTACAGCGGTGTAATTTGTTAATGCTGATTAGCAGCGATGAACATTTAGATTTACATTTAAGGAATACTTCCTGCATGTATGAACAATAAACTTGCTTTATTTTTAAATAAAAACAACCAACACCAATGGCAAAAATAATTTATTTACCAAGGTAAAATAAAAACAATTCCTTCATGAAGAAGTGATCGTTTTTAGTTTCTGTTTGTCTGCATGATTAGAAGCTTTTGTTTTTCAGCAGAAGTTGAGAGTGAAACTTTATATTTTGGTGCCGGACTTCAGTTTTTTGCAGGACTTTACATTTTTCTTATTTTGTCTCTTGTTGTAGGTGAAGTTGAGGAGGAGGACCAAAGAAGAAGAAGCGTGGGAGGTCGTGACCCTGCAGGACAAACGCGGGATGCCGTCGGTTCTTGCCTCCGTGAAACAGGTGGGCGAGCTGAAACGTGTCGACGATGCATTTTGAGGGAATGCATATCGCCCGCTGCCTTTAATGTCATAGTTTTGGCGGCCATCTTGAACTGGGCTGTCGTAGATAATCATTTAGTGGTTTCTTACTTTCTTAGTCAAGTCTGTTTTTATGTTTCTGCAGGGCGGCTCCAACCCAGAAATGCCACAGAGAGTTGCCCAAACTTCTGCCTCCGTTCTCCCAGCTCTGAACCCCGCGACTCCAAATCTCCGTCCGGTTATCGCCACGTTCCCCAAGCCACCACAGCAGTCGGACGCGACCCTGGACCACAGCAGCGAGCAGGATCTGGAGGCGCTGCGTGAGCCTCAGGGTTCTGTGGAGGAGCCCGACGAGGAGATAGACAGGATGCTGGATGAAATCATGATGGGCCTGAACATTCTGCCCAACTTGAGCGATAACTGCCAAAGAGCGCAGACGAGCCACGACGGAGCGCAGAACTTTTGTCCGGTTCCGGACAACGGTGCCGAGTCGGCACACGTGCATGGTGCGGTCAGTGAAGCAGGATGTGTTTTCTACCAGAACTTGAGAATACAAAGGGACCACTCGTCAGCAGAAATAGGTGGGTGATTTTCGGCCTGTCACGATAACAAATGTTGCTGAGTGATCAATGGTCTCAGAAATTATTGCGATAAACGATAATATTGTTTGAAATTTGACAATAATTGGTAATTATTGTCAAATTTAAGAAGAAATGTTGGATTTTGTGTGTAGTACCTTTGTTGACCACCGGATGGCAGTACAAGACTGTTTGAACCGAAGGATGGATAGTGAGGGAGCGAGCAGCATGTCTCTTTAAGAAAAATGGGAGGGAGGCCCCTTGACGTGACGTGGGCTTTCTCTCTTTGGTTCTCAAAATGGCGGCTGCTCGGTGTGGTTCTTTAGCATAGCATTTCTCACACAAAGCTTTTAATTAAAAAAATCAGTAAACAAGTTCTCAGCTTCTTTTTGCAGAGAAAAACAACTTTTTGTCATCCAGTGTCTTCAGAAATGAAGAAATGACAAAAGTCGATAAATGAAAATGAGTCGATAGTTTTCATTTATCATGCGATTAATTGATTTATTGTTTATCGTGACAGGCCTAGTTCTACACAACAGAAACTATTTACGAGTAATTCTTGAATTAATTTGACTTTATTTTTTTTCCCTGATCAGAATGTGAGAACTCTTCCTGTAAAATTTTTGCTACGTTTTGCAACTCTGTGGCTGAGGATACTTCTCTGTATCCTCAAACTACAGGATCCATGTTACCTCCGACTTGTGTCCCCGAAGAACCTGAACTACATTTCCCAGGACTACAGCCACTGTCCTCCCAGGAAGATCGGACCGTTCTTCACTTCTTACCTCCGTCACGTGAGAAAGAACCTCAGCCCGAGCATTCTTTCTCCTCACCGTGCATGAATGTGTCGAGGCTTCCTCGCCCTCTTTCTCCGATACAGCCTCACAGCCCCGAAGCTCAACAAGAGCCTCGTCCTAACAAGACTTCCATTAACCCTGAATATAATGTCCAGCCGTCCCTTCATAGGCGACCCTGGCTGACAGAAGCCCCCTGGTCTCTGCACTTTCCTCTTCTCGTTCTCACAGATAAAAGTAGATCTCAACCACAGGATTCAGCCGCCGGCTGCGATTCGGAGCAGCACTGCGTGGGCTGGACGCCAAACGACAGGGGCAGCTGTGCAGAACCTGGAGGTGGTGCGAACGAGAGGGAGAATAAATCCCAACCAGAAGAGACGTTTGACTCCAAGGTGGGGAAAAGAAACCATCCTTCCACAGGAGACTGTGCAACATCTAAAAAGAGAAGGTGCAAGGGTTTTCTTCAGGATTCTTTGGATCTGTATTTGGAATCCAAAATGCCTAATTTTTGCTCGGTGAGTTTGTCGAGCAACAACGTGTTGGCGAGGGAAAGGAAAATAACCACCAACCCTTCAAACGAGCCTTGCGTGTTTTTAGAGAAAACGAGCCAAATGGCAACCGCAGATCTGTCTGTGGAGGAGAAAACCAGAACGGTTGGAAAGTTCAGCTCAGAGCAGACGTCGATCCAGACCAGGAGCGTTCTGAAGAAGTCTCAGGAGAAGAAAAGTGGGAATGTCCCAAAGAAACCAGTTGTAATACCCTCGGTCTGCAGAGCTGGAGCCGGAGACGAGCAAGGCATCGCTGTCCCGAAGCGCAAACGTGGGAGGCCTCGTAAAATAAAGCTGGATCCGCCCCCTCTGCACGACGTTCCTGCCAAAACCGAGAGCAGGAGCTGCGACGAGGCCAGCGAGCAGCAAGCCTCGTCGCAGCTGGAGACCAACGCCGGAGGAAGGAAAAGGGGCAGGAAGCCGAGGGGGGACACGAGCGAAGCAGAGAAAAACGAAAGTGCCGAGCGCTCCGGAAAGGCCGAGGAAAACGACCAGAAAGATCTCGAAATGCGCAAACAGTCATGGATGGTCACGGTGAAGGAGTTTCAGAAACTGATTAAACTGCAAACAAAGAAGTCCACAGAAAGCCAGAAGACGAGCGAACCCGCAGAGGAGGAGCGAGGCGCACCGAGCGGTTCCAGCGGTGAGCTGGAGATTACAGAGAGCGTAAAGATTCAAGATGCTGATAAAAATCACAGCGTTTTGTGCAACACAGCAGCAGCTCAGAGGAACAACTCGCAGCAAGAAGGCTCAAACAGCTCCGCGGCTCGGGAGGAAACTGCTGATGGAGATGGTTGTTCTGGCGACGTCCTGGAAGTTCAAGTGACGGAGACGTCGTCTGAGAAAGAACAGCTGAAGGATCCGGACGAAGGTACTGGAAACCTCCTATTGTGGTGATAAAGAGAACATTCACTTTATTGACTTGTAAATAATCATTCTAACTGCAGAAACTGCATTTCCTGCAAAACTGCAGTGTGAATGCTTATTGCAGAAGAACTTGCTGAAAAACAGCTGAAATGAGCTAAAAAAAACATGCTGAAGTGTAGCTGAAAAGAACAAGCCTATGCTAGCAGAAAAAAGCAGAAAGAACACATATTTGCTGAATTAGGTTTAAATAAGCAGAAGTGAGCACAAATTTAGTAAATTAGATCTAAAAGCTGAAATTAGCAAAACAAAATTGCTGTTAAGTAGCTGAAAAGGTAGAAAGAAGCTTAAATTATCAGAAGGAAGTGGAGAGAGCTCAATTGTGCACAACTAGGCTGTAAGAAGCAGACATGAGCACAACAAAGTAGAAATTATCTGAAAAAAGCTGAAATTGGCACAAAACAGCTGAAAAGTAGCTAAAATGGGAGAAAGCTGAAACGAGTAGAAGGAAGTGGAGAGAGCTTTTTTACTGAATTAGTCTGAAAAAAGCTTAAAAGTACAAAAACTGAATTTAGCTGAAAAAGCTAAAATTAGCATATAACAGCTAAATAGTAGCTGAAATAACTGAAACTATCAGAAAAAAGCTGAAAGGAGCATAACAATCCAAAATTAGCAGAAATAAATTAATTAGGCTGAAAGTAGCCAAAATGACCACGGAAAATATGAATTTATCTGAAAAATTAACTAAAATGTTAACAATCTATCTGAAAAATTAGAATAAACTTAAATTAGAAGAACAAAGCAGAAATAACACATTTTCTCAATTCGGCTGAAAGAAACAGATGAGCATAAAAAAGTGGAAATTATCTGAAAAAGCTGAAATTAGAAAAAAAAAAACAGCTGAAAAGTAGCTAAAAAGCTGAACGAAGCTTAAGTTATAAGAAGGAAGTGGGAGAGAGCACATTTTTGTTGAGTTAGTCTGAAAAAAGTTGAAATAAATGCAAAAAATGTGAGATTAGCTGAAAAATAGTTTAAATTTGCAGCTGGAAGCTGAAAGAAGCTGAAGCAGAACAAAACATGAAAGGAGCAGTAAAAGCTTGTAAACGGATCTAAAGATCTGAAGGAGGTAAAATGAGCTCAATTCATTTTCTATGAGAGAGAAAAAAAACGTCAGAAAAGGCTAAATATTTCAAAAAGCTAAAGTTGCACCGGTGCCAAAAGTCATTGACCCGAAAGAGCTGAACGTTTTGATTTATGATTTGTTGAAGTAGCACAAAAACCGTGGAACGAGAAAGATGCTGAAATGCGTACGGAAGAAAAAAGGATCACAACAGAGTGAGTTCTTGGTAAACGTTCACAACATTAGAATAAAACGCGTCTAAATAAGAAACCAGTTAAAACAAGCGATGAAGCGGTTCATCACAGCAGCTGCTCAAAAGAAAAGTTTAATTTCCAGCTTCACCCCTCACACAGGTTGAAACACTTTTACTGGATCTGGGAGAAACATGAACAAAAATTAGATTTTAGTGACATTTGTCAAGGAACTCTGTTTATTATTACACCTCTGCCTTCAAGGTTGTTCAGATTTGTTGCCTAATGATTAAAAAGTTTATTTATTTTTGTCAGGAGCGTTGTGTCGGGCGGGAGGATCAGACGAGCTGCAGCCTGCGACCAGCAACCAAACTGGACCTCACTGCGACGCCGAACTGCCTCAAACAACCCTGAAAGTTTTGTCTCTGGAAACTGCTCCTCCTTTGTCAGGAGTCCTTGAACTCATCGTCGCCTCCGGCTGCAACCGAGAGGAAGAGGAGGACGGTGAGGAAGAGGAAGTGGACGTACTGGTTTTCTCCCCAGAAAAGGGGCCCCCAGTTACAGCGTGTGCAGACGGACTGAGCAGCGTAGTCACCGTTTCAGGTGATGAGGAGGAAGACGAGGACGACATAGACGTGACAGGTTGATGAAGCAGAAAGACTCTTTCACACGCGCATCGTTTTTTATTTTTTTACAATTTTGTTTTCATTTGTCAAAAAAGTAGATTTAGTTGAAAATATATGGTTCTAATGCATGTTTAAATACCATTAATATTAGACAAAAAGAACGTTCTTAATGTTTATATTTCTCTGTTTATTTTAGTTTTAAATATTTTATTTTCTGAAAATTAAGTTTTTAAGTTAAAGCACATCATTGTCTTTCTGTAAGGCACTATTGTTAAAAAAAATGTTTATTTCGATGCTGTATTTGTTCCTTTCGGCGTGTTTTGTGTAAAAGTACATAATGTTGATTAAAAGTGTTTTTTCATAGATGTTCCGTTTTACAAAAACAACTCGTTGTAAGCAGTACCTGTAGTGACCACCAGAGGGGGCGCTCCTTTTGAATCCAACTTTATTGACACCGGAAGTGATCGCGGTGACGCCACACGTGTTTTCCCTCACAGACTTTGAAGGTTACGGGAGGAGCAGCGGTTGTTTCTTCTCCAAGTGTCCACAGGAGAGGCTCAGAGGGACGGCGTGGCAGCGGTGGAGGCCGGCTGAGAGCACCGAGAGGCGGACAACATGGATCCCATGAAGGCGCAGCAGCTAGCGGCGGAGCTGGAGGTGGAGATGATGGCTGACATGTACAACCGGTAAATCCGCTAACCGCGACTCAATTTGTGCGAAACACCATGTACCATCTGCCCCTTCTGGCTTACAGCTTTATTTGCAAACTTCTCGCCCACGAAGGGTAAACATTAAATATCTCCCCCCACACCTCCCCCAAGGATAATGACCAGAACATGATGTACTCTTAAAAACGAGCAGGTCAACCTTGATGTTTCTGCTGACACACACACACCATGTGTGGACTCTGGTCACTGGCCATTTCTTTGATTAATTTTAGGTTTTTATTGTGAAAAAACGAGATGCAGTAGGCTTTTATTGTGAAAGTTGAGGTGCAGTAACTACCTCTTAAGACTGAACTCGAACACCCAAGAGAGGAAGCTAAATTCAACAGCTTCTATCCAGTTACCTGTCATAACCATAGGTGAGGGTTGGAAAGTGAATGGAGAGCTTTGTACGCTCGGCAGCTTCTTCACCTCGACAGGTCGGAGCAACACCCCCGTTACTGTGAATGAACCCTTTGCAGAGGAGCAACCTTAAGCTGGTGAAAGCGTTTGATTTCCACCCATGATCCTAGAAGCCGCAGCGTCTGCGACATCAGCCCCTTGCTGGTGTCTTTTATGATGAATAGTGTTCAGGCGAGCAGTCCAACACAAAGACCCTGATGATGGAGGTCCACAGAAACCTCCCACTCTGCCTAGAAGTTGGGCTCCCTCTAGCCAGGCCAAGGGGGTGGAGGGTTTGTTGTGAAGACCTGAAACTTGGTTCCACGGCTTAGCCAGGCCCCAAGGAGCTACAGGAAGCCTCCTTCACCTGTCACCTGTGGGGAGTCGTGAAGATCAGGTGAAGGCGAGGGCCCTGGGTGCACCTTTATAAGTGTTTTATGTCAAATATAGTCGTCATCTCAAACTGGGAAATTGAAACATAAAACTGGGGAGGGACTCTGAGATGGGAGTCAGTAATTAAAGTGCTCTGATGCGTACCTTACAATAAAAACAATAAAAATGGATTTGAATATTCAGAGGATTCTTGCAAAGCCAAATGGAAAAAGAACAAGTTTCCCCGTTGTGTTTCTGAAATGATGAGTTTCATCTTTTAAACGACGTCTTGGTTGGATGAGGCTTTGGTCCACATCCTTCGCCTGTTTTTTATCATAAGATTAAAAAAAGTTATTCTGCTTCACATTTAGTTCATTTACTTCTCACTTTGCTAAAGCTCAAGAAGTTGTTTGAGATTAGACTTGGGGACTTTTTATATTTTTTGTGGGTGAACCAACTTCCAGCAGGTGGCGCTGTGGATTTTTACAACGTGACGTGTTTCAGCTCCCATGGGGCACAGTGGCATCATTTAATAATTTGCTTTTGGTTCGATTCGAAACTCGACTGCGTCGCTTTGAGAATCTGACTTCTGTCCCTCAGGATGACGAACGCCTGCCACAGGAAGTGCGTCCCGCCACATTACAAGGAGGCGGAGCTGACGAAGGGCGAGTCCGTGTGCCTGGACCGCTGCGTGGCCAAATACCTGGACCTTCACGAGAGACTGGGACGCAAGCTCACGGAGCTCTCGGTCCAAGACGAGGAGATGATGAGGAAGGCGGCTGTCGGGAGCGGATAGAGACCCCGATGACGTGGAGAAAGATGAGGGATGGGATTTAACATGAAAGACTTGGTAAGAGGGGGTGGGGTTAATAAAACCAACGTTGAGGGTCCACGAGGATGAACTACCTCTGGGTTTGCATCAGAGGTTGGAGCAGTAATGGGAGGAATCCCAGTCCAGCCTCTTCAGAACAGTTTCACCTCCAGCGTTTTGTCTCGGGACGTCACCTGCCGAGACGGAACTGCACAGAAGAAACACCCGGAGCACGCGCTTCGATTTCCGAGTCCTAATTATCGTCTGTTGTCGAGCCACGAAACCTCAGTGTCTCTGTGTTGTCATCACATTTGTCCTACTAACAAGTTGAAGACCTTCAAGAAGAGAATCTAATTTTTACCGTTTCTCTGTATTTTGCTTCCAAAAACTGGATTTGAGAATGATTATTTAAAGTAATGGTTCCCAACCATGGCCCTTGAGGAACACCATCCTGCATGTTTTAGTTGTTTCTCTGCTTTAACACGTGATTTAATTCAAGTTCTGCAGAAGTTTGTTAATCACCTGTTCGTTCAAATCAGGTGTTGGGAGCGGAGAAGCAACTAAACCGTCCAGGATGGTGTTCCTCAAGGACCAGGGTTGGGAACCTCTGATTTAAGGTGCATCTCGACTCAAAACGCAGCTCTGGCGCTCGTGAGATGCGCCGGAGATGCTCAGCGACTTTGAGCTCATTTTGAGAGAAAGGTTGTCCCACACGTTATCTCAACGTCCTCTGCTGCGAGGAAGTTGAGAAGCTGCAAAAAAAAAAAAAGTTGCGAAACGTTTCTGGAGACTCCGTCGTGAAGAATCGGACCCGAAAGTGACAAATCAGCCAAAGTTCAAGTCCCCAAACATCGAGTCGAGAAAGTTGCTGCTTGGGAGCAAAATAAGAAACGAGGAATTATTTTTATTTGAGCTACAGAAGGATGCAACACGAGACGTTTGTGTAGAAGTCCGGGCTGCGCATGATATTAATTAAAACGAGTTTTTTCAACACTGCAGTTGTTTTTATTGAACTCTGGGTTCTGTCTCACATGCAGAAGTTCTGAACTTTGCTCTTTTGTTTGTGTGGAAGCTGTCCAACATGTTGACGACTAATAAAATAATTTAACAGTTTATCCTCGGCTGAGTGTCCCACATTAATGTACACAGTGGTTGTGCAGGGAGGGGGCGGAGCCTCCTGCGTGTGTCTGTAGCTTTAAGACAAACAGGCTGAGGAGGAAGTGACAGAATAACTTTCGTTTCCCACGTGAAACTTGTAGCTCGCGCGTCTGAAACGGGAACCAACAAGAAGAAGAAGTGACCCAGAGGGGGAGGAGGTGTCTGTCCTCCAGGTGGTGGGGGGGCATTTCATTCTGGAGCGACAAGCAGCAGCAACATGGTAAGCCTCGATGCGTTTGTGATTTTTAAATCATGTTTTCAGGGCTGCGGTGCTGCGTTTAAGGACAGTCTGACAAAATAAACTCGTATCCAAATCATCAACTCTGGAGCTCAGAACTGAAAAGTTCCTGCAAAGATTTAAATAGAAACTGAACAGTTCCATAAACCAACCGATTCACGTCTAATAAAGTAGGCTAGCTTTATTGTTTTTAATAAAGTAATTAAACCTTTATGTGACTGATGGTCCTCCAATAATAGATCAGTCACTTCCTTATTATTTAGAACTTGATGCGTTCAGGTTCCTTTTTCTGTGCTGAACTTTCCATCTTGCTCCGAACCTAAAAAAAAACCAAAATAATTTATTAAACAAGCCTCATTTAGTTCAGAATTTCTAAAGTTTACGAAATTAAAAGCCTGGTCACACCACAGATTGTTTTCTTATCCAGTAGTCCAAGACATATTTTGCTAACAGACAGGCAGGAATTTCTAATAGTTCAAAGCTAAGTTTTAAAACTAGATCTTGCTGGATTAGACAAGTGCTTAGAGTTTTTGTTGGGTATGACTCTCAGTTACTACCACACCAAGCTGTAGGTCAGTATCTGTAAAACTGAGCAAGTAAGAACCATTTTTATGTTTGATATCACTCTTTAGCTGTGGCGGCCATCTTGCATGATGTTGCCTCCAAACATTAATCATTTGTAAAAGTCCATCCAGGGATTAGATTCTGAAAGTTTCATTAAATTCTGTCCAGTGGTTCGTTTGATATTTTGCTAACAGACTTAACAGGGCAGACTCCAACTGCTAATGCTGGAGCTTGAAGCAAACTGTGCACGTGAAGACAGGTGAATTAAATTTTTTTTTTAATGTAAAACTCGTGTTTTATGTTTCTTGTGCGAACTAAAATAAAAATGTGAACTTCACATGCGCATCATCATCATCATCATTATGTGTTGATCGTTTATCTCATTAAATGTTTTTCCACATGTGAAAAACATAAATTCATAGTTTCCACACATTTTCTTACTGCTTTCAATTCTTAATAAAAAAAAATCCATTTCTATTAGATGTAATTTAATAAAGGATTAACTCCACCTTTTAATAACTCGTCTAATAAAATTATAAATAGATTCAGAAAACGGAGGATTGCACAAACTAAATTTAATTTCTAAACATCTGGTGAGTAAACAGCTGCAGAGTGACTGAATGTTTATTCTCACTTTTCTGATCCATTTTTCTTCGGTACATTTTTCAGCATCTTTCTCGTTCCACAACTTTTGTGCCGTTTCATTAAATCATAAACCGAAACGTTCGGCTCTTTCAGGACAATCCTCCTTTGGCTTTTGGTGTTGGTGCAACTTTAGCTTTTTGAAACATTTAGCCTTTTCTGCCACTTCTTTCATTTTACATCCTTTAACTCTTTATAATGTTTACAACCTTTTACTGCTCCTTTCACATTTTGTTCGGCTTCAGCTTCCTTGTGCAAATTTAAAAATTCTTTCAGCCACTTTCAGCTGTTTTTTTTCAGCTGTTGTGCTTCTTTCAGATTCTTTCAACATTTTTGTGCTTCTTTTAACTTATTTCTGATAAGTTCAACTTGCTGTGCTCCTTTCAGCTTATTTCTGCAAGTTTCAGCTATTTCTGCGGTTTCAGCTGCTATTTAGCTGTTTTTACGCAAATTTTAGCTTTTTTGGATAATTCCACATATTTTGCACTCATTTAAACTTTTTTCTTCCTAATTCAACAAAAAATGTGCTGTCTCTACTTCTTTTTGGTAATTTAAGCTTCTTTCTACTATTTTAGCTACTTTTCAGCTGTTTTTTTGCTAATTCCAGCTTTTTTCAGATAATTTCCACTTTTTTGTGTTCGTTTTTGCTTCTTTCAGCCTAATTGGGCATACGTGTTCTTTTTGCTTCTGCTAATTTAAGCTACTTCTACCTTTTTAGCATTTTTAAGTTAATTTCAGCTGTTTTCAGATCAGGTTTTTCCATGGGAATTTCTGCTACTTTCAGGCTTATTAACTTCTTGTTATGCTCCTTTCAGCTTTTTTCTGCTAGTTTCAGCTACTATTTTTATCTTTATTGATGCTGTTTGTAGCTTTTTCAGGTAATTCCACATTTTGTTAAGCTCATTTCAGCTCTTTCCACGTCCTTCTGATAGCTGAAGCTTCTTTCTACATTTTCAGCTAAATTTTTGCTAATTTCCTAATTTTTGTGCTAATTTCTGCTCATTTAAACCCAATTTAACAAAATTTCCTTTCTGCTTTCATCTTCTAAATTAGGCTTGTTTATCCATTTCAGCTACATTTCGGCTGTTTTTCAGCAAGTTCTTCTGCAATAAGCATTCACAGTGCATTTTCACAGGCGATGCAGTTTCTCTAGTTTTGCTTTAGATTCATCTTCATTTCAGCGATGAACTCGGATCACGGTGTTCGTTTGTGACCGTTTAAAACTCTTTGAGTGAATTAAATGATGCTAGAAGCTGCCGGCGGTGTGCTCGGTCTCCTCCGGTCCACAGATGGAGGTCGCAGAGGCCGAGCAGATTGTGGAGGACGCTGATGAGATTGTGGCGCCTCCGAATGGCGGCGCCGTGAACGAGCTGCTGGATGTGGGCCAGGAGGACAACATGCAGGGCCAGGTGAGCTCAGGTCCAGATCAAACATCCTGGGAGTGAAACATTAATGGAACTTTAACACCTCCCCCCCCCCCCCCCATCCTCAATCAGATGGAGGAGTTTCTGGGCCCGCAGGCGCAGTACAACGAGGAGGAGGAGGAGAGGAAATACTACAGGAGGAAGAGGCTGGGAGTGATAAAGAACGTTGTTGCAGGAAGTTTTGGAGCCATGATTGTTTACAGCGTTTACATGGGTGTGTTGCAGCTGGAGAAAAGACAGAAAGAGGCAGAACCGTCCTTTTGTTAAACTTTTTATTTGTTGCAGGTCTGCTGCAGATGCAGCTGACCCTCCATTACGACATGACCTACCGGGAGGTGAAGTACAGCAACCTCGGCCTCGAAGACATCGACCAGAAGATGCTGATGGGCATCAACGTGACGCCCATCATCGGCCTGCTGTACACCCCCGTCCTCATCAGGTGCAGTCCCACAGCGCACAGAAACCCAGAGATGAACATCTGGATCCAAACAAACCTTCATGTTCCATCATCAGCATCCACACCGTTGTTTCCCTCTTTGTTGTCTCATCGTTTCTTTGTTTATATAATCTCTCTACTTCTGTGTGGCTATTTTAGCTGTTCTTATATCAAAACATTTAGCTCGTTCATGAGAAACCCTTTGACTTTTAGTAACATTTGTATTTTTTTAACAGCTAGTGTTCTCCTTTTTGCTAGAGTTATCTTTTTAGCTAGTGTTCTTCTCCTTTTAGCTTTTAGCTAGTGTTCTTTTATTTAGTGTTCTTTTTCTTTTAGCTGGTGTTCTTCTCCTTTTTAGCTTTTAGCTAGTGTTCTTTTATTTAGTGTTCTTCTTTTAGCTTTTAACTGGTGTTCTCATTTTAGCTAGTGTTCTTTTATTTAGTGTTCTTCTTTTAGCTTTTAGCTAGAGTTATCTTTTTAGCTAGTGTTCTTCTCCTTTTAGCTTTTAGCTAGTGTTCTTTTAGTTAGTGTTCTTTTTCTTTTAGCTGGTGTTCTTCTCCTATTAGCTTTTTGCTAGTGTTCTTCTCGTCTTAGCTTTTAGCTAGTGTTCTCCTTTTAGTTAGCTTTCTTATCCTTTTAGCTTTAGGATAGTGTTATTTTAGTTAGTGTTCTTCTCATTTTAGCTTTTAGCTAGTGTTCTCTTTTAATTAGTGTTCTCTCCTTTTAGCTAATGTTCTCCTTTTAGTTAGTGTTCTTCTTCTTTTAGCTTTTAGCTGGTGTTCTTCTCATTTTAGCTAGTGTTCTTGTTTTAGCTTTTAGATAGTGTTCTCCTTTTAGCTAGTGTTCTTCTTGTTTTAGCTTTTAGTTAGCATTCTCCTTTTAGTTAGTGTTCTTCTCCTTTTAGCTTTTAGCTAGTGTTTTTCTCGTTCTAGCTTTTAGCTAGTGTTCTACTCGTTTTAGCTTTTAGCTCGTGTTTTCTTGTTTTAGCTTTTAGTTAGCATTCTCCTTTTAGTTAGTGTTCTTCATCTTTTAGCTTTTAGCTTGTGTTCTCCTTTTAGCTAGTGCTCTCCTTCATTTAGTGTTTTTCTCCTTTTAGCTAGTGTTCTTCTACTTTTAGCTATGAGCTAAATTTCAGCTTTATTTGAATTTTGTTGCTCCTTTTAGCTTGAAACTAGTCTTGTGCTTATGTTAGCTAGTGTTCTGCTCCTTTTAGCTTTTAGAACGCGGTTTCAGCTCCTTCAGCATGTCTTCCAGTCATCCGGCGCTCGGCGTTCTCACGGTTTCTTCCTGATTTTCAGGTTCCTTGGTACCAAGTGGATGATGTTCCTGGCTTCGGGAATCTACGCGCTCTTCGTCTCAACCAATTACTGGGAGCGCTACTACACGCTGGTCCCATCGGCTGTAGCCATCGGCGTGGCCATCGTGCCGCTTTGGGCCTCGTTGGGAAATTACATCACGAGGTGAGAAGCAGGAAAACTGAACGGACGAGTCTCGTGGAGAACCGAACTCTCAGTTCACGTCTTCGGGTCGACTTGGTCGTTTCTTTTCAGTCTGACCTGTTTGAATCGATTTATTTAGGACCGTCAAATCAATTCAAACATGTTCCTGCAGATCAGGGTGGAAGTGATGAGTTCAGTTAAGAAGCAAAACATCCCACATCATGACACCTCCTCCCTCATGCTTCACTCATAAGGATGCAGCCTGTTCATGTTCTGAGCTTCTTCTCAACGTTTCTGGTTTTTCTTGAATAAATATTGAAACATTTTTATTATATTCTGAGTCAAAACTGTAACAATATGTAATTAAATGATTTACACACTTGTGTCAGAGATTAATCATAGTCGGTGTGTCCCAGTTAAAGGACAGCTGTTATTATACCCCTTATTTTAAACATATTTAATGAATAAAAAACATTTAGACTGCAGCCTGCTGTAGAGCGCCTTTAAACGGAACAAAACTGGGTTTCCTTTAGTTCAGTTTCTGAACTTAAATTGTCTCTCGTGAACAACATGGCTCTAAAAATTATCGTTACAACTGCACTCCAGTGTTTTAATCGACAGAAAACATGGAAATTAAAATTTATGATCAAATTAATTTGAGCTGCTCTGTGGTGTGACAACGCTGAGATTTGTTGTTACATGTGTATTAGTGTCATATTTGATACGTTCTAATCAATCTCTCTAAGAACTCTTAGAGAGACGAGCTAAAGCTAGCTCCTTATAGTGTTATTGTTATTTATGTTTATTTGTTGCTTTTTTAAATCGGAACAACTTTCATTGTTGCTCGTCATTTTCAACACAAGAAGAAACAGGAAGTAAAAAGTTTAGCCACGTGGGAAAGTTTAGGTTTGATTTTTTTTTTTTTTTTTTAGGCTGCACTGTGGTACAGTGGCTTTAACTGTTGCCTCACAGCGAGAAGGTCCTGGGCTCAAGCCCCCGATTGGGTCTTTCCGTGTCGAGTTTGCGTGGGTTTTCTCCGTGGGACTCCTTTTACGCTCCAGAAACTTTCACGTTAGGCTGCCCTCAGGTCTCCCCAGTTAAATAAAGGTTAAACAAAATAAATACCGTATTTTTCGGACTATAAGGCGCACCGGATTATAAGGCTCACTGTCGATGCTTTTTAAATTCATTCAACCTTTATTTAAACAGATAAATCACACGGAGCCTCGAAGACTCATTTACAAGTGAGACCTGTTTGGACAGACAATAAAAAGTGGTGAAAAATGACACGTAGGGTTTGGAGACAACAAAATTCCTAACGTGCTCTTAATCTTTGGCTGAAGGTTAACGGCATGATAATGAAAAAAAAACCCTCGCACAACGAGCACCAAATGACGCCCACATTCCTCGTGCGGGGGGGACGCAAGGGTGGGTGAGCATGTCCAGAGGCAACACACAGAGGCACTGCAGAGTTCAGATCAAATTGCTCGCTTTGAGGAAATTAAAGGATTTTAAGTGCACCTTAAAGTCCGAAAAATACGGTAAATTTAAGGCGCTTGTCTTTTAAGCTTCTTTTTGCCACACACGCAGGATGGCGCAGCAGTACTACGAGTACGTCAACTACAGGGAGGAGCACGTTCAGGAGCAGAAGAAGCTCCCGAAGGGAGCGTGCCACAAATACATCATCGTCTTCCAGTCGCTGTTCAACGTCATCTTCAGCGTGAGTCTGGTTTGAACCGGGTTCATTCAATCACTTTGTCTTCTAGAGTAAGTTCAAAGGCTGCACAAAACAAACGATCAGGAGTCTGTTTTTTTTTTTTTTTCTGTCACCATCAGCTGAGTTTCGTCTTCGCCGAGCTCCCCATGCGACTCGTCCTCCACAGTCACCTGCACGACAACAAGCACATCCTGGCCAACGTGAAAATATGCGGTAAAAACGCGTCACTTCCTCTGGGAAACAAGATGGCCGCACGAGGGTCCGCTCCGAACAAAGAGTGAAAAAGTTTTTTACGATTTGTCTGACAGAAACTAAAGGGTTAAAATATGGAAAGAAGAGGAATTTATTGGCATGGATTTTTGCTAAAGTAGCTACCATATTTTTCAGCCCATAAGTCGCTTTTTTCCCCATAATTTTTATGCCCTGTGACTTATACGCCGAAGCGACATATTTATTTATTTTTCCCCACATTTATGAACCAATTTTTGGCTGAGATGTGACGGTTTTCATTCATTCTGACTGAA
This sequence comes from Nematolebias whitei, assembly GCF_014905685.2. Taxonomy (NCBI): domain Eukaryota; kingdom Metazoa; phylum Chordata; class Actinopteri; order Cyprinodontiformes; family Rivulidae; genus Nematolebias; species Nematolebias whitei. Next base: position 5,497,774 of record NC_056513.1, on the reverse strand, counting down.
AATATTGAACACTACCATTTTCAGCCACTAGATGGCACTCTATCTGAATGGCATGCCATTGTGTCAAATAATAGGTAAAAAGTGGCTATTAATGGCACAATCGGCTTGCCATAGTCGTCCAGCTCGCCTGGAGCAACCGTCAAATCAGCTTCATTTCACTGCGCCGCTCCGGCGAAATGCAGCTAATTTTACCATTGAAGTGCATTTATTAAGTAAAAGTTCAACTGAAACACACCTTTTACTATAATGTTGAGCAAAATAATTATTATTTTAGGTGCTTATCTTGTTAAATTTCGAAGAGAAACACAGCGAGTTGTTCTGTGCATGCGCTTACTTCCGCGTATCGGCTTTTGAAATGCAGCTGATTTGACCAAAGTGCATTTATTAAGAAAAAGTTCGACTGAGACAAACCTTTTGCTATAATTTTGAGCAAACAAAAAAATTGTTTTTAAGTGTTAATCTAGTTAAATTCTTCTTAAAATCCTCCCGTGCACGCTCCTGCAGCCGCAATTTGGCAGCCAATCGATTTTTGGCACAAGCAGGTTGCGGTGATGCATAATAGATGCGACGTATACGATGAAGCGACGTCTTTATGGATTGTTCCACTTTATTAGACGTATTTGGACTGATAGGGCGGTGCGACGTGTACGGCGGAAAATACGGTAGCTTCTAAATCTGATCGTTTGAAAATGATACACATTAGTTGAGAAACAACATTTAAACAATATATTTAACTGAACTCATACGCTTTATACAAACATCAATTTAGTTCTTTAAACCCGTTTTCATTAAAAACTAACAATTTCTCTTTTTTTTTTTAAATCTCGGCTCAGATGTTTTTATAGTTTTTGTCTCATTTCATCTTCACATGTTTGAGTCTTTTTGTGGAAATCGAAGGTTTTCTTCCTCTGAAAAC
>NC_056513.1:5491777-5496758 GCF_014905685.2 Nematolebias whitei | reverse complement strand
TCATTTCCTGCCATAGACGTGCGTCTGAGTTTATTTGTGGATCGAGTGTGAATCGATTCAGTCTCATTCTGCTTTTCTCATTCAGCTCGTTTTGGTCGTTGATTCGACAGACGGGGAAAAAAAGAAAAGTCCACCTTTTACGTATCGGAACATAAAAAATGTTTGGTTCTAAAATGATTCAAATCGAACCCAAAGTGTTCAGAAACGTCACGTCATTATTTATTACAAATAAAAATGGAGGAAAAATGGAGTTCAGGGTCCACTCAATGGCTGCAAGGAGCCCAAACCATCAGTGCTCCACCACCGTGCTGACAGCCGGTGTGAGGCGTTTGCTGCAGTGCATTCTGGGTAAACCTCTCCACGTTGGTCTCGAGTTTGTTCCGGAAGTCTTGTGGTTCCTTCAGAACTTAAACTGTCTTACAAGTGAATGGGTCTGCTTTAAATAGTGTATAAATGCTTGGGGACTTTTATTTTGGGAATTTGTTGCTGTAGGTCAACGACATTTAGTTTTATTTTATTTATTTTTTAAAGTTTGAGTCAGTTTTCTCTGTTAATTTTAAATTTTAGGCAGTGTAACATGTTCTGTGGTTTCTATGTCCTGTTTTTAAACCTGTACGCCTGATCAGGAGTCATGACGCGACGGTCTTCTCACTTCTACTTTCCTCTGGGGTTTAAATCTTTTATTTCTCTTTAACCTGCACCTGTGGAGATCCATTCAAGATAATTTAGCCAAACTTTAAACACGTTTGTACCACCACTAGACGGCAACGTGTTGCACAATCTTTTCATCACCCCAGCTCTAAAGTCAAGGTCACAAATCAAGGTCAATAGTTATACAAGGTCTTTGCTTGTCTGGGCCGTTGCTTCAGATTGCTGTATAATAATGGGGCGGCTGTGGCTGAGTGGTTAGAGCAGTCATCCTCCAATGGGAGGGTTGGGGGTTTAATTCTACCAGCGGTCACCTGCTGAAGTGTCCCTGAGCAAGACCCTGAACCCCTCACTGCCTCTGATGTGTGTCCCATCGGTGTATGACTGTGATAAAGCTCTGGTGATTCTTTGTATGTAGTAGAGTTCTGTATGAATGGGTCAACGAGGCACAGATTGTTGTAAAGAGCTTGGAGTGTCTTGATAAGAAAGAAAAGTACACTCCGTTTACCACTGATAATAGATTGACGGGCGTATAATGTGCCGTTTGTGGTACTCTTGTTAATCTTTCTGTTATTTGTACATTTTCTTTCATTCATATTTTAAAATGTCTCAAACTCTGCTGCTTCGACTGGATCCCAATTATCAAACGGACTAAGCGTCAAACTACAAACACCAGAGAGTCGGTTGTTTGTTGTTTTAACGGGAAGATGATGAACTAATGATAATCTGGTGTAAAAACAGCTTTTAAAAAGATTCATATGTCGCAGCTTTTCTGCTGAATGTGAGAATTCAGTTTTCAAGGTGTCGGTTTCTGTTTTGGGATGTCAAGCATCGACAAACCGAATTATCTGCGTTCACAGGAAATTTCTTAATCGTTACGTATAAAAGACACTCACTTCGACATCTAATGCACATTCTTCTTTTTTCTAAAATACTGTAGTTGCAAAATGTCCATGCAGGAATTTCGACTAATTCTTCTCTGACTGTTCAATTTGATGTTTCCTGACGAACAGGAGCTGCGATCACTGGGATCATCCCGGGCTTTAACACCACCGTGCTCACCAACCTGCCCCGCTCCATGCTGCTCATCCAGGTGGAGAGCGTCCTCATGGGCTTCGCCTTCCTCGCCATGATCATTGTAAGACCTGCCAAACACACTCAGTCCTCCAGAACACGGCGATCCAGCTGAACGCCAGGCAAAACAAGGCAGTTCCTCTGAAGCGTTTTGGATCGCCTGAATGCACATCTGGATAAAAAACAAATCTAAAATTAGGCGTAAAGTTGAGTTTTTTGTTAAAGAAATGTATTTGTTTGTTGCTGCGACAGAAGTTTCTTAAAAGACGTTTGAAGTTGATACTTTCCAGTCATTTCTCTCAGCTTGGAGCCTTTGAGAGAGCAAACAAATCACAATGAGACTAGTTAAAAATGCCTCATTAAAAGACTTTAATCTTGTTTTTTGTGCAGGTATGAAAGATGTAAACGGTTCGTTTTTCTCTGCTAGCTCCATGTTCTTTTTTTATATTCATGGAGGGCAATTAAAAAAACTAAGCAGCATCCTTCAAGCTAAAAATGTCTAGCTCTAAATGTTACCTTAAATACAAGTAGTCCGTCGCTACTTCGCGGTTCGTTTATCGCAGACTCGCTCTATCGCGGTTTTTCAAAATAAGATTGGACATGACGCACCACTGGCTGATTGATGGATGAGCTGCACGATCGGCATGGACTTTTTATTTAAAATTATTCAGCACCTGCTGCACCTTTGCGCAGCTCACACTGCAGGATAAACTTCCTGCTGCAGCTGATCAGCTGTTCCCTGTGGAGAAGTGGGCGTGGCCAAAAGCGCTTGCAGGTGGCTTAGAGCAGCGGAAGCAGAAAGAGGGAAATCATGACATTCTGTGCTCTTTTAGAGCGTTTAAAGTTTAGACACATTGTTTAGAATATTGCAAGAGTTGGGGAAGGGTTTAAAACGCCTTTATATATATATATATTTTATAACTACTACAGTACTTACTACTTGTACTACTTTTCCTACTTCGTGGTTTTTCACTTATCGTGGGGCTTCAGGGTACGGATCCCCCGCGATAAAGGAGGGACTACTGTAGTTGTAAAGATCTACAATAAAAACAGCTGTAAGATGTTTGTTTCATTACAGATGAATTGTATTTTTTTCAGTTTACTTTCCGTTCTCCCCCTAAACAAGGTGTTATATATCTAATATACCTAGAAGTCATTAGGCTGCAGCAGCTGGAGAAAATACACATTTTTACTTAGAATTACTCCGAGTTATGACCTGTTTTTACATGTACAGAACTGTAAAAAAAACTGACATTTGTTCAATGTTAGTGCACATTTTGTGCAGTTATTTGATGCAGAAAGTGTCATAATTATGTCTCAATATCGTCTCAATTTGATTGTAGTTTATTCTCTTTTCTGTCTCGAATCAGTCAGGCAATCAAATTCTCCCAAAGTTGTTTCATATTTTTTACACTTCGACTCGCAAATAATAACGGAGAGGTTTGAGACGACCTGGAGGCACCCGCAACTGTTTCAAAAGAGAATTTGTTTTACAAACATTCGTTAATCTTAATCTCACGCAAACACTGAAAAAGGTTTCGAGACGTTTCTTGTGAACTCTGCAGAGATTCGGGCTTTAGCTGCCGAATGCTTGACTGACCAACCAGATGGTTGTTGACTGTCGGCTGTTTCCTGCTGGGAAGACGACTCACGTTGAGGCTGAAACGTTTTCTAGTGAAAACATGTTTCAGATGTAACTGAAAACAAGACTCGGCCTGATGAGCTGAAGCAGAACAACCAAGACGAACGTTATAAAACTAGCAACGTTGACTAATAAAGTTAAAGTTGTCATCTCAGATGCATTTAAATGACAAAGATGAAATTATTTTTCATTTATTTCTTTGGATCTGCAAACTTTTCAGGACCTTAAAGGTTTTACTTTACATCCGTTTTGCTGCTGGATATTTACAAAGATTAGTAACTAAAGGAAATAATTTTTGTTTTTTACCTGTAACAATACCACGTGAACGCAGAATCACTACAATTTGCTTAAGAGACAGAAACTAAGTAGTTAAAATTAAAAGAAACAACAAGATAGCTAAAAGCTAAAATTAGCAGTAGGTTAAGTAAAAGCTAAAAGTAGCAAAAGGCAGATTAAAAATAGCAAAAAGGTAGCTAAACTCTCAAAGTAGCTAAAGTTTTAGTAAAGGCTAAAGTAGACAAAGGCTAGCAAGGAGCTAAAAGTAGTAAAAGGCTGGATAAGTGTAACAAAAGGGTAGCTAAAGGTAGCAAAAAGGCATCTGAAAGCTAAAGGTAGCAAAAGGTTAGGTAAAGGCTAAAATTAACAAAAAGCAGATTAAAGTAACGAAAAGTTAGCTAAACCCTCAAAGTAGCGAAAGGTTCAGTAAAGGCTAAAGTAGCCAAAGGCTAACAAGAAGCTAAAAGTAATATTAGGCTGGGTAAATGTACCAAACAGGTTTCTAAAAGCTAAAAGTAGCTAAAGGGCATCTAAAAGATAAAAGTAGCATAAGGTTAGGTACAGACAAAAGTAGTCAAAGAGTGGCTAAAAGTAGAAGAGTTTAGATAATTGGTTAAAAGTAGTAGCCAAAGGCTAGATTGAAACTTCAAGTAGCAAAAAGCTGTTAAAATAACAAAAGGCTAGCTAAAAGCTAATATAGTAGCCCCTTGTTTATCACGGGGGATCAGTGCCTTGAAGACCCGCAATTAAGTGCAAAACTGAAGTAGGAATAGTAGTAAAAGTAGTAGTTTTATTTATATATGTGTATATATATATATATATATATATATATATACATAATATATATGAATGCGTTTTAAACCCTTCCCACACTCTTGCAATATTCTAAACAGTGTTTCTAAACTAAACGCAATAAAAGGGACAGAATGTCATGATTTCAGCTCCCTGCCTCCTCTACTCTTTGCCACTTTCAAGTGCTCTTGGCCACGCCCACTTCTCTGCATGCTGCAGCTGATCAGCTGTTCAGCAGGAAGTTTATCCTGCAGCAGTAAGGGCTGCACTTTGTGCAGCAGGTGCTAAATAATTTAAAATAATTTATTTTAAATAAAAATTCCATGCCGATCATGCGGCTCATCCATCAATCAGCCAGTTGTGTGTCATGTCCAATCTTATTTTGAAAAACCGCGATAAAGGGAGTCCGTGGAAAAACGAACCGCGAAGTAGCGAGTGCCTACTGTATCACCTAAAACCTTTTGTTTAACTAGATTGTTTAATACTTTTCCGGCAGTTCTTCATGTGTTGTGTTTAAACTACAGAAAGATTGTTCCTGAATAAAGTGAC
>NC_056513.1:5459830-5491377 GCF_014905685.2 Nematolebias whitei | reverse complement strand
ATGTGTTGTGTTTAAACTACAGAAAGATTGTTCCTGAATAAAGTGACGTGGGCGTTTCGTCCCACAGTTCCTTCTGCTGTGTGGCCCTGCCTACCGCCCGACTGAAGAGATCGATCTTCGGAGTATCGGCTGGGGAAACATCTTCCAGCTGCCTTTCAAACACCTGAGGGACTACCGTCTGAGACTGCTCTGCCCTTTCTTCATCTACAGTGGATTTGAAGTCCTGTTCGCCATCAGTGGCTTCTCACTGGTACTGCACTGGTGCACGTGCTTTCTGTAGTAAATCACTGGGAACAGAATGTGTAAAAAATGGGGTTCATTCTTTAAAATGAAAAATGAGATGATCGGATTTTGTAGCGGGGACAAAAACCAGGAGTTCTAAACCTTTAGTGCAGTTTTTTGTCCTCCACAGTCCTACGGCGTCTGTATTTTGGGCCTGAAATCCCTGTGGCTCCTGATAGTCGTCTACGGCCTCTCCTGCTCCGTGTTTTCCCTCCTCTCCCTCAGCCTCCTACGCCTCCCTCGGTGGATGTGTCTGATCGGGGGGGCTGTGGTGCATGGGGTCCTGCTGGTGGTCCTGCTGGCTCTGTCTGTAAAACCTGACTCACCACAGTACCTGGGCCCCCTGCTGGTCATCGCCGTGCTGTGGGGGCTCGGAACCGCCCTGAACAAGACGGGGGTCAGCAGTGAGTATCGTCTACTGTTTCACCACATTTTGGCAGAAAATGCAGCTTTTCTAGTTTTTTATGTCGGAAAAGGGTGGATCGATCTCTTCGGGTCGAGGGTGAGGTTCTGCCTCAAGTGGAGAAGTTCAAGTATCTCAGGGTTTTGTTCACAAGTGAGGGAAGAATGGAGCGTGAGATTGACAGACGAATTGGTGCAGCATCTGCAGTATTGTGGACTCTGTGCCGGTCCGTTGTGGTGAAGAGGGAGCTGAGCTGATTGAGTCATTAATAGCTGTGAAGATTCACAGTCATCCAGAACATGGTAAATTATAATAAATAAAGTCCAGTTTTTGAATTTGTCGTGATAGCCACGTTTACCTATTACATGATACAATGGTATGCCATACTTCTACTACTACTACTCTGCTGCCATCAAGTGGCTGAAAGTGGTACTGCTAAAAAAAAAATTTCAGTCAGAATGAATGAAAACAGTCATATCTCAGCCAAAAATTGGTTTATAAATATGGTAAAAAATCCATAAACATGTCACTTCGGCGTATAAGTCACAGGGCATGTCAATTATGCAAAAACGTGTGACTTATAGGGTGGAAAATACAGTATGTCTCTCAACTGATGTAGGCCTGGAACGCCTTGGAATCCTAGAAAAGGTGGAAGAGGTGGCTGTGGAAAGAGATGTCTGGAATTCCCTGTTCAAGACTTTGGAATAAGCAGAAGATGATGGATGGATGGATGATGTGTTTGTTTTTTTTAACAGGTGGAAATCGTGTTTTTTATTTTCTATTAAACTGGAATTTTATAGCACTCTCTTTGATTGTAGTGTCTAAAAGACGTTGGTGTTTTAATACATGAATGTTTTTTCTTTTGTGTGCCAGCTGTTGTCGGGATGCTGTACGCTGAGGAAAAAGAACGCCTGGACTTTGTTTACACCATCTACCACTGGTGGCAGGCCATCGCCATCTTCATAGTCTACCTCTGGTCCCATATCCCTATGAGGGTAGGAAAGATTTCGTTTGGGGTGTTATTAATGAATTGTTTTTTGTTTTTTAGTTTATTGTTCCGAAGCAGATTGTCCTGAAACTGGTTCTGCTAAAGGTTTCTTCCTCATGAGGCAGTTTTTTCTTTCCACTGTCTCCTTCATGCTTGCTCAAGATGAGAGTTCTTTTGGATTTAAACCCGAAGCGGTGTGCTCCTCAGATAAATATGTTAAATTCTTATTTTTATATATGAACGTTTCTGTTCAGTGCCTTGAGTTGATGTGACGTGGCGCTATATGAATAAATTGAATTTAATTCAAATTCAAAAACACTTTATTCATCCCAGAGGGAAATTATACTTTGTATAATGGGAAGGCTAGCAAGAAGCAAAAAGTAGTAAAAGGCTGGATAAGTGTAACAAAATGGTAGCTAAAGGTAGCAAAAAGGTATCTGAAAGCTAAAAGTAGCAAAAGGTAAGGCTAAAATTAACAAAAAGCAAATAAAAAGTAGCAAAAAGGTAGCTAAACCCTCAAAGTGGCAAAAGGTTCAGTAAAGGCTAAAGTAGCTAAAGGCTAGCAAGGAACTTAAAGAAAATTAGCAATAGGTCAGGCAAAGGCTTAACGTAACAAAAGGCAGATTAAAAGTAGCAAAAGGATAGCTCATCGTTTTTGAATTGAATTGTTTTGGTAATTCATTATTATTATTATTTTTCCTTCTAGGCCAAACTCGCCATCCTGTTATTCACGTTGCTCGTGGCCTGTTACTGTTATTGGGTGATGGAGCGCCGCGTGGCTCGGAAAGTGCAGCACAGAATGCCTCGCATCCCTCGGCCGCGGCACAAGGTGACCAACCGCAAGCTTTACGTTTCGACGTTTCAAGACACTGTTTTTACATCAGGACCAAATATTCAGATGGTTATTAACCCAATCTGCAAACATGGATGTATTTGTGCCTCAGGTCAAAGGTTATCGCTATCTGGAAGAGGACAACTCGGATGAGTCTGATGAGTCCGATGAAGAGCAGAGTGAGGGACACGAAACAGATGATGACGATGATGTTGTAGAGGAGATGGGAGCTGGGGAGGAGGAAGAAGCGCAGGATGCCCGACTCGAGGAGGTCGACTCCCCCAGGGCCCGGAGGAGAGGGGTCGAGGGTCAGCAGCACAGATGGGAGGAGGAAGAGGAGTGACGAGGAGGAGAAAAGGGGAGGTGGTGCACAGATGGAGGAGATGCAGGAGATCAAGATTCAGTTTTTTTTTTTTTTTTTTTTTACTTAGAGCGATTAAAACGATCAGGATCCTAAAAATAACCAGAATTCATCATCCAACCCTTTGATGTGCAAACGAACATTTGAGCCAGATTTCCTGTTACAACAAAACTTCGATGTTTTATCTTCATCTTTTAAATACCAGAGAGCTGAAAGAAAATGGATCCAAACAGAAGTTTGTAAATTCTTTAAAAGATTTCCACTTGACCTTAGCAGTGCAGTTTTGTTTTATTTTGGTAGATTTTTTTTACACAGGTTCTATTAAGAAAGTTACAAATTAATGTTGCACTAAAGTTGAAAAACTTGCCATATCACTGTTCGATTGTTTTAAACCTACACTTTTAATGCAAATGCACTTGCAGCGTCGATTAATTTGCAATATATTGTGCAATATAGACGCCAAGCAAACGTAAACAGAGACCGTTTGCTCGGCACGTTTCCCCACAAAACTCATGTTGCCAGACGGCGACCTGACGGCGCTATTTAATTAATTTACAATGTAAAAGTGACTGAAAACACGAAGACGATGACGTCACGTTCAAACCAGAGGCTTTCTTGGTAACGGGAAACAATATCTGCACACCAAGATAGTGCACACGCGCTTCTGGGAAGAAAACGAACAGAAAACGTCCCCTTTTCGTCACTGATTGTTAGCTAACGCAGGTTAAAATACTCGTTAATCCTCAAATAGTAAAAATGTGACTACCGTATTTTTCGGACTATAAGGCGTAATTCTTAGATTTTCTCAAAATTCGACCGTGAGCCTTATGTATTAATTCTGGTTGTGCTTACTGACCTCAAACCGATTTTATGTGGTACACACCGCTCAAAGAAACCAGGAAGTATTCCTGTGGTGGTTTCGTTTTGCCTTATGTATGAAAACAGATCTGTTCATTGATTCATAACAAATTTTGCTGGGCGATTAATTGTCTCAGAAATTATCGCGATAAACGATAATATTGATTGAAGTTTAACGAGAATTAGTAATTATTGTCAAATTTAAGAAGAAATGTTTAATTAGTTTTGCATGTATCTTTTTTGACCACTGGATGGCAGTATAAGACTGTTTGAACCGAAGGATGGATAGTGAGGGAGCGAGCAGCATGACTCTTTAAGACAAATGAGAGGGAGGTCCGTTGACGTGACGTGGGCTGTCTTTTTGTGGTTTTCAAAATGGCGGATGCTCTGTGTGGTTTGAGCTCTTTAGCATAACATTTTTCACACAGAGCTTTTAATTAAACAATCAGTAAACAAGTTTTCAGCTTCTTTTGCAGAGAAAAACAACTTTTTACGTGAACGTTTCAACCGTGAATTTTGGAGCTTCGACAAGACGGAGTTACACCCCCCCCTCCGAGGTCGGCCTGTTAGCTCATCTTGTAGCTTAGCTTCTCAGCTAAACTGCTTTTAACGATACAAAAACGTGATTTTGGACGGTTAAAAATTAGATTTAACAGAGAAAAGAGAAAGGGAGGGTCAGTGAAAAGCACCGGAGTTGAGCCTTTTTTTGTCATCCAGTGTCTTCAGTAGAAAGAGAGACACGAAGAAACGATAAAGCCGATAAATGAAAATGGAGGTGGATAATTTTCGTTTATCATGCGATTAATTGATTTATTGTTTATCGTTTATCGTGACAATCCTAATTGTGCCTTATAGTTCAAAAAATATGGTACCTAGCTCATCGTTGAATAATTAAAAATACCTTCATAAGCAGAAAGCAGTAATTTAGGTTTCCCTAATCAAAACAAACGCGTAAAGCTAACCATAATTAGCATTTCAGGTATCTTAAATCTACAAACTGGGCCTTTTATGTTTTACACTTAAAGTGTATTTTAATTTATTGTATCTATCTAGTGGAATTAACAAACAAAGATGTGCTAAATTATTTATAAGGCAGCGTCCTTCTTTTCATGAATACGTTTAAACAAACTCAGAAATGAGCACAGTGTTAATCTAAAATCTCAAAGTATTGGAATGGAAACAAAACGATGGATTGCTGTCTTATCTGGCAACCAGACGGGTCCCCACGAATCTAAACACCCAGAGCTGATTTAGAGAAATGTAGCAGATGAAAGTTGGTTTATCACAACAGATATTGTCATTTTTAATAATAATATTCCAACTTCATATTGTCCTACTGTTGTGCAGCTTTAGGGCAGGATATAAAGATTAAAAACTGTTTAAATAATGTTTGTCCAGTTGTTTAAATCAGAGAAGATATGTCCAAGAATTTTTTTTACCCCCAAATTATTTATTTTATCAAATGATTGTTTTATATTGTGTTATTGTTCAGATATATAATTTATAACAATCTGGTGAAGTTTATAAACCTTTGCCTCAATTTGTATGACTTCAACTTGGAAAAGTACATTATTTACATCTATACGTTTTTGTTTGAAATTGTTTTAAGTATCAGATTCACCTCGCTAACATTTCTACAGCTGGTTCCGTTTGAGACTTTTTTCAGATTCGACTAAAAACATTTCGTTCTCCGACGAGGAACCGCCTGAAGTTTATTATTTTTATTCTCTTCCTGCCTTGTGCAGAATCAGTTCTTATCTTTTGTAGAGTCACAGAGTTTTTAATCGTATTTTAAGGTCATTTGTTAAAAACTTTAAAGATGCTTTCTAAGGTTGAGTGGAAAAAAAGTTATTTAGGGTGTTCAGCGATGTCCTGAATAACAAACAAATAAATAAAAATGTGCCCATATATCGGCACACAAGTTGTGTTATTCCAAAGATTTTTTTAGTTTGATTATTATTTTGAACTTTGCTTTTATGAGGTAATTTATGTTCCATGTTTTTGCATTTCTTGTTAACATCTTCAGAGAGTTTAATAAATATTTACTTGCTCGTAATATTTGCTTCAGACTTTTCTGCAACAAAAGAAGAAACGAATGGGACAGAAAGAAATGATAAATTGATTTTCTCCTTTTGATCACGGTGTGTGTGTGTGTGTGTGTGTGTGTGTGTCAGACATCTTGCACCAGAAGGAAAAAGTGATTTTATTTTATTTTTTACATTACCGTCAGTCTTTAGCTTGCATTAAATTTATGCATAAAACAATAAAAACAGAATGAGCTTTTCATGCAGAGCTCGAATGTATTTAATTATTTAAGTTTCAGTTGCGGCGGAGACAGAACTGTAAGGTGTTTTACTAAATTGTCGGGGGGTGTATTATTTTCACATTGTTAAAACCTGAAGAACAGTCAAGATGTTGCAAAAAAAAAAAAGAACAGAATGTGTAGAGAGCGACTCCAGAATTTTACTTCAGTATCTTAAATCAACAGAGTTATAGCCATTTTTGTGTTGGCTAAGTTGGATTTGCTGTGGCGGCTAATTTAAACTGGATTTACTCCAAACATTAATCGGTTGTAGACGGACATCCATTGATTAAACTTTTAATGTTTCATTAGAATCTAAACAGCGGCTCATGAGTTATTTTGCTAACAGACGAGCAGGATCGACTCCAAATGTTAATGCCAATTTTTAAAGCGCAGATCTCGTGCAATAAGTTGGAGAATGCGTTCTAAATTACTCAGTTACAACCACACCGAAATTTACGAGGTATCTGCAAAACTGACAGAATTTTAGCTGTATTTGTATTTTCTAAGAGCAGTTAGCTGTGGCGGCCATCTTGAATTGAACTGACTCCAGAAGGTAATCAGCTGTAGATAAATAAATAAATGGTCACTTATTATTTCCTGATAGTTTCTCTATAATCTGTGTAGTGGTTCATGAGATGTTTTGCTAACAGACGAGCAGTAATTGACTCCAAACAGCCGATAAGATCTTACACAGTCTGTTGGCTCGTATTATGTCTTGAGGATCACCCTCAGCTACTACCACTCCCAAGTTTTAGGTCAATATCTACAAATTTGACTGAGTTTGTGTATTTTATTTCTTTTAGTTGCTGTGGCCTCTCGGTGGCGCCTCACATCGAGAGACTCAGAACTTTTAACAGTTACTGTAGCTGACGAGGACCAATCGGAGGAGACGATGCATCAGACTCATCTGTGCATCCAAATCTCAGAGACTGATAAGTGAGAACATTATTTTGATTATAGTATGTGATTGCATGTGTGCACGTAAAAATAAGGAAAAAAAAAAATATGTGCACACGCTCAGGACACATTTGCTTTCAACGTGACTTTGGTGCACGTTTGCAAAACCTTTTTTTTGTTAGGACAGATTTTGTTTCACTTTTATTTTTAATAATGATACAGCAAATATTGAAGGGGAGTGGTGGCGCAGAGGCTAGAGAAGGCGAGCCTGTGATCGGAAGGTTGCCGGTTTGACTCCCTGGACAGACGACATGAAAAATGTGTGTGGGAAAGGTGAAACATCCACACCTGTCTCCACCATCATTTGCCCCACTCTGGGCCCTTGAGCAAGGCCCTTAACCCCCACCATCTACTCCCCCTGGGACCCTAGATAGCAGCTCTCTGCTCCACACGGAGGGCTGTGGTAGCTCGGTGGTCTGTGGTTGCGTCATGAAGGGCGTCCGACATAAAAACAATTGTCAGTTCTTCGTGTGAGTTAGTTCGCTGTGGCGACCCCTGAAGAACAAGAAGGAACAACAGGAAGAAGAAGAACAAGAAGGAACAAGAAGAAATGAAGAACAAACGAAGATTTTTATTTTTAACAAAAAACTGTATTTACACAAATAGTTAACACAATAGTGTTAAAAAAAAAGGTGATCAGGACAAGCTTAAAAGAACGAAAAACAAGAACAAGAACAAACGCGAAGAAGAAACGACAACGAGAACAAACTGGGGAGGGGAGTGGTGGCGCAGAGGTTAGAGAGGTGGGCCTGTGATCCGAAGATCGCCAGTTCACGCCCCGGCCCCGACAACATCAAAATTGTAGGTGGGGTAGGTGAAACACCCACACTTGCCCCCACCCTCATTTGCCCCACCCTGGGCCCATGAGCAAGGCCCTTAACCCCCACCATGTGCTCCCTAAACAGGTCTCTCTTGAAAATGAGTTCTCGTGGCTCAATGAGACTAACCTGTATAAATAAAAGCTAAATGAAAATTAAAAAGAACAATAATGAACAAGAAGAATGAGAACAAACGAGAAGAATAAACGAGAAGGACGAGAACAAACAAAAAGAACAAGAAAAACAAACAAGAAGAAGAACGAGAATGAACAAGAAGAAGAACAAATAATAAGTAGAAGAACAAAGAAGAATGAGAACAAACGAGAAGAATAAACGAGAAGAACGAGAATGAACAAGAAGAACAAATAATAAGTAGAAGAACAAAGAAGAATGAAGAAGAAGAATCATCCTTATCATGGCGTCCTGCTCAGACACACGAGCGTGTCCATCCAGTCCGACACGAGCGTCCAATCCGAAAAGTTCCTAAAAGTCTCTAAATGTCTGACAAACTACAGTTTTTGAGCTATTTCACTTTTCCCCATGACGCAAGAACCTTTTTGTCTGAGCTGGATAATTAATCCTAATGGCCGCCCTTTTCCCAGATAAAAGCTCGGCAGGTCAGAGGAGGGAAATCACCGCTGGGGGATAATAGCATTAATTAGCTGCTCCAAGTCTCAGGGGCCAGCTGTACTTTCTGTCGTGTTTTGCAGGACACTGAGCTGATTCACTGCTAATATTACTCATCGTCTTTGATCAGTTCGTGCTGGAGCAAATCACAGCATCTGCTGCTAAAGAAAAGGTCCTGATGATGAAGACAAAGGCGACAGTTTTAGACCTGCTCATTTAGTGGTGGGTCTTTTATGTACAGCAGGGGTTCTTAATGCTCTGATGATGGCTGCATCCCACTCCACAAAAGGTTTATTTTACATTTTTATTAAAATTATAATTTGGTTCCCTGTGGCACATTTACCAGAACGTCAATTTACAGTTTGTAAACTATAAGTTTACTTGAAGATTATCAGCGTATTTTAGACAGTCAGGTTGTCACAACTTTAAAATTTTGTGTAAAAAAAAAAAAAAAAGATGTAGCCTATTAGAGCTGCTTTTTGCTTCACTGTGAAGTTACGCGTGTTGGTTTGATTGTAAATAAAGTTTGAGTTGTTTGACTGGAACAGTTTCTGAAGGACAGTGGTGTAAGTCTCCCACTTCATAGCGTTTCTTTAAGAGATGCATGTCGCCCACCGCCTTTCATGCCACAGTTTTGAACTGAGGGCGTCTTATGAGGAAAAAGGACAAAATTGTAGTGGCTCTGATTAAATCTTACAAATAAGTTACGCACGACACAAGATACTGTATGTACAGTATATATACACACTCAAATAAACTACTACTTACTACTTGTACTACTATTTCTACTTCGCAGTTTTTCACTTATCGTGGGGCTTCAGGGTACGGATCCCCGTGATAAACAAGGGACTACGGTACTGTCAAATCTTGAGGGAATCTCGGGCGCAGCACCTTGAACAATAATAATAATACTAATAATAATAAATTTAATTTGTAACGCACTTTTCATTAACAAAAATCTCAAAGTTCTACAAACTGCAACTAAAAATCAACGATAAAATCATAAAATCTTTTTTCTCTCTCTGTCCTCTGGTGAAACCAGACGTGTCTCCCTGTCTCTCACTCGTGAACAGATACTTGAACTCCTCCACTTGAGGCAGAACTTCACCCTCGACCTGAAGAGAACAGTCCACCCTTTTCTGACTGAGGACCGCGGCCTCAGATGTGGAGGTGCTGATTCTCATCCCAGCTGCTTCACACTCGGCTGCAAACCGCTCCAGTGGGAGCTGGAGGTCACGGCACGATGACGCCAACAGGACCGCATCATCTGTGAAGAGCTGACAGAATCCCGAGGCCACCGAACCCGGACTCCCTCCCCGCCCTGGCTGCACAGAGAAATTCTGTTCATAAAAGTTATGAACAGAATCGGTGACAACGGGCAGCCCTGGTGGAGTCCAACTTACTACCGGCAATGCAAACCAAACTCTCACCACTTACCGAACAGCCCGTAACAACAGGCCCCCAGAACGTAATCATGAATATATAAAACTGATCAGCTTCTCGAGTCAGTCCAATTCAACATGGCTGCCACAGCTCAGCAACTCCAGCAACACAAAAATGGCTTGGTATGGAGCTAACGTTTGGTGTGGTAGTAGCTGAGAGTAGTGCACGCCTTCTCTGAGCATGACGTGAAATTAGGCCTGTTTTCTTCCAGGTCTGACCACAGTGACTGCAACGCCGTCGTTTCTCTAAAACCTGCCATGAAAGGCAGCAGAACGAGATTGTTTTGCGCAGAAATATTGACGTTCCTTCCAAGTCCTTTGATTGCTCTCACAGAATTACAACGTTCAGCGTTGCTGTGTTCTTCTGCCTCTCTGCACACAAAAGAAACCCAGCCGAGCGTTCGCACCGATTTATTTTCACTCCTCTTCTGCAGCTGACGTCTCGTGGTTTTTCTGAGGGTTTGATTAAATTCAAAACGCAGTCGCAACGAGGCTGAACGAGCGTCCAAGCCCACAGGTTTACATTAGTGGCCCGCAGCTCATCCTCCTCACAGCCTCTGCTTCCTTCCTGCTCTGATGTCACACGTCACATGACCTCTCCTGAAGTCCACAGCTATAAACACTGTTCTCTCCTGTGCTCTGAGAAATCTTCAGCTCATGAATGTTTCTTTTGGCGACTAACACCCACTGTCAATATTCCACTCCTCCCACGCTGTAAAGAAGACAGAGGGCTTTAATTTAATTGCCTCGTCTTGCTGAGATGATAGAGATTCAGATTATTGTCCTTGCTCACTCGGAGCCCCCTCCACTCGCCCAAAGGTACGATACGGTTATTGCTTCCTGCAGCTTATTGCTTTTCCTGATATTGTTTTAAGCAACAGCTGCTTTATTGCAGCCCTGAAGGGCAGAACAGAAGATTTCAACTGGTCTACTTTTCTTACGGTCCTAATGTTGGGCTTCATTGTGCAGACACCTGCAAAACTGAAGGAAAAGGTTTGAATATCTTTAACTAACAACAAAGATAAACATAAAACTGTTCAATGCACCAGCTTTTATTTTTAGGTGTAGATCTATGAAAGAACGTTAAAAAAAGCACCCTTCCAAGTTTTTCAAGTAAATAACGTTATTGGTGCTTGAAACTGATGGCAGTTTTTGTTACTGATCCAAGAATCTCAACTAAAACAAACAAAAAACTGAACATTTTAGTCAATTTTAAGGCATTTTAACCACAAAATATAAGAATGTAAAAAGAAACATCACCAAAAACCAAGATAAACTGAATTAAATTGTCAAACTGGTTGAAAACAACAAAGTCCATGCTCAATAATCCAGGTATAAAATCCAACATTTTTCAGTCAGGTCATCTGGACAGTTTCTTTTTTTTTTGTGCTGAAACGTTTCGCCTTTGATCCAGAAGGCTTCATCAGTCAAGGAAACACACAACAAAACTGATTCTTCCCCCAACAGCTTATACTCCAAAGTGGAACAAACCAGTTCTGCTTGTGATAAGATGGTCTCTTTGGTACGCCCGTCCTCCATTGCCGGCCCTCTTCCTTGTTGACAATCTTGTCAAACTGGTTGAAAACAACAAAGTCCATGCTCAATAATCCAGGTATACAATCCAACATTTTTCAGTCAGGTCATGTGGACTACAAAACGGGAATTTTAGTGGAATATTCTGCAAATCTGAGATGAATGGGTTTGAGATAATCTGACCTTTTTAAGGATTCAAGGTTCTTTATTAGTCGTTCACACCACATGTGGTACATGTGGTGAAACGAAGTTGTGTACACAGGGTCCCAGTTACATCTAACAAAAGTATTAAAATGTAAAAGAAAAAAAAAACCTCATCTCAGATTA
Organism: Nematolebias whitei; assembly: GCF_014905685.2. Lineage (NCBI taxonomy): Eukaryota > Metazoa > Chordata > Actinopteri > Cyprinodontiformes > Rivulidae > Nematolebias > Nematolebias whitei. Next base: position 5,479,644 of record NC_056513.1, on the reverse strand, counting down.
AATGTCCAAAGCATTTTAAGAGATAAAAAAAAAAAAAAAAAAGTTTTCTTCTCTTCACCTGAGGAGAGAAATCCAGGTCAGCCTCTCGGACTGAAGGAGGTCTGAGGTGAGCCCGACGCCCTACAAGATGCAGAACTCCCACACAGACGACTGAAATGTCGGGTCAGACGATTTAAACAGCTGCTCCTCTGAGTTCAGATCAACCTGCCGGTTCCTGAAGCTCCTGCCACTAAAACAACATCTTTGTGGAAAAAGCTTTAACACGAAGGTTTGACTTCAGTTTCAGCTTTAAAACTTTTCTCCGAGCTCAGTTTGACTTTAAACACACCTCAGTAATCCCTGAGTAACTCCTTTGTTCTTCTCAGGTGTGACCAGGAGAACTTCCCGGGCTCAACAATGATGTGTAAACGTGTGCGACACCGTGGACCTGTGGGACCACGAGTACTGTCGTGCTCACCCACACGTGCGCAAAGTGCCGAGCCCAGAAACCCACACTTCTGAGTGAAGAGCGGTGACTTCACAGATGTGCTCCTCCATTAGGCCACATCTCCCACTCTGGTTCAGGCAGGAGCTGATGATGATGATGATGATGATGCTTTTATCCTGAGTGACGAGTCGAGAGCGCAGCAGAACTACACACGGCACTGACTCTTTTCACCACGGCGGCTCAGCAACTTTCTTCAGCCTGTATAGAAATTAAAAGCCAAGCAGTTGGCCGTGGCAGCCATCTTGAATTGGGCTTGTAGATCCAGCGTTTGTTTCCTGAACATTTCAGTAAAATCTGCGCTTCGTGACATTTTCTACAGACAGACACAGGAAATTACTGCTCCACCCTTCGCCTCGGGCGTTTCGTGATAATGATGTAACGACGTTAACATCCCAGAAAAATCTAAAGAACACAGAAGTTAAAGGAGAAGAAAGATTTTCCAGTAAATCAAAAGCCAAAAAGTCAATTATGAGATTCTTCTCTGCTCAGAAGAGACAACCGTTTTTAAACGAGTCAGAAACACTTCTTTCAAAGAAAAGATCGACGGTTGACCGTCCTCCTCAGCAGCTTCGAGCAGATGAACTTCTGAAGCGTTCATCCAGGAGAAGCTGCTGTCCTCCACACCTGTCTGCACGATGAGCTCCGTCTTTGACTCGTCCATGAGACAAACCCCTTTTTTAGAGACATCAAAGTTCATGCTCAATAATCCAGGTAAAAAAAATCCAACAAAGTTAAGCCATGTCCTCGGGACGGTTTGTTTTTATTGAAACGTTTCGTCTTTCATCCAAAACGTCCAGAAGATCTGACTTAACTTTGTTGGGCCTTTTATTTAAAAGTTTTTATTTATTTTTTAAGTGAGACTGGACCACCTTCTTGTATTTTGAAGCACTCACCCAATTCTTAATGCAGATGAAAAAATGTTGAGTTTTATTGGCTGGCCCAGTCCAACGAAGATCCTAATGACCCTCAGGAGGAAGGGGAGGGAGAGAGTTTTAAATGGGAGTTAAAATCACAACAAAAAGGAGCAATTCACTTCGATTTGAAAAGTTTAGAATTGGGAACTTTATGATTTAGAAAATTCGTCAGATGAGAAACAAAATGTTTTAAAACTAAAATAAAGGAAGAAGTTCAGTGACCCAAAAAAACGAACTTGGTAGTAGCCATGTTTTAGATGACAACAAAAACTTACAGCTGATGTTCATCTTACTGTTTAAAATATTTTGTCTTGAATTTTATTTTCTTTAAAGCGTCACAAAACCTCCAAGAAACATTAAGATCTGCCTGCAGGAAACTGGAGAATTCAAAGGTCCTAGGATGGAGATGATGGGCGACAACACTCCAAGCCCGTGTTTAGATGGCTTCACCCACAGGGTGGGCGGAGTCACGGTCGGCTGTGGAACGTAAGTAACGTGCTACTTTATTTATCCAGTTTTGTCCTCCCTTCACTGGCTCCCTGTGCACGTCACAATTGATTTTAAAATTCTCCTGTTGACCTTTAAGTGCATTAATGGCCTTGCACCTTCATATCTCTCTGATCTGCTTCAACCATATGTTCCTTCTCAAGCGCTGAGATCATCTGACCAGCTGCTTTTGGCTGAAGCTCAGAGGAGATTGAGCTTTTTCAGTCATTGGCCATAAACTTTGGAACAATCTGCCCCCCCCCCAAAAAAACAAAACAAAACATTAGACAGGTGCTTCACTTCCTGTTTTTAAATCTCTGCTAAAAACACACCTGTTGTCACTGACGTTTAACGCATCTGATTTAGTGTTTCTCATTGTTTTTACATTTTTATTTGATGCTTTTAATTACATCTTCCCATTATTTTTTTCTTTAATTACTGCCTTGATCTTAATGTTAAGCACTTTGGTAACAGCTGTTTTAAATGTGCTTTATAAATAAATTTGATTTTGTTGAGGGCGAAAGACAAACGAACAAAAACTAGTTTGTTTTCTGACTGCAAATGTGGATTGAAAGAATTAAAATCCATATTTTCTAAATTATTGATTAAATGCCGTTTTGGATAATTCATACCTAACCAGAGATACAGTATATTTAAAAATATACTAGTAACCATTTTGTGCTTACAGGATTTTAGTGTAAAGTTTTCATCCTTTAAGAGTTTTAAACATACTTTAGGACATTTTTCTTAATCTGCATTGAAATAATTTTCTGGGTTTTGCTTTGTTGTAAAGATATAGGAAAATTAAACTTATGTTTTGCTTTAACTAGTATTGGCAACGCAAAATTGAAACAAACAAACAAAAAATAAACGGAAATTTTCATTTGAAATCCAAGTGTTTGTGACCGAGCGACCACAGATCGATGATGCCTTGCAGGATCAGCGTTTGGAAACGTTAGTTTACATTTGTGCGCTCGGCTTGCACGACTTTATTCTTGGCCATGCGCATCATTTTGCTGCACCTTCTCCTACAACACACTTTTGAAATGAAGGTGCGCAGATCTGAACCAGTTTCTTTTTGGGTTAGAATTTAGAAAAGCTAAAACTGAGACGGGCTGACGTTGAGTTCGAGCCTCTCGTTGCAACTCTGCGACTATTTCGAGAGAAAATCTGCTGCAAACGGTTCTGAACACGTTACAGATACAAAGCTGCACCTCTCCGTGATTTACGTTCACAGGTCTCTCTTGTAAACGAGTCCTCGAGACTCAGTGAGACTAACCCGTATAAATAAAGGTTGAATGAAAAGTGAGGAAACTGCCTCTTGACTTTTTCACATACTTCACTGTTTGTTTTGTTGGAAGGTAAAACAGGTTGTGACCCAGAGGTGTCCCATTGACCATCCTTACGATCAGTATAGAAGCTGTTGTTCTGCTGCGGTGTTTACATGAATTAATCTCCCGGGAAAAAGTCAAAACAAAGGTTTCCTCTCAGAGTCCACAACCTCCTGATGCAAAACAACGCCAACGTCGTGCAGCAGGGCAGTTTTGGGGGACGCTGCTCCTAAACCTTTGCACGCCACTGCCTTAAAACAAACAGGTTGTCTGCACAGTAGCTGCATGAATTTAAAGTGAAAACACTGTCAGACTCCTGTTTTTGCACCTCATCACCAGTTGTGAGCAAGATTTCCATTGAGTGAAAACATCCGAAAGGTGCAAATTGCAAAAGTCCCACCTCCGGTGCTCCAGGGTTTAGGATCAATCGGACTCGCTGCAAAAAAAAAAAAAGCAAATGAGTCCATGTCTTAACTACACTTCCCAGCATTGTTTTGTATGCTGGACTGAAGCTGGAACTCACATACTTAGCCCCCCGTTTGGTAAATCATGCATATTTCATCAGCGCTGTCAGAAAACATTACACAGTTTGTTTTTCAGCTACTGCGTCAAGAATAAAAGTCCAAGTCTGTGCACTGCAGTGTGTCAGACAGTTTTTGCATTCGTGACGTCATTCTCAGGCAGCTCCACAATCACCAGCGCTGAGCTGTCTGGGCAGGGGAGCAGGAATAGAGGCTTTTTCATCAGCAGCGAGCCGAGGGTGTGATGAACGTCAGCAGCTCAACGTCCCCGTGTGATCTCAGAGGTGTGGCAGGCAGCTCAGCTCTGACTACCTTACTCTTCACCTTCACCTGTGTGAACCAAACCGCTGCACAGCCTGGCAAATAAACCCATTCCTTCATTGTGTGGATGCTGAGTCAGCAGCGTCGTTTTCTTGTTTACGTCTGGTACGATTCTTACAGCAGTCCAACTACTTTTGCATGCTTTGTGCTATTTTACTGCAAAACATTCAACTCATTCAGGAGACGGGTGCTGTGGCTTTAGTTTTTACAGCTTTTGTACTTTTCAAAATGTTCAACTTTACATAAATAAAACCCCCCTCATGAAAATAGAGATATTTAATTACCGTATTTGCCGCCGTACACGTCGCACCACCACATAAGTCGCTTCAGTCCAAATACGTCTAATAAAATGGAAAAAACATAAATATGTCGCTTTGCCATATAGGTCGCATCTATTACGCATCACCGCTGACTACCTGGAAACGTGGGCCGTGTTGTGCCAAAAATCGATTGGCTGCCAAATGGCGGCTGCGGGAGCGTGCATGGGAGGACTTTAAGAAGAATTAACAACAGTAACACTTAAAAACAATTATTTGTTTGCTCTGCATTATAACAAAGGTGTGTCTCAGTTTAACTTTTCCTTACTAAATGCACTTTAATGATCATTATCAGCTGCATTTCACCTGGGCGGTGCGGCGAAATGAAACTGATTTGACAGTTGCTCCAGGAGTTGTGGAGCGAGATGAAGGCGGCCTGTATGGCAAGCCAAGTGTCTCATTAATAGCCACATTTACCTATTAATGAGACACTTGGATTGCCACATTACTCAAGTGCCGGCTAGCAGCTGAATTCAATAAAGTGTTCAATGTTTTCCATGTCATAATGAATAAATATGGAAAAAAACCCATAAATATGTTGTTTTGCTGTATAAATCACAGGCATGCTAATTTATGTAAAAAGGTGCGACTTATACAACGAAATATATGGTAAGTGAAAAACATTTGTTAAATCTACTTCAATAATTTTGCTCTTGTTTTATCTCTTTTGTGCTACATTTAGCTTCCAGGCGTCCTTTTGATTTTTTTTAGTTAACCACTTTTAGCTACTCGTTACTTTAGTTTTGATCAAGCCTTTTATTGAATTTAGCTAGTGTTTTGCTAATTTAGCTTACAGCTAGCTTTTTTTGATACATTTGACCAAACTTTTGCTACTTTTAGCTTTCAGCTAAAACTTAGATACCTTTTATTTATTTTAGCTTTAAGCTACCTTTTGCTACCTTTAATTTTTAGCTATAATTCCCGTTTCATTCTAGTCCTTAGGGTCCACTGTCCCAGAAAATGTGGTAAAGAGGTGAAGAAGAGAGTCCAGGCAGGATGGAGTGGATGGAGAAAAGTTCCAGGAGTGATTTGAGACAAAAGGGTGTCAGCAAAGGTCAAAGGAAAAGTTTACAAGACAGTGGTGAGACCTGCTCTGTTGTATGGTCTGGAGACAGAGACGTGGACAAAAAGACAGGAGACAGAACTGGAAGTGGCAAAAATGAAGATGTTGAGGTTCTCCTTAGGAGTGACAAGGATGGAGAAGATTAGAAATGAGATCATCAGAGGTCGGTTGAACAACTGGTGGATAAAGTTAGAGAGGCCAGACTGAGATGGTTTGGACATGTCCAGAGGAGGGACAGTTGTTTGGACATGTCCAGAGGAGGGACAGAGAGTATATTGGTAGACGGATGATAGAAATGCAGCTGCCAGGAAAAAGACAAAGAGGAGACATATGGATGCAGAGGACAAGTTGAGATGGAGGACTCGCTGCGGCGACCCCTGAAGAAAGACGAGCTGAAAGACGATTTTAGCTATCATTCTACTTTTTTTTAGCTTCAGCAAATTTCATCAGTTTCACAGAAAATTTAATCTAATTTTTCCTCTGCATCATTTTTTGCAGTTTTTTTTCTTCATATTTCTCACTTGTCTGTTAATCATCTTTCAGCCTTATGTTTCTTTAATATTCATGAATATTATTTGAATAATTCCCACTGCAGCCTTCACTTCATCTCCTCTCTCCTCAGCTGGGTGGGTTACCAGTTTCCCCAGTACCATGGCAATTCAGTATAGTCAAGGGCGAGTACGGCCATTTTAATGAGTAAACAACCGCTACCTGCACATGCACCTTGTCAGTGGCACCCGCGCCACCACGTCCTCAAAGTGAAATCCAGCAGAAGCAAAGAAGCAAGGGAGAGATGGAGGGTGAGGGGAAACACAGAGGAGGTGAAGGAGGGACGGTAAAGAAGGAGGAGGATGACGTGTTTTCTCCTCTGGTTGATCCACTATGTGAAGGTGATATTTATACGGCTGAGTTTAGTGCAGCTCCTCAAACCGAACAAGTCTTTTGTATAAAAGACGAAATGTTTCAACAAAAAGAAACCGTCCCGAGGATCTGACTGAACTTTGTTAGATGTTTCAACCTGGATTATTGAGCTTGCATCATTTTATTTTCTCCTCCTATAACAAATAATCTCAGTGTTTGAGTCAAACTGAAAAAAAAACTAGTTATTTTATGTGATAGACCAGTTGCTTTTAGTTGACAAGGAAATAATTAATGCATCTGTTGATTAACACAAAATGTTTGTTCTTCCTCTCTTGCTGTTTGTCAGCTTCTGCCCCCCCCCCCCAATTTAATAAACAGCTATCATCCAACTCACGAGTCTGAATCGGGGGGAAAGTTGTTTTTTTCTGAAGGAAACCACAAGACAAATGTTGGCAAATCATTCTGGCTCAGTTCCTGCAGCATCATCACTAAAACGCCAATTAAGCATCTTCACCCTGCTCTGATTGGTAAATATTTAGCGGGAGTGCTTGTAATTTATATTTACGTTCAAGACTAAAAAAGGACAAACACGTTTAAACTAAATGTGTTATTTCAAAATTGTAGGCAAACTGTAGCGTCACTTTGCAGTCTGAAATGTTTTCCAGAAGACTTCACAAGAATCTCAGCTCTAGACTCAACATTACATCACGGCCAAATGCCTCCAGTCATTTTCACTGTGTGGGTTTGAATCCCTCCCCAGCCACCACATTGACAAAAAATAAATAAGGGAGACTGAAAACCCAGCTGGTTGATTTAATTAAATTCAAACAAAATATGACACAGAACAATTTGTCTAACCTTGGGTTGTCTCAGAGCTCATCAGTAAAACAACATTTCTGTCATCGCAGGCATCACTTACAGGCCGGTCCGACCCAATACTGAACTGTGAACGGATATGAACTACACCTACAGAGGACAGCTCAGAGGGTCAACCAATATCTTAAACATCAAATCACATTTTACTCCAAGTACAAAGCTGTTTGAGGTGTATTCGAGGAGATGGGCAACAAAATAATGTGCATGATGACCACGACTGCAGATGTTTAAAAAGAAGGTCTGTTATAAGGAAGGCTGCACGTCTCTCTGGTTGCAAACTTTCAATAGTTGTACTTTCTCGCTGTATTTAATCAAATTTGAGTCGTCAACTAGCTCCCTATAGTTACGGACCAGTGAGATGCTGCCTTCCCCATCAGGATGCAGCTACACCCACTGGAAGACCATACCGTGCCACTCCCAGGTGTATAACGTTTGCACCAGGTTTTGTTGTGCCTCGTCACTAGCAGTTCTAGCCCAGGTCTGGATCCAGCTTTAAATACTCAACGGAAAAACCAAGCAAAAAGAAGGGCTCGCCTTGAACCACATCGCCACCATGAACACAAAGCACAACCTTGCTGCTGAAGTTTTTGGACCCGTCACGTTCTGTCACAGGGGATGAGCTGTTTATCTTTGAGATGATTTAGCAGGGTCGTCTGAAGGGGGCTCTGAAGACCAGCTTAACCAGCCGGTGTAATCTAGCGCGAATTAAAAGTGCCCAACATGAGTCTGTCCTGAGAGGTTTCAGATGGTTTAAGTGCAGCCAAGGGCAAAATTAAAATGCAGAAGGAATCGGTTTTTTCCCGTGGCAGCCCCCAGACTAGAACAATCTGCACCCGCAGACTCTGGACCATTCTGCTCATTGATTTTCCTTCAGCAGAATCCGTACAGTTCTTTAAATCCCAAATAAAATCTTTTATTTTTGCTCTGGCTTTTAACTCATGTTTGGTTCCAGTTCCATCTGTTCCTCTGAGGTTCTTATTTTAGTTTGTTCTTAGCCCATTGTATCATAACTTGTGTTTTTAATGTTTGATCTTTCATTTATTTTATTCACGATTTTTTTTGTTTGTGAAGCACTTTGGTGAACATTGTAGTTTTTAAATGTGCTATATAAATAAAGTTGACACAAACTCACCGTTCTGTGGCAATTTGAAGCAAAACAGACATTTTATTGTCTGAAAAGTAACTACAGCTCAAATGTTTATTTAAAGATAAATATTGTACAACATAAAATTGTTTATGAAAGGAAGTTAATGGTGGCTGTTATAATATTTAATTGCTATAATAATCCCAAACCTGAACATTGCTGCTTGATTAATTCAGTCACCACATTCTAAAACAAAAACCGATTCTGCTGCAACGATTGATAATTAATGAAGAATTGAAGCTGGAGCAGGAAGTCCACACCAGAGATGACGCTTTGGCAAGACGAGCTCATTAAATGTGCTGTGATGAGCGTCCAAAGCTGTAGGAAAACACTGCTCATATCTTAACGTTGTTAAAGTTTGGAGCACATCTTGGAGGACGTTTCCTCTCAGCTCAGCGTCAGAGAAGCCTCGTTTCATCTGCGCTGATGGGAAACAGCTCGGCCCAGCGTTGTTGATGCGGGAGATGCAACGTCCATCTCTGCTTCCAAAGAAGTCTGCAGCGCATAATGTTGAGGTTTATAAACTATTCATGCATTATTTATCATTCCCACTGATGAGAGTATTGATGCCCAGTCTGCAATCATCAGCATCAAAATAGATGCGACCGCATTTCATGTTTTTCTTAAAAGTGATCGATCTTTCAATCATTTCTCTGCCTTTTAAATATTGAACAATTCTGCAGCCTGCCCTCCATTCAGGAGCCTACAGATTATCTCCCTGGATTATCCTGACCATCATTACTGAGCCAGTGACGGTTTCATTGAACAGTCGTTTTAAATTGAGTGCTGCTGTCATGCAAATATAAACGATGCAAGTTTCAGTAAACTGCTCTCCAACGTCATTGGTCGTGAGAAAATCAGTTCGTAAATCTGATGCAGATCCTCGTTAGTTGTTTTTAACTCCAACCTTTTGAAAAGATTGTTTTGTCGTCCTCAAGTGGAATAAAACAGTTTATTGTACACAATAGCTCACTTGGACGTTGATAATTGACTTGTCAAGAACAATTAAGATGTTTATGACGGAGTAAGACGGTTAACAACATCAACTTGTTGCTTTTTGACAGCATTAACACGTTTATAAATCTGGATGTTTTAGTGTTTCCTAAGGTTTTCACTCTGCTTGTCGACCCAAACGTGAAGCTGTAAAATGCTCTTGGAGATAAGAATGGTGTGCAACCGCCATGTTTTAAAGTTTCAGTAAGATCAGGCAGAAAGCAAAAACGGCAAAAGGATTTGGATTCATGTTGATTATGTAGAGTGAATTATAACCAGGCGGCACGGTGGATCAGTTGGTAGAGCTGTTGCCTCTCAGCAAGAAGGTCGCTGGTTCAAATCCCACCCGGGGACCTTTTTGGGTGGAGTTTGCATGTTCTGTCTGCATGCGTGGGTTTTCCAGTTTCCTCCCACAGACCAGAAACTTGCGTGTTAGACTGACTGGTAACTCTAAATTGTCCCTATGTGAGCGTGAGAGACTGAATGGTTGTTTGTCTCACAGCTATACGTCTCTGATGGACTGGAGACATGTCCAATGTGTCTCCCGCTTCTTGGTGACTGGATATGGGCTCCAAAAAGGAAGCAGGCAAAGATAATGGATGGATTATGATCAAATTCCAACTTTTGACTGAAAATCCTCTTGTTACCTCTAATACAGGCTACGCAGCCGTTCTGTGGCAGCCCTCTTTAAAATAATAATAAATATGAACATTTCTAAATAAAGATCATGTTTTACAGAGTTAAACACACATGCATAAATTTAGTACAGCTACGCTTAAACTATAACCAGTCTTTTCTATTTTATATAGTATATTAGTTTTTTTTATATATATTTATTTGAGATTCAGTTACGTTTGACTGAAATAATTAAACTAATTGAAATAAAATTTTTAGAAAACATTAAAAAACTCTACAAACAAAAGCTGCATTTAAAAGAGTCTGTCTATTTATGGAAAATGCAGTTCGATGGTGTTTTTGGTCACGTTTTTATTTTATATATTTTTTGGCCTTGTGAGATCTGGTTCTGCTGCACAAAGAAAGCAGCTAAAAGAGCCGATGGAGGTTTTCTGAAGGTCCTCGGGAATGAAATCTGTCAAGAGTTTTTGGCATCCAAGGCTTACTGTTTCCTGCTAATATAATAATTCAAGGTTAGCGTTTGTTTTGTTCATAAGACATCAAAAATCTGAACTGGGAGACGTGAGGATGTGCCAGGGTTCCCCACAGACTCACTCTGCAGGAAAACATATTTAGTTAGGAAGTTTTGCTGCAACTTTAATTCAAAACAGACCTGGTTCCATTTTTTGCAGATTCCTGGCAACAAATGAGTTTATATTTTATTTCAGTTTAATGTCTGATTCTGGGTCAGATTTGGTTTTGGCTGCAACAATTGAGCCTTTTTAAGTTTGATGTAGAACTGATGGCTTCTGTTATCCATAAAGTCAACATGTTTTCTCAAATATATATATATAAATACATTCATATATAGATCGAAACCTTCTTAACGTCCTTTTATCATAATGTATGATGACGCTTACAATCTGAATTTTAGAGAGTGGGCAAATAAAATTACTATATTTAGAAATGATAAACCCTAATGACTTGGTTAAAGACTTTGGATGCATAAGCTTTATATATAATTGACTTATTTTACATTCAGAAACTAATTAAACACCTTTAACTGTGATATCCAGCAATAATTAACAGTCATGCATCAATTAAGCCAAAGTGAAAAACTGGAGCACATGTGGAGGAATGCTACTTTATAAAGTCACAGCTTAACAAAAATAAAACGTTTATTTTTATTTAAAAGGTTTTTGGCATTTTAAAGAAATAGCAAAGCTTGTTGGCAAAGACCCAGTATTTTTTTTAACCTTTTGGTACAATACTAGAAGAGGTTGTAGAAATCCGCCAACATCTCCAAACAGCTGTGATTTCCTTTCAAAGCTTCCTGCTCAGGAGTGAAGCCGTGTCTTTCAGCCTTTTCTCTGTAGGATGAGCTCGTCCTGCCGAGACAAAACAAAGATTTTTCCCCACCTCCTGCGATCTCATCACTTTCAACTTATTTCAGTTTATATCATTTCACTTTTTGTGCTTTGAAATGAAAGAAAATGTGTATTTCTTTAGGCTGCACGGTTGGTTAATGTTGCCATATATTAAAAAGGCTGCAGGTTCAACTCCTAGTGTGGAGTTATCATGTTTTCCTTGTGCATGCTTTGCTCCAGGTACTTGGGTTTCCACTTATAGTCCAAAATATACTTAAATTAAATGGGGACCCTTAAAATTGTCATTAGGAGTTAGTGAGTGTTCACAAGGGTTCATTCGTCTCGTTATAAGCTGATAAAACACGCAGCATCCAATGTTTTTCTCTGCCCGTTACCAAAATGTCTGATGAACCAGTACGCAAATTTTATTAAAAAACTTGCAGAAAGTTACTTTAAAAATCTAAAAAAATGGTTATAACTCAATACATTTTACAGATATTGAACACAAGTTTAACGTGATGATAAATGAGTCATGTACAACGCATTCTGAGTGCACCGATGTACGAGTGAAGAAGTCTTTTGGATGAAAGACGAAACGTTTCTACAATTTTTTTGTTTGTTTTTTGAACCTGTCCAGAGAACCAGATTTAACTTTTGTTTAGACCTGGATTATTGAGCATGCATCAGGATAAATGATGTACGAGATTAGAAGTAAATTGTTGCACAGTTTTGACCAGAACCTGTCGTTTCTAAACATAAGCTGATCATAGTCTAACACTCAGTGGGCGACATGCATTCCTCTAAAGCAGGGGCGTCCAATCCTTACGGTGTCCCTAAGGTCTAAATGAACATTTGAAAAAAAAACAGGATTACAGTAAGCCAACGCAGAAGTGGTGTTTTTTTTTTTTTTACTTCATTAACAACATAAAACAGAACAATGTACAGTACACACACAACGGAGGTGCAGTTAGCAGGCTAGCCTTTAGCCTGTAGAAATGGAAAGCTGTGTTTTGTTCAAGCTCTGACCCTAATCCTGCCGAGGTTTTACAGCGTCCCATCTTCTTTAAACTCTAACAAAACACAGCTCTCCATTTCTACAGACTAAAGGCTAGCCTGCTAACTGCACCTCCATTGTGTGTGTACTGTACATTGTTCTGTTTTATGTTGTTAATAAAATAAACACAAAAACAACACTTCTGCTTTGGATTAATGTAATTCCATTTTTTTCCAACACAATTCTGTTTTTGTTGTGTTTTTTCAAATGTTGTTCATTTACACCTTAGGGCCACTATTCTGCAGGTTTTGCTTGTTTCCCTGCTCCATCACAGCTGATTCATTGCTTAAATTACCTCTTCATGTCGTGCACAAGTCTATCATCCATTTATTCTAATAAGGCGCACTGGAGCAGAGAAGCCTCTAAAACATGTGGGATAGTGGCCCTCGAGGACCAGGACTGGACGCTCCTGCAGGTGTGTAACTTGTCTCTGGCCTCATGTTGGACTCCTGTAGTTTATTTCCTGCATCTTGCCTAATGGCTGCTGGAGACAGACACCAGGACCAAGCAGGTACAAATATGGACGGATACAGACTCAAAACTCAAACTAGGTATTTCTGTAAGTTATATAAATAGTCAAAAAGATGATGCACTATTTCAGCACCTTCCTCATTATTTTCCTGTCTGTCCAATTTGAAATAGTTTGTGTCTGAAACTCCATATATATATATATATATATATATATATATATATAAGTATTTTTTTTCCCACAAACCTGTGATAGAAAGAGACTCTTCACTTGTCACATTCGCCCCGAGTTTAGTTTCTGTCTATAAATACATTCACATCATTCACATAAGACACCTACAAGGTGCCATGAGACGTCCTCACTGTGCAGTTTAAATATAGATCGGAGGAGTACTGACGTCAGACCAACACACACACACACACGCGCACGCACGTACACACCCAATGCTTCGTCACTCAGTGAATTGGGATCGTCTCAGCAGCAGAGCATTGAGATACTTTATAAGAGTTAATGATTCCTCGATTTACATTGCTGCTTTAAGAGAAGAATGGAGAGGGAAGGAGATGCAGATGTAATGAGATTTGGTTCATTTCCACTTTGTCACGTTCAGGTTCAAACTGCTCCTCCACGAGGGGTTCAGGATCAGCCTGACTGGCTGCTCAAACAAAATCTTGTTGAACAGCAACAATCAGGACGTTAACAGAGAAACAGGATTCTGCTCACAGACCCTTGAACGACCCGTGCTCTTCATCTGGTTCTTCTCCCAGAGGGTCGGCACCCCTGAGCCAAGTCGAGTAAAAACCAGCAGCAGCAATTCACCTCATTCACATTTAATTTCTGCAGGTTGTAAAGTCGTTTGTTGTTTCAGAAAAACAATTTTTAAAGGTTCATCAAGTCACGTCTAGAAAACTCAGAGCTGCTTCGCAGAAAAAAAAATCTAAATCCTTATAATAAATAAATAAAAATAAATATATGGGGCTCAGAGCTGGATCCATCCCGACATCAGATGGAGTCTTTGATCAGAGGAAAAAATTAGGGCTGCGTGATGATGGGAAATTATGTATTCAGGGTGCGCTTTCTTTGCTTTGACGACTTTTAGAAGAAATCTGGGGTGAATCAGGCAGATGTCACATGGTATTGGGTCAGAAACTTTAAAACTCATTCAGAGTTTTACGACTGCAGATAAAGCATGAAAATGCATGTAAATCTTTATATTAAATAAAAAGATGTAAAACTCTGAGAAAGAACAAAGTCTAAAACTCTGGGGTAACGTTATTTCAGCCACTTGTTTTTAGTCTCATGCCTCTTTGAAAGCTCCTGAGCAGGGGACTCCTGTATGAACCACGAGTACGCACACAAAGGTTGTGTGTCTGCCACACACACACACACGTGTCAGGATGTTTGAAAAAGAACACGCATAATTACACACAAACTTTTTAACTGCCATGAGAATGAACCACACAGATGTTAATCCAGCTGAAAGGCGCACGGACAGTCGAGGTGTATAAAATACATATTCATAGTCTAAGAGGCATTTTAATTCTCTGTGAGAAGAAAATGGTGTTGGATCCATAATGTTAATTCAAAACAAATCACATGTAATGATCGAGGTAGACAGTGAGGCATGGCATCAAAAAAATAAATAAAAAGCTGCATAAAGTCGAGCGTAAAAGTGCAACAATGGCAGGAGGCATCACTAATGGAAGAAATGGGATCACACTAACCTGCTAGCACCAGTTATCTGGCTTATAATCTGACCTAAGAGTTCCCAGTTCTGTGCGGATCTGGCGCTAGCGTTATGGGAGTTGCGCATTTCCGTTAGCAGTTCAAGTCCACGACACACAACAGGCTGGCGTCCTTTAAAAAACCGAGGCCTACGGTGCTTTCAGCTCTTTCCACACAACAGACTGGTCGATCACATCGCTGCTGCCCCAGGCTGCTGGTCAATCCCTCATTCAGTTCTACCCTTACATATCAGCAAGATACACAAACTCCTTGTGCTGGGGTAGAAGCCTTCTCATAGCTCTATGCTGGTAATTCTTTATTCTCTGATTGAGGACTATAGTCTCACATTAGGAGGAGCTAATCGTTTTGGTAGATGCTACCAGCTGAAGCCACCTCTAAACTTTCTGGGAGTGGTTGAGACTTAACATTCTGGACTGATCATGGGAAGTTTTCATAAAATAATTTTGTGAACAGGAAGCATGGCAGGTATGAAGATGTAATCAGGGACTGGAAAAGTTCAAGTTGAGGAAAAAAAAAAAGGTGAGAAAAAATGAATTCAGATTGGAAAACAAAAGCAGAACGGACAAAAGTAAAGAGACCAGTTTGACGTTAAATGTCAGCATGCTCATTAACCAGTTAAGGTCTTTAGACGCTATTCAAAGTTTAATTTTTAACCCGATTGAGCTCAAACTGCTCCCACTAACTCTTACCTATTAAATGATCTGTAGCCTTTGATAAGTGGAAAACTTGACCCCTGATGAGGGGGATCATGAGCCGATGTTGGCTTTGATAAACTGGACCACAACAATTTAATTTATGTAAATGTTAACAGCTGCAGAAAACAAACTGTGTTGAAGAAATCATCATGAACTCTTTGTTTAGAGACAATTTAAGGTGTTTTAGATTCCTCAAAAAGTTTTATTTTTACATTGATCAGTAAGGAAGGAGTCTGGATGGAGGCAGAAAATAAATTCCACTTAAACTAAACGTACTGCAACAGCTGGAGGTTGGAAATGGAGGCGTCACTTCGACACCAACAAGTCTGAAGAATTCAAGAGAAATTTATAGAGGAGGAGACGATGGATGTGATGCAGGTGAGGTGATTAGTGAACAAGGATCAGGTGTGAGAGGAGCAGCAAGCAGGAAAAAAACACAAGCAGCAAAAAAAATAATAAACTATAATATGATGATTTAAACCAAACATGTAACAAAGTCATGGAAAACAGAACAAAACCCCAAAATTTATTAAAACCCATAAATCACAACACAAATATTTAAAAACTCAAAACGAACAAAATAACTTTTGTTTTCCTTCTTCTTTTATTGGACATCAGTTATGATCTGTTTATATTTTGAATACAACTTTTCCCCTCAACTAATAACTCAGCAAAGTTTTGTTGGCAGAATTACTTTTTTTTTTTACACTTAAATGGTCTGTATAAATTTAAACTATCTAAATATTTACTGCATTTCTTCGAAGAAGATGGATAGTGATCACTTTATTAAAAAAAACAATTACAATATTTTTAATCTTGTGTGTTATTTATTGTCTTCATCACATCGTTTAAGAAATGTTAGTCAGTGATCCCATCCATCCATCCATCCATCCATCCATCCATCCATCCATCCATCCATCCATCCATCCATCCATCCATCCATCCATCCATCCATCATCTTTACTTTATTCCTTTTTGGGTCACTGGTGCCCATGTCCAGCAGTCAGTGTGAGAGGCGAGGGGACACCTGGACAGGTCTCCAGTCCATCACAGGGACACATAGAGACAAACGAGACAAACAATCATTCACTCTCTCTCTCTCTCTCTCTCTCTCTCTCTCTCTCTCTCTCTCTCTCTCTCTCTCTCTCTCTCTCTCTCTCTCTCTCTCTCTCTCTCTCTCTCTCTCTCTCACCTAGGGACAGTTTAGAGTTACCGATCAGCCTATCATGCATGTTTTTGGTCGGTGGGAGGAAACCGGAGCACCTGGAGAAAGCCCACACAGCACGGAGAGAATATGCAAACTGCACCCAGAAAGGTCCTTGGCTGGGGTTTGAACTGGCGACCTGCTCGTTGAGAGGCAGCTTTACCAACTGTGCCACCGTGCGGATCAGACAAATTGGAAATTAAATTTAAAATTATTTTTGGAAACCATGGCCACTCTGTACTACAGAGGAGAGGGACCATCCATCATGTGCAGCTCACAGTTCAGAACTTTATTGTTTCATTTCAATTCAATTCAATTCAAAAATACTTTATTAATTCAATGGGAAATTAAATGTTGTTTTAACTCGTTATCCTCGTTTCATTAAGAGATGTTATAGATGCTGATGGCTGTAGGCAGGAAGGATCTCTTGTAAATCTTGTAAATCCTACAATGGATCCAAAGAAAATGGCACAGATTCCATCCGATCCATCCACCCAGATTCAGCTGGCCTCTCGGTTCCCCCAGGCTGCAGGATCACCTGAATGCCGGGCAGAACTCTTCCTTGAGCGATGGTCACTCCTCCCAGCAGCCTGCCGAGCTCCTCGTCGCTGTGGACAGCCAGCTGCAGGTGTCAGGGGACGATCGCGTTCCTTCTGCTGTCACGAGCCGCGTTTCCTGCCAGTTCCAAGATCTCAGTGGTCAGGCACTCGAGCACAGCCGGCAGGGAGACGGGACTGCATCTACGGCGCCTCTTTTTCAACTCTTTTGAAATTTGGGGCTGTGGTTGAAATATCATTTGAGCTTTGAGATGTTAATCAGCAGCTCCCGGTTGTAGAAAAACCACCTTGTTGCCATGGTTACGCATCATACCAAATGCCCAAAAGTAAAAAAGTTTCAGTAAAAATCCTTCCAGCTGCACAGCATCTGAGACCAGAGGAAACAATCATCCAAAACATGTGATTTAATCCAGAAAAACAGGAATTAAAGTTTATAAAAGCACTAACTCAGAATGAGCTACTCCAACATGCAGCCACCCCGAGCGGCGCAATAATAATAATAATAACAACAATAATAATAAGAAGAATTCCCCCCCCCTCCACCACATATCCAGATACAGAATTCATAAACTGTGGAAAAAATGTTGCAGTGAAGTTGCACTGGAGGCTGGTGGGAATAATTCACATATAAAAAAATGTTAGATTGCACTTTGTCTTTACTAAACTTAATTTATTTAGACGTCACTGTTGACTCTCCATCCTTATAATTTTCATTCCACCAACATTTTCTTTGCAGATCTTCTAAGTTTAGTCAGAGTTGGAGGAAGCTGAAGTAAAAGTATAAACAAACACTTGTTTCTCTCTTTCCTTCAGTCTTTTAAAGTAACACTTTGGACGCAATCTAGTGTGTCATCAGACAAGAGTCCCACATGAAACCTCATTAATCACTTCGTTTGGCTGTAATTGTTGCCTTCGCTGTCATAAACAGTAACGTTTAAGAACAGCATGTGCACTACCGGATCCTGACTGCTTCGCCTCATTATTGAGTAACACTATTCTAAGTTTAAATGTGCAAAAAAAAATCATCTGTTCTGTATGATTCTTTGGAGCCCAGCCTCACAAATCCACTAATAATAAAGATGCTTCCTCATATCTGCGCTGGTATTCACGCACACATACATATGCAGAGCGCATCCCTGCTTCAGCCTGACAGTTGGTGTGCGTCATGCGCCGTTGATGCTCATTCAGTGCCTCCATGAAAAGTCTGAGGCTGACTGACGTAAGATTGATCTGCAACTCCTCTCCGTTCTACAAACTGGTGGGTGTGTTCGGCTTTCAGGATGGATGGGGCGCAGAGAAGAAGTGGGACTAATACAGCTCTGATTATGTCTTTAGTTTTTGGTTTGCACTCTGCACACGGGGTGAAATCAGTACACGGTAAAAGTTTAAAGAAATAGTTGAATTGTGAGTTAAGTTTCTGCATCCTTCTCCCACCTCCTCTTCCCCCTCCCTCGCTGTTTAACCGAACCTTCTTCCCTCCTCGTCTCCCTAATAAGACCCCCTGTGTCCACATCAGTCGCTGCCTCGCTCTCGAGCTTTCTGCAACCTCTTTGGTTTACTGTGTCCGCATTGCGTGCCCATGTGCGTCACGCATGAGGCATGCCTGAGGGTTAAAAATAACAGATGAAAGGGGAACAGACGGATGCTGGGAGAGAGGTGAGGAGGGACTGATGACTGAGGATGGGAGGAGCAGCCTACGGAGGAAAACTCGGAAAATCTATAACCCATAAATAGTTTTCCACTGACTGGGTCCATTACTTGTGAATGTGATCTGACTGAAAGCTTTCTGCTGAAACAGAATCTAATGAAAGCGTCTGATAAATGGCTCGATGCGCAATGACCAAACAAACAAAACGTGGAGCGTGAATGAAGGTTTCTATCGTTGTAAATGGTTACGTAATTAAGAAAATCCTCAAAACTAAAATTTCAGTGGACGGAAAATGTGTTTGCAACACATCCTGTCATGTCCACAAACTTCCACAAAGTTGAGAATAACTGTGAAGTTGAAGGAAAAAGACCTGTGGTTTTCAATTTATTTAAATAAAAAAATAATAAAAAACATCTGAAAAGCATGGCAAGTGTTTGTATTCAATTTGTCTGGGTTAATACTTTGTAGAACCACCTTCATGTCTGGCTACAAGTTCTTTGCGTTCTGTCTCTACCAGCTTTGCATTTATAAAGGCTTTTTATTTTTCTCATTCTTTGCAAAATATCTCAAGCTCAGTCAGACTGGATGAAGAGCAGACATTTTCAAGTCAATCCACAGAGTCTCAGATCAGTTTTGGACTTTGGCTGGACCAGTCTACCAGCTGAATGTGTTTTTGGTCTTCGGCTGGACCATTCCATCAGCTGAATGTGTTTTTGGATTTGGGCTGGACGAGTCTACCAGCTGAATGTGTTTTTGGACATGGGCTGGCCCATTCTAACAGCTGAATGTGTTTTTGGACTTTGGCTGGACCATTCTACCAGCTGAATGTGTTGTTGGACTTTGGCTTGACCATTCCATCAGCTGAATGTGTTTTTGGACTTGGGCTGGACCATTCTACCAGCTGAATGTGTTTTTGGACTTGGGCTTGACCATTCCATCAGCTGAATGTGTTTTTGGACTTTGGCTGGACCAGTCTACCAGCTGAATGTGTTTTTGGACTTGGGCTTGACCATTCTACCAGCTGAATGTGTTTTTGGACTTTGGCTGGACCATTCTACCAGCTGAATGTGTTGTTGGACTTTGGCTTGACCATTCCATCAGCTGAATGTGTTTTTGGACTTGGGCTGGACCATTCTACCAGCTGA
>NC_056513.1:5399554-5439830 GCF_014905685.2 Nematolebias whitei | reverse complement strand
ATGTGTGTGTGTGTGTGTGTGTGTGTGTCTTGTAGACATGCAGAAATTAAAATAAAAACAGGTTGTAAAGTAAAAAAAAGTAACTCTGGAAAATTTTCCCTCATATGAATGGTTAATGTATCTTTAAATCAAAACTGGTAAACAAATGTAAACTATAAAATGTATTTGTTTGTATTTCATGAAATATTTCATAGTTGGCAAGAAGTATGTCCATGCGGTTCCTACTGCTGATCTCATGCTGCTGATTATCTTATGCTTCTGTATTCATTCACCCCCATCTGCTCTCCACAGACTCATGTTCGGGCTGCTGTTGCTACGCCGTATTGTTTTACATCATTAGTGTTTAGCGTATATCTTAGATCCTTATTTACTGTTTCTTTTTATACTTTATATTTTGCCATTTTGGGGTGAAACTGGGACGCTGTGTACATATTTTCCTTCCACCTCATGTACCACATGTGACGGAAACGACAATAAAGTTGACTTGACCTTGAAGCAGCTTTAAATCAAAAGCCAAAATAAAAAGATTAGTCTTAGGCAAGAATTTGTCACCGTAGTCTGACTGGTGCATGGATTTAAAGAAAATCCTTTTTATGTTTTGATCTGGATTATGGGACATACTGTATTATTTTCTCACCATGTTTTCTGGCAATGTAGGAAAGTGTCTTGGTCAGTTCTTTTTAAACGTTTCATAAATAAAAATAATTTTGACAAAGGTTTGGCTTCACTTTTGAACATAGCTGCATATAAATAAATAAAACAAGTCCATTCTAAAATGTAGAACGTCTTCAAAAGCTTGATTTTCTACTATTTTCCATCAGGCTCTCTGCAGCCATGTTGTCCCAGTTTATTTTTTACACAAGTTTCAGTTTTGGGCAGGTTTAATATCAAGTTTACAAGATGGAATTTATTATCAGGTTTTGCATCACAACCACAACACCTCTTTTCTTTCTCTTCGTGATTCTGACACTTTAAAAAGTGATTTAATTAGTTTTTCTGACGCTATAGCCGTTTGTGATGCCGTGTTACTGTTCAGACACAGAGACAGCTTGACGTGCAGACACGCAGCTCAACAGACTTCAAGTGGCGCTCATGCTCGGGCATCTGCTGTGTTTTGTCTTCTTGCTCTTTGCACTACTTGTCAATTTGTATCCATTTAACAACATCAAAAAAAAAAAAAAAGAGTGTGATGAAAACTATGAGTTCAGTTCACAGACAAGGTTAAATTTGTTTACACACTTTTTTTTACAAAAAGGTCAAAAAATCATTAACGGTGACTGAAATTTGAAGCTGACAAAAGTAATAAAAGCAACAAAATCAATAATAAAAAAGAGTTATTTATTTAGAATTTTGGTTAAACAGAATAAGAATAAGAATAATAAATAATATATAATAGTAATAATAAAAATAATAATAATTAAAAAATGTCGCTGTTGTCCATTGTTGTCATCGTTCTTTGTTGAAATCAGGTCTCTCTTGTAAATGAGTCCTTGAGGCTCAATGGAATTAACCTGTCTAAATAAAGGTTGAATGAATAATAATAATAATAATAATACTAATAATAATAATAAACTAAGAAAGCAGGCAACGATAGCCTTAACTGAATAGTTTGTTGAGCTATTTTTTTGTTGTGAATCTTTTCTTTTTCAAGTGATCTCTGTAACGGACACTTCTGCACCAGCTGTCTCAGGTGTGAGGGTTCCTCTCCAGACTGTATATGTTTCAGCATAAAAGCTCAAGACTATCAAGGCATTCTGGAGCTAAATGTGTAGCTCAGTGACTGAAAGCTTCAGCTGCATGTCATGTGTCCTTGAACAGGATGAACTAAACATTGGTGTATCTGAAGTGGCTTTCTGAGCCCTGATCTAAGTCTTGTTGAGCATCTGAGGAATGAGCTGCAATCTGGAGAAGGAACCCTTAAAACCTGAGACATCTGGAAGGGTTTGCTCTCAACGAGTGGACCAACCGGTGAAGAAGTGTCACAGAAATCACTGGATTGTAGTGAAAAAGTTGTGCAACACAATATTCAGTTGAGGCCATTCTTTTTCTCAAGGCCATTATTTAATTTTATAAATATTTGTTGAACCAAGAATCCAAATCAGTGCCTAATTTTCATTCTTAAAGTTATCTGTTTTAAAATATTTTTATTGACCTTTCAGGGTTTTTCTTTTGACAAAGAGGTGCAAACAATTTTCCCTGCGCCTGTGAACATCTCAGTTTGCCCTTGCATAATTAAAACAACCCTTAAGAGTCCATTCCTTCCTTGTCGAGTTATTTGTCATTGCATATCTTCATCATCATTAATTATGTCAGTGGCTATAATTAAAATACAAACATCATAACTGCGCATGTCAAAAAAAACAAATAAACAAACAAACAAAAAAAAAAAAACGACTTCCACAGTTGTTTTGAGTGACTCGATCCTGGAGATGATTTTTCTTTTCTTTGTGGCTGAATCAGATTTCGGGGGCATCCTTCTTTCCTAACAGAACCATCCAAGACTCTTTTCTGTATCTGTCGGCCTGTGCGCCGGAAACGAACCATAACAGTCTCTGAGAAATCCAGCCAGGAAACGAGCCTCTCCTACCCGTCCTCCGCTCCTCCACAGAGCCCAGTCATCATTACCGGGCACCGTGCCTCGGCTCCCCCCACCCCCCACCCCCAGATCCAATGTGCGTCGAGAAGAAGTCTCCTCCTCTCAGAGTCTGAGCGCACGTCTCCAACCAGCTTTACGCGCGTAGAAGCTCTCCAAGAGAATCCCCCTGCGGTCGGCCCCTCCCCTTTCCGTTTCTTTGCCGCCCTCATTCATTCATGACCCCGGCCGGTGACGTAGGAGATTCCGTGGTGCCCACTGCCGTAGGCAACGACGACATGCTGGAGTATAAAAGGGGCACAGGTAGCCATCAGCCGGCACACTCTCAGTCGCTCCGACTCGGGAACCAGGGCATCAGCGGAGATAGCAGGCTTTACTTCGCCCTCTTAGGCTAACTCGCTTTGGGCTTTGGTTCAGGATGGACAACCCTTCTCTTTCTCGGAGCCGACGAAGCTCCATCATGCGCTTCTGCAAAAGTAAGTTTCTTCTCCGTCCTCTTCGGATTTGGATACTTTAATCACGGATTTACTAAGAGCTGCTTCTGTTTCGTGGTAGAAATGGTGCAACATTTGTTACTTTTTTTTTTCTCATTGGGAGAACTTTGATAAAAAAATTGCAAGCTGCGTTTATAATTAGATGGAAGATAGTGAAGAAAACTTAATAGAAACTTGAATATGTTATGGATGATAATTGATAAATGGCACGTGCATGTTAAATGGAATGCAATAAGTGATTTTGGTGAAGCTTAAGATTTTACTGCACAGTTGTTTGTGGTTATGCTGTGCGTATAGACGCACCGCTGAGGCATAAAGTTCAGTCATATAAGATAGATAAAGCTTTAATGCTTCACTGCTTTTAAGATTTGTGTCTACAACTTAAATATCTGTGCGTCAAGGATGAATTAAATACACATATATACACAATTAAATTAGAGAAACTGTATAAAATGAGCGAGCGCACAGATGTCTGGGAGTTTGGACTCTCCATGCTGAAGGCGTTCAGCACCACGGCCAGCTCTCTCACCTCCTTCCGTCTCCTTCCTTTGTCTCCTCTCCTCCAGGCGGTCTCTCCCTCTGGCTGGTGGTCTGGCTGGTCCTCGGCAAGCCAAGTCCGGCATCGGCGTGTCCACACCACTGCGTGTGCTACCCGACGCCCATGACTGTGAGCTGCCAGGCGCAGAACTTCACCGCCGTCCCTGTCGGAGTGCCGTATGAGTCTCAGCGCGTTTTCCTTCAGAACAACCGGATCATGGAGCTCAGAGTTGGCTCTTTTGGCTTCGGAACTCAGGTAAGGGTTTAAAAAAAATAATTTATCTGTTAGTTCCAAATTAAATAGTGCTGAATTTAAAATTTCCGGATACGTTCTCCTGCAGGTTCTGTGGCTTTTCTCCAACAACATCACTTGGATTGAGGCAGGTGCTTTCAGTGAGCTGAGGGACTTGGAGGAGTTGGACCTGGGGGACAACCCCAACCTTCACAGGCTGGAAGGGGGAGCTTTCCGTGGGCTTGAGAAGCTCCAGAGCCTCCACATGCACCGCTGCCGGCTCACTGCCCTGCCTCATGACATCTTCCACAAGCTGTACAGCCTGCAGTTCCTCTACCTGCAGGTAGGGGGCGGTAGAGTCGGATAACTCTGACACAGACTCAGAGCCACCCACATTTGTTCCTTCACTCACAGCATCACGCTCAGTTACTGATATTACAAATCCAAAGCAGTATAGTTACTTTTATGATAAAAAAAACAAACAAAACATGATTTTTTTTCCTTTTTCAGGAAAATAACCTCCACTTCCTGCAAGACGACATCTTTTCTGACCTCATCAACCTAAGCCAGCTGTTCTTGCATGGCAACCGCATCCGAACCCTGTCAGAGAACGTGTTTCGTGGTTTGGTGAACCTCGACCGGCTACTCCTCCACGACAACCGCGTCAGGCAGGTGAACCGACGCGCTTTCCGAGACCTCGGCCGCCTGACCATGCTCTTCCTCTTCAACAATTCCCTGGCTGAGCTGCCCAGCCAGACCCTGAGGGACACACAGGGCATCGAGTTCCTCCGCCTCAATGCCAACCCCTGGTCCTGCGGCTGTGAGGCCCGTGCCCTGTGGGAATGGTTCCGTGAGGCCCGCGTCTCCTCCTCCGAGGTGATCTGCGCCTCCCCTTCAACCCGTCGTGGTCAGGACCTTCGCTTCCTTCGCGAGATGGACTTCGCCCTCTGCCCCCTGCCTGACCCAGGCTCCATCGCCGGCTCCACCACCACAACTTTCAGCACCAAAACCCGCTGGTGGTTTCACAAGAACAAGCCCCAGTCCTCTACAAAAGGCATCTTTGAGAAGGCCTCGGAGACCATCAAAGCTGGTCTGCATGGGAAAGGCCCCTCATCAACCACTTCAGTAGTCAAATATGAGCTGGGAGAAGAGGAGCTGGCGTTGCCCAAGCTTGAACCAGAAGAGTACTGGGAAAACTACGGCAACGAGGACTCTGGTGTCACCCTGCGGTGCATCGAGCTCGAATGTCCACCTGATTTCGAACTGACACCATCTTCCTCCTCACCCAGATTTTCATCACCCTCCTTACTTTTGCTACTATCTCTTTCTGTTTTCACCTACTGCCTCAACCTTTGTTTAGTCTTTGGCTGAATCGGACTCTTAGGGACACATCCCTTCCCTTCCAGTCTGTTTTAAAGGCTGAGGGATCCCTGTTAACCTCTCTACACCCCTTTGCCCACTTTGCTGTATGAGAATTCTCGAAGATCAGCACGGGAGATTGGGGGATGGTTAGATTCTGAATCTACCACCTATATAGGGCTTAACACTTTTTATGGCTGCTAAGAGTTCTTCAGCCACGATCATAAATCTCTACACTGCACAGGTATGACTTTCTGTGTCTTACCTGTATGCTACGATTCCCTGCAATCAGGGCTACGAGGGCTGAGTCCACCGCCAACGAGAAAGCAATTTGACAAGAGTTGTGAACGATGTTGTCAATTCCATCACCTCAACTTAGTCAGTACTGCCAGTGCTCATAGTGCGTCCAGTCAACTGGCTGCGACAAATGCTACAATTACTGTTAGAATCCGTGTGCAGTAATTACAATACTGTAACCACTTAAAGTGTCATGTAAATAGGTACGTATTCTGTGTTTGAACTGATCTCTGCGGTCCAGCACAATCACTTTCATTAGACTCCAGGAAAACTGTGAAGGCTTGTGCCTCTACGTGACAGAGCACTATGCACAGTGAGGGGGAAATATATACTGTGAAGAAAAGGAAGGGGAACGTCCCAGGAGGGGAAGCAACAAGTGCAATGATCTAGTTTGGGGGAAATGGAAATAGGAGGGGTTAGACTCCATGCAGCAATAAGGAAATAAATAAAGAGCAGCAAGTAAGGGAGCAAGGGAACAGTGTTGGCAGTAGAAGCAGCAACCTGCAGGATATAGGTATCCACTCGACTCATACCATCCAACATTTACTGTAAATATAATGTTGTTTTGCGACAACCGCATGGAGAGAATGCTTCCTGTCAGGAAGCCCAATATTTTGCTTGTGGATGTCTTTCTGTGACATATTGATATAATATGTGATGATTGTTGACTTGAATGCCAATGAAGATCTTGATAAAAAAGATGCACTGAATATTTCCTGTATCATGCTTCTTTTTGGAACAACGTTTAACGAATTTGTTTTAAACTGGAAAGATTGTTTTGGGTGTTTTGAAGGCAAATTATGACATCAAGAAGTAATCAAATGATTACAAAATTGCACCAAAAAAGTAACAGATTGCTGCTTGGTGACAAAACTGTGACTAAAAAAAAAAAAAGTCAGAGGACTTAAAGAACTGATCACACGGTCACGCCGAGTGGCTCTGGTTCTGACGGGCATCTGTGTGTGTGTACACAAGGCGATGAATGGATTCACAAGCTGGCAACACTGCAAAAGGCAAATACGTCACCGAGTTTATCACTTCTCTGACTCACCGACGAGCAGCGCCAAATGGACGGGCGAAGTGCAAATTGGATGTCTTGTGAATAAACTAAGAGAGCAGTGAGTTCGGGAGTTAGATTAAGACCAACAAGGAGAAGGTGAAGTCAGTTCGACGGGGAGTTGGTAACGCTCAGGACGCAAAAAGTTTGATTTAGGAGGAGCAAAAACTCCCAAAATAGACATCCGCTGCCAAGGTAGAACTCTGTTTTCTCCTCTGACCACCTAAAGGTTTACCGTTTTTCTAAAACCCTCTTCACGTCTCAAAGGATTCTTTAATGGAAGGTGATTAGTTGAAGGCTGAGATGTTGTGGGAGCGAAGGAGTGGGAGGGAATCTTAGTGATCTCCAGAAATATGCTTGCAGATACAATCAGAGAGCCAGTTAGCCTCTGTTCATTTCTATTTTCAGATTCAGAGGAACACTCTTTTTTCAGGTTTCATGATTGTGGGAAGTATTCAGTGCCATCTTGTTGTCTAGTCTCTTACCAAGTCTCCTGGAGGAGGTCAAACTGAGCCCGGGTGCTCTTCGGTGACGTTGAGGTCACTTTCAGACGACCAAAGTGCCAGTTATACCATTTCCCCCCCAGTTTACAAGTCCAGTTTGTCAATCTGCATGTCCAATATTTTGTATCTGAGAGAGAAATAGTAAATATTATATATCATAGTTTGGCTTATTTGTTATTTATTTTTACTGTACACAAAGAAGAATATGTTCTTGAAAGAATAAATTCATACTTGTTTTGACAAAGTGAGTTTTTCTTCCTGTGTGGGAGTTTTATTCTACGTTTTGGAAGCTGTCCAGTCAAACACCCTGAGCGATCAAACACACATGAACAGAAACACACGAACACACACACTCAGCTGGCCTTGTTCGCAGGCATCTTTTGGAGCTTTATACCTATTAATAAAAACACAACGGGGAGGCAGAATGTGCTGTATTGTTTTCAAAGTACAAGTATATATTCTGCACAAATATGACACCAACTTTAAAAGGAAACATAAAGACAACATGAGTGAAAAAACAGAAAATAGTTGGTAGTTGTAGCTTGTAGAACATCTAATAATCACATTTAGACAGAAGATTTAGGAATGAATTTTACTTTCCATCTACAGAGATTAGTAAATAGAAAGTTTTGTGTATTTTATCCATCACTTAAGGCAACAACATAATCACAGCTCAAACAAAAGTGTCAGCATTGGTAAGTTTATTGTACAATCTTTATCTTTTATTCATAAATCTCCTTTTTCCTGCATAGGGAGTTTCACACACGAGCAACAAATACCATCTTAAACAACCAAGAAGTATGTTTTCAGTAAATTATAAAAATTACCATAAAATGCTTAAAAAGGAATTTTTTTTAAGCAAGTTATGGTAGTCTTTGTTTTGGCTTCAATGCTTTGAAGAAAAACAGCTTTTCATACCAGATCAGGGAGTTTTAAAACTTTATTCTTCTACAGCAGGGCAGGTAAAGCTAAACAGAGTTCGGTGCAGGAAAATTACATGTGATGATGAGCACCATATTAAAAATGCGTTTGTTTCTTTCTGAAGAAAGGCATTTGAACACATAAACTTTAAAATTCACAATGAGACCAACTTTTGCAGCTCAGATTTGGTTGAAACACTTCAGTGATATTACCTTTAACCTAAAATTACATTGAAAGGTGCAGTTTCACCATTTGCTTCACATCAAGAACCCAAATTCACAACATGTTTTCTAGCTTCATGAGGTGAAGCTTATGGAAAAGATGTTTCATGGTGTTGTAGTCAAACGACCAATTAAACCAAATGTTTTGAGCAACTAAAATAAATATTTGAAATCATTTTCTTGTTTTGACCAATCAGAAGACACCAGATGATGCTAACAAATGAAGTCACATGCACATTGACCAAAGATCAACAATCTTCTGCATGAAAGCTTCTCTGAGCCGTCAGTGATCCTTAACGTTCTGTGGTGCATTTTTAGGCCAGACCACTGACTGGAGCAAGACACCTGTTCCCCATCTGCTCCCTGGGTGCCTAAAGCCTGCTGATCCACATGGGTGCTCGAATGCAGAGAACAAATGTCATTGTATGACAACACAAAGCACTTTCTTCACAGAGGAACTGTGTTTTCAATAACCTGACGAGAAATACAATTTAAAAAGGCAGTTTGAACAAATTTGGTTCAAGTCCTAAACTAAAAATGTTTACAGTCCTGCTGTAAAAATAAAGTCTCTCTGGAAACTCGTGCAAAAGAGGAGGAGCTCAGTGTCTGTGGAGACCAGTCGGATAAGAACAACTTTTTTCTGCATGTGATTTCATCCTGATCTTGTTTTACATTTACAACTAACTGTTTGCAGTTGTAAAAAGTTCCTTCAGTTTCGTTAAATTTTTACTGTTTTGCAAACTCAAACCTTTAAAACGATTTCTTGCTATCTGGAAAATAAAAGCGTTTGCAGAACAGAAGGAGGTGGGAACGAAATTGTTTATTGATTCTGCTTCACAAGCAGCTAAAATTGTTTTTGAGTGAAAATAAACTGGAACTATTAGACTTTAAAAGATGCATGGAGACGGCAGCTGTAAGAGTCAGACTGAGATGGTTTCTGTGAAAGGAACTGTAATTGCAGCACACTATGTGCACACAAAGCTGTAATTAAAACATGGATTTTCAGTTTAAACGATTCTACTATAGCCGACTCCTGGTCATATTTCAATAAAGCTTCAAAGTCTTTGCTGCCAGGTTATAAAAAAGTGACCGTTTACCATACGAGCATCTATTTCTTCTTCCTAACTGGTCTGGGAATCTTGTTGCTGCTGCACAGAGCTGCTTCGTCTTGTTTGTTTGTTTGCATCAGTTTCCTGTTATTCCTCTTGAACGTCATCAGCTGTGAAATTCTATTTATTTTAAATTTTTTGCACTGAGAGAGAAAATGAATGTGTGCAGACGTGAAAGAAGCAAGAATCATGTGAGTGGCAAAAGTTGAGTCCTGATGAGTGACTAAACAAAATCAATCTTGGCCAGAACAAGCTGCCAACATCTGCAAAGCTTTCAACATTGTGCAATGTTTTTCATCATTTGAAATATATATATATATATATTTTAAAGATAATGTTGCATACAAACAGAGACTAAATAAGGATCTGAGGAAGAACAGTTGTTGAAAAACGTTTTAACATAAAAATAATAAAGTTTGTTATCTCTGACCTTTGAAATAATTTCCGCATTTTAAAGAAAAACGGCAATAAAAACTAGAGAATATGCATTTCCTGCGAAAATGTAGTGCTGAAGAACTTGCTGAAAAACAGCTGAAATTAGCTAAAAAACATGTTGAATTCTAGTAGAACGGAAGAACAAGCCTTAATTAGCAGAAGAAAGCAGAAAGAACAGATTTTAGCTAAATTGGGTATAAATTAGCAGAAATGAGCACTAAAATTAGGAAATTTACTAAAAACAGTTGAAATAGCAAAAAAAAAAAGCTGAAAAATAGCTGAAAAGGCAGAAAGAAGCTTAAACTACTAGAAGGAAGTGGAAAGAGCTGGAACGAGGTAAAAAAAATGTGGAATTTGCTGAAAAGGTTAAAATTAGCATAAAAACAGATAAATAGTAGCTGAAATAGCAGAAAAAGCTTAAACTAGCAGAAAATAGATAAAGAAGCATAACAGCTGAAATGACCATAAAGAAGTTAATTAGGTTGAAAGTAGCAAAAAATTAACATGAAAAACTAAAATTTATCTGAAAACAGCTGAAATTGGCTAAAAATGCTAAAAAAGGTTGCTGAAAATGTACAACAAGCTTAAATTAGCAGATAAAAGTAGAAAGCACATGTTTGCCCAGTTACGCTGAAAGTAGCAAAAATGAGCACAAAAAGGTGGAAATTATCTAAAAAAAAGCTGAATTAAAAAAAAAAAAAAACAGCTGAAAAGTAGCTGAAAAAGCAGAAAGAAGCTGAAATTACAACAAGGAAGAGAAGAGTGCACATTTTTGCTGAATGAGGCTGAAAAAGTTTAAATGAGTGCAAAAATTGTGGCATTAGATTAAAAAAATTGGCATAAAAGAGCTAAACAGTAGCTGAAATGGCAGAAATACCTGAATCTTGCGAAAAGGAGCTGAAAGGAGAATATCATGCTGAAATTAGCAGAAAGAAGTTAGAAGAAGAACAAAAATGTTGTAGTTAGCAAGAATCTGAATGGAGCACAAAACAGCTGGAAAAACAGCTGAAATGAGCTGAAATGAGCTGAAAGTAGCTGAAAAAAGTTCAATTTTGCACAAAGAAGCTGAGAGAAGCTGAAGCAGAACAAAATATGAAAGGAGCAGTAAAAGGTTGTAAACAGATTGAATGATGTGAACGATGTAAAATGAGCTCAACTCATTTTCTATGAAAAAAAAAGTCAAAAAAGGCTAAATATTTCAAAAAGCTAAAGCTGCACCCAAACCAAACATCATAGCAGGATTGTCCTGAAAGAGCTGAACATTTTGATTCACGGTTTGTTGAAATAGCTTAAAAACTGCGGGACGAGAATCGCGCCAAAAAAACGTATGCAAGAAAAATGGATCACAGTAGAGTGGATGCTTCATGAACATTCATCCAGTAAGGAGGATGAATATTTGTACAACCTACAGTTTGGATTTGTTTCAATCACACACACATTTAAACTGCTGTTATTTTACTTTTACATGTCACCTTTAAACATCTGCCTTGCTTAATTTAACTCTTCAACTAACCAGTTTCACTCCGAGCAACGTTACGTCAGTCAGTCTGCACTCCATGCAAACAGAAAGCTTTAGCATTCTGCGAGCGCGCCGAAGACTCGGAGCTTGTCATGTCTATATAAGGATGAAAGCAGAGCACCACAAAGCTCATCCTTCATGCTCCTATTGGTCTCCAAGCTTTGGTTCGGCAGAAAAGATTCCATGACGCACCTTCGTTGTAGAGGACGTATGAACCGTGTGGGTTTGATTGGACGCTGCCCATGCCACTCATCTGTCAGAACGGGCAGAGTCTCAAGCAGTGCGACTGAGCTGGGGAGGTAGAGATGTGACTATGAGTCTGCCGGAGCTTCAGTTTGTTGAATAGATGAATAATAATTGCTCCCAATTTATCCCAGAGAAAAGAGGAAGCAACACAGAAACAGGGAGGAAGCTCTGCTCTCGTTCAAGTGCGTCACTATTTTATCACACTTCTCTCCACCTGCTGGGGCCCTATTTCCTTCTCTCCACCACACACACACATTCACACCCTCACTTTCCTCGTGCTCAAGTTCAATTTGCATGTTATTTAGCTTATTTTGTGTTCAGGAGTTGAATACGTGATATTCTTCAGGCTGTTTTTTTTTTTTTAACACTTTTACTTAGTTCCACGTGCTCTTTGTGCTCTTGTTTTCACACACTTTTAGAAAAGCAGCGTTGACGTCATTCTCTGTTTTCTCGTTTCGTTTCTTCACCTACAGTTGATTTTTTTCCGCACTTACTTCATGAACTGAAAGGTCGCTCTGATTCACACATTTTCTTTTGCTCATTCATAAAGTTAATTAGAAATGTAGTCCCCCCCAGTCCCTTATTATCTGTGAGATTATTTGGAAGCTCTGACCTGGTCCTTCTTTTTGTCAGCGTTCAAGCCAGTCTCGTGCAGAATCTTTGTGCTTTATTCATTCTTGTCTTTCATTTGGTCCTTTTATCACTCATCAAAGGCTGCAGAAGTCAAAGTGCATTTTATATCAAAGAGATGAGAACAAAAATCTAGTGTTGAGAGAAACCAACGTGACTGAAAAACCTTTTAAGTTCTGCAGCCACAAATCTTGTTTTTTATTGTTTTAATGCACAACCCGGGCAGCACGGTGGCGCAACTGGTAGAGCTGCTGCCTCTCAGCGAGCAGGTCCCTGGTTCAAACCCCGGTCCGGGGGCCTTTCTGGGTGGAGTTTGCATGTTCTCTCAGTGCATGCGTGGGTTTTCTCCGGGTGCTCCGGTTTCCTCCCACAGACCAAAAACATGCATGCTAGGCTGATTGGTAACTCTAAATTGTCCCTAGGTGTGAGTGAGAGAGTGAATGGTTGTTTGTCTCGTTTGTCTCTATGTGGCCCTGTGATGGACTTGCGACCCATCCAGGGTGTACCCCGCCCCTCGCACAGTGATTACCGGACATGGGCACCGGCAACCCGCGTGACCCAAGATGGAAGAAGCGGGTAAAAGATAATGGATGGATGGATTGATGGATTCATTATAGCAGGGTTGCTGCATTTTGCCATCGGTTGGTCTCTATGTTATCGCCTTTTGAAGAAGACATTGGCAGCAGTTTCGGTCATGACAAAACTGCCAAGTCTGTGTGAAGGTTTGGTTTGCACTACGGGTACTCAAAATCAGCTGATTTATGAGCTAAACCGTAAAATGGAAGTGATTTGAGAGAATCACAGGCCACTCGCGGCTTCTAGGACTCATCAGCATGTTGGAGTTGACCTTGAATGAGGCTCATAGCACGGATCAGTGGAATGTGCATAAATCTGGCCATTTTGGATCTTGAAAGTACCAGCAGGACTCAAGGCTAATGAGAAAAAACAGTCTGCCTGAAGAAAATCAACATTTGTGGCTTATCTGAATCTGACTCCCCTGTTTGGCCTCGGATGGGGGCCGACTGTCAAATTTCTCCTGGGACGTGGGTAAACTAAGGAAATAGCTTAATCTATAACACGGTGGCCTCCACCCCTGTTTAATGATGGATGGAGGCCTCCGTGTTCAACTGTCTCCCTCTTACAATGCTGTTATTGCTAGTATCACTCAGCCCTCTGTGAATAGTAAACAGCCATCAGTGTGCTAATGATCCATCGTTAGGCTGATGGTCCTTCTTGATCATGTGAGTAGCTGGTTTTGGTTGTCAGCAGCAAACTGGTTGATCCACACTGAGAAGGTGCTATTTATAAGACTGAGCTGAACACAGCACCTCAGACTGAGGAAGTCTTTCAGATGAAAGATGAAAAGTTTCTACAATTTTTTTTGTTTAGTTTTGGTTTTTTTGAATGTCCAGAGGACCAGATTTAACTTTTTTAGACAATTGATAACATTTCTTCAAAGAGAAGACAGGCAAGCCAATTTGCCCTGTTGGCACGCACGCAGATGGATATCTCAATGACTTGAAGACTTGATGATGTGTCTATCTCTGCTGCCATTTGTGGATTTTAAGGACACATATTTAATTGGATTTACGATAACTGGTTCCTGCTTTTTGAATTCGGCTGGTTGCTGGTTTTATTTACAATCAAGGAAGTCGTCGGCAGCAAATTTGGACCCGATCACGCTGTTTGCCTTTCTGATGGCTTGGTTAGTGTCTCGAGTACCCGGACTCAAATGCTTTTGGCAGAATTGGATCAGATCTCGGGGATTTTACTCAGTGTGGCCATGTAATTTGGACATTTCGGAACCGAGTGGACCAACACAGACTCAAGGTAGATGTCACAAGTTCTACTTGTCCCTAAAACATCTGTGTGTTTATCTGAATTTGGCTCCCTTGGCTGGCCTTGAAGGCCATCTTATCTGAATTTGCCTGGAGAACATGTGCTGACGCTCACCACCCCCTCCCTGAGGAATTTCCAACTGATAACCAGATGGAACCAGCTGAATAAACTTGTGTCATCATTTCAGGACTCTTGGATTCTCATAGACGTTATTCTTGGCCATTCCCCGACATACCTCGAGAATGTTTACGGATTTCACTGGAGGACACGGGCTGATTATTACATCCTTATCAGAACTCTTACAGTGCCCTCAAGAGCATCTATGGACATGCTCACCGCCCTCGTCGTCTCCCACCTTCTGCAGGATGTCTATGCCACTATGTGCTTGTTTGTGCGAGGTGTTTTTTTTAATATCACAGTTTTTCTTCTCAGGCAAGAAGAAAAAGTCTGATAGGAATTTTTTCGCCTCCAATTCCTACATGTGTCCAGTTTCACTATTTTTTATCTGTCTAAACAGGTCTCACTTGTAAATGAGTCTTCTAGGCTCAATGTGATTTATCTGTCTAAATAAAGCTTGAATGAATGAATGAATTTTACACGTCAGCCATTTTTATTGAAACTGTGTTTGTATTTAAAGTTATGCACATAAATTTGCAAATGCGCAGACAAAAATGTACAATAATTCCTTAATTGCTTAAGGAATATTGTACATATTATAATTGTACATATCTCTTATATTAAGGAATTCCTTAAAAGTCTGTATTTTTTGGATTATAAGGCTCACTTTGAGAAAATTGAAGGATTTCAGGTGCGTCTTATAGTCCAAATAATACGGTAGTTATTTTCCTTGTTTTTGTGTCTTTGTTTCATGCTATAATTGCACACCACACTTACAGACATACCCAATCATTTCAAACTATATACAGCACGCCTTGTGTGCAAACAAATCACACATGTGTGCAAGAAAAGTACTGTACTGCAAAAAGGTGAAAAATCACCAACGACAAAGCTGGGAGGATAATGGAGATCTGTGCTGAGCGAATGAGATGAAAATAAGAATTTGTGCAAACAAGATGGAGACAGAAAGATAGCAACAGAGGAGGTGTGACGTTTGAGTCATGTTCTTGGATCCCTCTTCAGCTGAGAACATTTGGAAGGCTTAAGTGTGCAAGCACACACGTGCGAATATACACCCTTGTTGGCAGCATTCTGCGTTGCTGGTGCGCCTTAAGAGCGGCCGACTGGGAGACAGACGTTTCTCAATGCATCACCCGAGCAGGATTCACGCACATGCACTACATTCCCACATACAGAATCAGTTTTTAACCAAGTGGCCCCTAAATATCAAATAGCAGCAGTGTTTTCCAAAGCATAAGTATTTGCATTTCATTGTGTACGTCATTAACTCTGACCCTGTTCCTTCTGCAGATAAATGCATCATTTTTATATAATCTTGATGTGCACAAGTTGAACCTTCTGCCCTTTGAGGCAGCTCCATCATCATCCCATCATCACCTCGAACACAAAGCAAACAGATGGACTAAGAGAGACATTCTCAGACAAATTCTATCATCTGTCAGGGTTTAGATGAAAGAGAAGATAAACAAAGACTAATGGGAGCACAGGGGGAGGAAACAACGAGGAGATGCTAAACTAAATGCAGCAGGATGAAGACGTTATCTAGTCGAAGCTGCAAAGTGATAAAAAACACAGAGCTCAGTCACTTTGTGTGATGCATGACTCATTTACGCTGCATGCATAAAAGATGATTTAAAAAGAAAAGTTTATGAAAGGAAATGAAAACTCAACTGTCCTCATGCTCTAAACTGTCCAGGTGATGTTAGCTCTTGCAGGTATCATTGATTTTGATCATTTATTCATCAAATCTCTTACTGTAACTTATCAACTTCTCTGTCTTTTGTCCTGGAGATAAAGATAAAACAATACTGATATCATCGGTGTGAGCCTTCATCATTTGTCTGTGCTGTTAGTAAGATGTTTAACTGTTACGGTTTGTTGGTAGTCTTGGACTCAGAATGCACACAGACATCAGGAGTTTGAAAATAAACATTTTATTCAAAAACAGCAAATAAAAAACGCGGGCAGCAAAACTCTGAGGAGATGACGAGGAATGCACGTAAACAGAAGGATCACAAAGAAAAAGCTGGTCCGTGGTGAAGGAAGACAGATTATACAGGATTAGGTGGAAGAGTTTGTGACACCTGAGTGGAATACAGATCGGGAACAGATCAGGTGTGGTAAACAGAGACAAATGCAGGAGCTGAACTGAGACGTGCACCAAGAAACACAGGGAGCTGAACCCCCCCAGAAAAACAAAACAAAACCAAAAAATACTTTATTTCCAAAGGGAAATTAAGTGTTGTCATAGCTCATCATCCTGGTTTTATTCAAGAGTTGTTATAGATGCTGATAGCTGTGGGCAGGAAGGATCTCCTGCGGCAAACCCGAAGAATCTGGCCACAGATACCAATCTGTCCACCTGGATCCAGCTTGCTGTCAGATCCAGCGGGCCTCTCCATCCTCCTGGGCAGCAGGACTGCCTGAATGCTGAGTAAAATTCCTCCCTGAGCGATGGTCACTCCTCCCAGCAATCGCCAAGCTCCTCGTCACCACAGACAGACAGTTAAAGGTGCCCAGGGATGATCCCAGTCCTCTTGTTGTCACGAGCCGGGTTTCCCACCAGCTCCAGGATCTCGGCGGTCAGGTACTCAAGCACTGCCGCCAGGATGACGGGAATCCATCCATGGTGCCTCCTTTTCAAGTCATTTGGGATTTGGGGCTGTAGTTGAGGTATTTGAGCGTTTGAGATGTTAATCAGCTGCTCCTGGTTGTAAAAAAAAACACATCGTTGCCATGGTTACGCATCATAACAAATGCCCCAAAGTAAAAAGGTTTCAGTAAAAACCCTTCCAGCTGCGCAGCATCCGATACTGGAGGAAATAATCATCTGAAACAAGTGATTTACATCCAGAAAAAAGAAGAATTCAAGTTTTCAAAGCAATAAATCAGAAATAATGTAACAGAGCTACTCCAACATGCAGCCACCCTGAGCGGCGCAATTCTAGATTATAATACATGGATTATAATTGATAGATAAAAGAATAAATCCTAATAAAAAAAACACAAAACCCCCATAAACCAACAAGCAAATAGACACAGATGCAGACACTAAACAGATTTTAATAAAAGTTTTATACAGAAATAATTGATTAACCTTTGGACTCAGCCCAATTCAAGATGGCTGCCAAAACGATTTTAGCTTAGAAAACACAAAAATGACTACAATTTAGTACGGTAGTAGCTGAGCATCACCGTTAACACAGACTTGAGGGCAACATATTGCATGATATTTTTACTTAAAACGGTGGCATTAAGCCAGAGCTATTCAACTGGCGGCCCACGGGCCAATTCCGGCTCGCGGGTGCTTCTATTCGGCCCACTTCATTTCAAAAATATATATAATAATAATAATTATTATTTTTTATTGTATTTATGAAACAGTGCAATAACATAAACGAATTTAAAAGGTAACAGATTATTGAAAACTTTGGTTTATTTGCATAATTATTTGAATCGCTGGATGTCCGGCCCCCGAGCAGCTGGCTTTCAGAAACTGTGGCCCCCCGAGCAATTTTGTTGAATAGCTCTGCATTAAGTTGACATTGTTAAAGGAAGTTTTGTCTGTTTGTTAGCAAAATATTTAATGAACAACTGGATAGAATTTAATGAAACTCTGCTAAACATCAGACCCGGAGGATACCCCGACCTGAATCCTCCAGGTCCGAGTAACGCTGAGAGCTTGAACCACAAGCGACTGGACTTTTCTTTAGCCTTTTCATTGCATGTTGCTCTTGAAAGCTAAAGTGCTGTAGTGGATTTTAACAAGAAAATGTCAGAATGTCAGCCCTTAATCAACACATCTTTAACTTTAGAAAGCTCAAACGGCACACAAAGAAAGTTTATGGTTTAATAACTTGTTTTTATTTTTTTCTCAGGTTATTTAATAAGTTTTGAGTGCTTTACTAAGCACAAACGTGCACTTTGAATAAGAAAACATAGTTATTTGATTAAATACCATAAAATGATGATTTTAAATAAAAAATTGCATGAAGTTTTTAAATCCAGCTGCATAAGCCAAATACAATTTGACAGACTTGGCGTGATAAATGCAAATTTTAAAATCAATTTTTTCGTAATTTTGTTTAATCCACTGAGAATTTTGAAAAGTACAACATTCCCAACTAAATGAGTTTTCTGAGAGTCATTTCCTCCAAATTCTGAAAAAGTTTTTTTTCACACTTAAAGCAAATTGACATAGTTTCCATTTCTCAGAAAACCCAGTGATTACTGTAAAGCTGATGTGCAGGCTGCTGCTTTTAGATGAAACCCAACACCTGAGAGATAAAATCCCTTTTGCAATGGTGAATAATTCACAGTTTCCTGTGGGTTTTCATGGACCTGCACAGGAAACCGTCCTCTTGAAGCTATTTATGGTGCAGAGGAAGCAGCGGTTTGTCCCACAGAAACTTCTTTCAGCTGATCTTAAAAACTGCCAGAAGCTGAAAAGCTGAACATTTGTGGAAACTGGGATGTGGGCAAGTCTGATTTCTCCATCTCATAAGGCTCAGCGGTGAATTCGACCACCCACAGTTTGCACTCCTGCATCTTTTTTTCTCAGCTTGAATGATTAAAATGGTCACAGTCGAACTACGGTGCATGTTTGTCTCTTTATAAACCGAGCCACGTTTTCTGGACTCACATTGAGCTCTTCTTTTTTAAAAAAATCTCTGTAATCACTCTTCTGTATCCTGCAGCTCTGACTGAACCTTTGTGTGCATCTCCATATCTTCCCACTTCTTTGTCTCTTTTGCTCACCAGCTCCTCCTTCGCACCTTGCTCTCCCTCCTCCCTTATGTCATCCTGTATGTTCTGTTCTCTGCTGCTGATGACTGACCATGACCACCAAAGTGTTGCCTCAGACAGCAGTCATTAGTGGTCAGCAGGCAACGAGCAAATTTGTGTCTCAATGTTTCATCGTATTTGGATTTGATTGGCTCAACAGTATCACGTTTCTGCTGTTTGATACAACCCACGTGCAGGAAGAGGCGCAGAACTCAGAAGATGAAATGAATCATTTTATTAAACAAAGCAAAAGGCTGAACGTGGCAGCAAAACTTACATGATGGCTGGGAGACACAGAGGGAGAACAGAAACATGAGCCTCGACAGGACAATGCACAGACCATGAGGAACAGAGACGCTCACTTATATACAGGAGTTAACAAACAGGCGATGACAAACACCTGGGGAAAAAACGAGGAACAGGTGGAAGCGGCAGGAGCTGGAAGAGATCACAAGGGGGAGACACACATCCTCAGAGAAGTCAAAAATGAGAGGGATGCCCCAAAAATGAATGATTCAACCAATATGGCTGCAGCAAAAGAAGTTGTAAAGTTCTAAGTAGTCAGTATCTAACCTGTAGCAGACAGCAATCATACCCATGACAGGGTGCCTGAACTAAAACAAGTCAGTCCTGAAACTTATCAGGGGGCCCTTCCCTCCACTTCATGTTATTGGAACCGACCCACAGCAGACACAGACACAAAAGAAGGAGCCGGAGCACATCTGTCCAGCTGCTACTGATGCCTGTTTCACAAACAATACCAAATAATTCACAACAGAAGAATATAACATTATATATATGTATATATATATAATATATTATAAGATTCATTCTTCTTCTGCTGCCTTTCATTTTATTTTGACTGTATACATTTTTTTTCATTATTTTTGAGTTGTTATGGTTTTAATGCAATGAAATGAATAAATTAAATAAAATAAATAAATAAATATATGTAAAGCCTGTATAAAAGTAATAATTATTACAGCTTTTCAACACCCAAATGTGCAACACAAGCAGATTGATATTACACAAGTTGTCCCTTATTGCACTTATTCTTTTTATTTTAATTTAAACTCTTGTTAAGTTCAGTAACAGCTGATGGATAAAAACTATTTGTAAATCTGTTTGTTCTTGTCTTGATTGATTTGAACCTTTATCCTGATGGTGACAGTACAGACAGATCGTGTCCAGGGTGAGACGAGTCCTTTAAGATGTTGTGGGCTTTTTCAATGCAGCGGGAACTGTGTAGTGACTTTAAAGTACAGTAATAAAGTATTATGAAGCTTATTAATATAGGTAAACCATCAGAAAGCAGATCAATACATTATATATTCCTTTGGAATAAATGTTTGAATCACGTTTGTTGCTCTGTGGGTCGTAACACGTGGCTGAAGTGTTTGATCTCCAAACACATGGTGTCCAGTGACACAACAGCCTAATGCATAATACTGACATGTGACACAAACTGACGTGTCGACCAAATGATATGGATTTATGTGACAAATCTCTTTGATCTCACACAATATGTCTGATCTGTAATTCTAAAATGCTGGAGTTATAATATAAACGTTAGTTTTACGTTTTGATCTTAGCATGCTTATGGTGACTAATAAAAATGAAATGTGATGCTAAACATGCCCTGACCAGAGGCGTGGAGGGAGTGGAGGTGGGGGCAGACGAGGAGAGCAGCCCCCACTGTGAAGTTCACAAATTAAACAGCCTGGGATTTGACTCAAGGCAACGAGAGATCACTCAAAACTATAAAGGAACCCTTATTTTCTTATGGAGAACTTGAAAAGAGCAACTGCTACAAATGAAAAAGCAACGTTCTTGGCTCCGATTCAGTTTTCTCTTTTCTTGGTTCATGCAGATCGACCGAGGGCTAAATTGGCAGCAGAGTTCAAAACCCTGTGAAGCTCCTGGGAAACAGTTCTGTACATTTAAAAATATTAATAAAACACTTGTTGTTTTATGCATTGATTGTTTGAGTTGTGTGATTATTTTTTTTTTAAACAAAATGTTGCTTTTTGTACATCAAATGAAAAAACACGAGTCACTTTGCAACAATATAAACAGTATGTTATTTCTTAAACCCATATTTTATTCACAATGAAACATAGTAAATATATGAAATATTTAAATTAAGAAATTGCTCCATTTTCAGGAAACAATGTCATGTTGAATTTTATAGCAGGTCTTTGTTTCCTCTGTGAAGCATCTCATCTG
Source organism: Nematolebias whitei (assembly GCF_014905685.2). Classification (NCBI taxonomy): domain Eukaryota; kingdom Metazoa; phylum Chordata; class Actinopteri; order Cyprinodontiformes; family Rivulidae; genus Nematolebias; species Nematolebias whitei. The sequence goes on along the minus strand of NC_056513.1, from coordinate 5,418,689 downwards.
GAAACAGCTGTGAAGTGAGGAGAGGGAGTTGTTGTCCCACTCAGAGGGTTCTAGTGTGTCAGCAGTCCTGGGTCTTCTGCGCTGGACGTTTTTGTTGTGTGGGAGCATACGTTGTACTAAAACATCTATATGTTTTCTTTTAAATTATTGGGCTTTTTCCAAATGTATAAGCTAACCATACCAGAGACGCTAATGCACCCCTATACCATACTAGAGGCATGCTTCTAAACTGTGCACTGATAACAGCTCAAGGAGAATTTCTCCTCTCTAATATGGGAGATGTGAATATGGTGTGAAAGAAATATATTATTTATTGATCTGCTTACTAATAAATACAATATTATTTTCTTATATTAATAACCTTTATAACCTTATCCCACACTCTTTGTTTCTTTGAACAGAGAAGGCTCCTCGGATGAGAAGCGAAACATCTTCAGTTACAAATAAAGTCCAGTTGTTTTTTTTTACTTTTAATCTTGTTTGGACTAACCTTTATAACCCTTAAGTTCATTGTGAATCTTTTGGTATCGTTGTTTGTGAATCAGGTGTCGCTAGCAGCTGGCCAGATGTGTTTATCGGCCCTCTCCGGTAAGAATCCTTGAGAAATGTTTACCTCCCTCTTCTGTGTCTGTGTCTGCTGTTGGTCGGTTCTGATAACACGAAGGGGAGGGAGGGCGCCCGCATCCTCCCTTCCCCCGATAAGCTTCTACGAAATGAACTTTTTCTGGTCGGGAAGGCAGAACCAGATCGAAACCGGGGCGAGGAAAGCATTAGAAGTTCTGTGCTTGCCATGTTTATTGCTTCCTGTATTCAGTCCGTTTCTACACGAAGCTTTGTGTTTATTAAAGTTGATTAAAGCTACACCAGATCATTTGTGAATATGTTTCTTTCTACAACACATGGTTTACAAATACAATTTCATTTTTTTTTTAAATTTGTCTGACCACAAAACAGTTCTCCACTTTTCCAGGGTGGTGGAAGAGGATAAATGAGAGCGGCAGGACGGACCTGATGATAAGATGTTTAGTTGTTGGTTTTGGATTTATTGCAGGTGAAGGATCCAAGGAGGGAGCTGACCCGAGGCAGATCCAAGAAGTGAGGAACTCATACGAAGAGTACAAAAATTAAAGTTTATTGTTATCACCAGGAGATTGGATTTCACTAGGGCTGGACACGGTGTTTGGACAATGTTCCAAGGTTGATAGTTCCAAATGGGCTTAAGGACCTCATCAGCTGATGGGAGACAGCTGGTGGTAATTGGCTCCATCCTGCCACTCAGGAGCTGCAAAAGAGCGGTGAATGGAAAAAATAAGAATAAAACAGAATCCCCACAGGTGGGATATTCAAATTATTCCCAATTTTCCATGAATAAATAATAATAATTCTTTATTTCTGATAGTTTTAGCTTCTCTAAAATGTTCTTTTTATGCCAAATTCTCTTACTTCTCCTTTTCCAAATAACCTAATTAATTGTAAAATACTCATTTCTCCATCTCTCTTCTACAGCTAAGACAACAGGCCCAGGAGAGAAACCCAGACCTCTCTCTCTCCAGCTCCTCCCGGGTGACCCTGAGAAGAAACATAATCCTGCCATTGAGTTGTGGTTTATTGTCAGGGAAGTTTTGATATGAGCTCATGGGTGTTTTTATTATTATGGCTGAAAACATTCTTCCCCCTTGCCCTGAGGAAAAGAAGTCCAAAGCAAGCTGAAACCTTTGCCCATGAGCCATATGTTTGGTGGACAGAGACTGCAGCTGGCTGCAAGTGCACCTCCTGAACTCTGTTAATATTTATTAATCTTTATTTACCAGGAAAATCCCATTGAGATCACAGACCTCTTTTGCAAGGGCGGCCTGGACCTGAAGGCAGCCTGACTGTGAACTCAGCTGAGCTGAGAGGAGTATAGCTCGAGCAGAAAACGCAGCTCGTGGCCTTTTTATGCCACTGCTTTTCATGTCTATACACACGGTGAAGGTCTTGGACTCGTGGATCGAAAGCCCTCCGGCTGAATTGTCGATTTTAGCGAGGCCAGGTCTGCTGATGGTTTGAGCAGGGTGATGAAAGTCCAACCAGAGACGAGCCACAACTGCGGGGTGAGAAGATTTTTTTTGATATCTGAATAGTCAGAGACTATCGGGGGGAAAATAGTATATATATATATATATATATATATACACTGATCTCTCTCTCTTACTTATTTTTAGTCTTTAGTTGTCCTTGTCCCAGCTCTTTTGAGATGCAGGTGCTACTATCAAATTCAAAATGAACTTTAAACTGAACGGTTTCTTTATAAACACAATGAAACTTGAAACCGTGTTCCATTGTGAACAAATAAACACATTGAGCTCATAACATTTGCAAACCATTCTGTTTTTATTCATATTTTACACCACATCCCAGTCTGCTGGTGTAGAGTCTTATACCAAGTCACTGGAAATTCAAAACAGTTTGACTCTTATCCAAGAGCAAAGAAAAAATGTTCACAAATACAGAAAAAAAGTCCACTTGTCTTGTTTTCTAATCTTTTTTTGAGTGAAAGTCACAACTTTTTTTAGAAACTATTACTTATATTGTCTTCCTGAGGTTTGGGCTGCTGATCATCATTGAAATGTGGCTCCTGTAACGTTTTTAGCTGCGGGTGCCTTTTGAGTTTTCTGAGTCACCAGCTAAATGAGGTAAAAAACTATCTGTCATGGCTTCACTGCAAACAAATCTGAAAAAATAAAAATATGTCTGAGGAATAAGCAGATATGGATGATCAAAGTGTGACAAATCAGAGCCTGAAATGACATCCCAGGCTGACGGGAAGCTCTCAGCCCTGACAGGCTGTCAGTTCGACCTTGAAATCAACACAAACATGATGAAAAGCAGCAAAGACCAGAGGATGATGCAATAACTGACTGACAGGAAACGCTCTCTGGATTTCAGATGCAGTAGCACTTATGTCAATTATGGTTTAGTCTGAAATATAGTGAGTCTACACCCGTTCAGTAACCATCAAATGGTCTTATCACCGGTCGCATTGTTTATCTGTAACACTGGCTTTAAAAGATTTAGATTATTATCATGTGAGGCATCAACAACAAAAAGTTCTTAACTTATAAACTGCAATAAATAAACCTCTAGAATTCATGGGAATACATATTAATCCCTGCTTTTCATGCACGGCTTTGAAACTAAGATCATGAAGAGAAACAATGAAGCTTTAACAGTTTTGTTCTAAATTTGTAAATAACTTTACGTACAATCCCTCGTGATTGTGTGAGATCTCACAAATTGTGTCAATGGTCAGAGATTGTGCCGAGAAAGACTCTCACGCTACTCCCACACTGAATCTTAGCTCAGTATCTTTAAAACGGACTGAACTACAACTGTATTTCAGTTGGATAATATTGTTCAGCTGTGGCAGCCATCTTGAACTGAGTTGACTCCAAATGTCAGCCAGTTATAGATGCACGTCCAGGCCTGTCGCGATAAACAATAAATCAATTAATCGCATGATAAATGAAAATTTTCGACCTCATTTTCGTTTATCGGCTTTATCGTTTCTTCGTGTCTCTCTCTTTCTGAAGACACTGGATGACAAAAGGCTCAACTCCGGTGCTCTTCACTGACCCCTCCCTTTCTCTTTAAAATCCATTTTAACCGTCCAAAATCGCGTTTTTGGATCGTTAAAAGCAGCTAAGCTGAGAAGCTATATGAGCTAAGCTAACAGGCCGACCTCGGGAGAAAACCTGCGTCTGTCGAAGTTCACGGTTGAAACCCGTGCCTTCGTCTAAAAAGATTTTCTCTGCAAAAAGAAGCTGAGAACTTGTTTACTGTTGTTTTGATTAAAAGCTTTGTGTGACAAATGCTATGCTAAAGAGCTCAAACCACAATGAGCGTCCGCCATTTTGAGAATCAAAGAGAGACAGCCCATGTCACATCAAGGGGCCTCCCTCCTATTTTTCTTAAAGACACACGCTGCTCGCCCCCTCACTATCCATCCTTCAGTTCAAACAGTCTTATACTGCCATCCGGTGGTCAAAAAAAGACACTACATGCAAAACAAAGTAAACGTTTCTTCTTAAATTTGACAACAATTACTAATTATCGTCAAATTTCAAACAATATTATCGTTTATCGCAATAATTTCTGAGACAATTAATCGCCCAGCAAAATTTGTTATCGTGACAGGCCTATGCACATCTAATGATTATTTTCTGTGAATTTCATTAAAATTTGTTTAGTGGTTATTGAGATATTTTGCTAACAGACAGAGTTGACTCAAACAGATATATTTTAAACAAAGACCTTTCTGGATGGGAAGTAAAACGTCTTCAACTGCAGAGAAGAAGTCCAGCTGTTTTGTTTAAAAATGTTTGGGAGTTCTTTGTAATCATCTGGCTCATTTTGAATTCGATGCCGTCACTCGATGAGGCAGAAGTGTGTTGCAGCTGAGTTACACCATCTCTTCTTTTATCAACTCTCTTTAAGGGTTTAAGAACTTTAAAAAACTGCTCTGACAGTTTAAAGTAAAAATGTTTTCCTGTTCCTCCTTGACAGGAAAAGGACGTCGTCAAGGAGGAACAGGAGGAACATTTTTCTTTAAACCGTTGGAGCGGATGAGTTCAGCTGCTCACAGGAGCAACGGGTCCTAAGACGGGTTCAGTGTCTTGCCCAGGGACACTTCAGCATGTGACTGCTGGTGGAATTGAACCCCCAACTCTCTCATTGGAGGACAACTGCTCTAACCACTCAGCCACAGCTGCCCCAATCTGAACGTCTTTCCAATATTTTTAATAACTTTGATTGTTTTTCACTGATTTTCCATCCAGTTCTTGATTTTAACTTTAGAAGAATTATTATTGTTGTCCCCTAAAAGGTGAAAGGCAGGTGGTGACGTTATGCCTCTCTCTTTCTCTGCGTGCGTTTGGTTTAATCACTTTAGAACATTTTTTGTGCAATTGTCAGGACTGGTAGTCCTCATGGAGATCACATCCCTGTCCTAATACGGTGAAACATGAGGCAGGGGTCTGCAACCTTTTTGATCAAAGAGCCATTTCTGCTCATTCGCTCGTTAAATAAAAAAGAGCCCGGAGACGTGAAACCTGCTACAACTTTGATCAACTGGTGGCCCGTGGGCCACTTTGACTTAGTTGGAGGTGACTTTTCTGACCAGTGGGGGGGGTGACATTTTAAAACTAATAATGAATTTCAACATTTATTCATAGTTGTACATTTTGGGACAAAAATAACTCAGTGATGTAAAGAAATAAAACCTTCTAGTTTCTAACTTTAGATGAAATGAAAACACTGAACTGTGCAGGCCTGTGTGGCCTTTTACGTCAGCGGTTGCCACAAAGTCGCACGAAGACTTGGCAGATATTTTTACGCCCGATTCCCTGTCTGGCACAACCACAGACCACCGAGCTACCACAGCCCTCTGTGTGGAGCAGAGAGCTGCAATCTAGGGCGCCCGGGGAAGCAGATGGTGGGGGTTAAGGGCCTTGCTCAAGGGCCCAGAGTGGGGCAAATGAGGGTGGAGACAGGTGTGACTGCTTCTCTTATCCCACCCACATTTTGATGTTTCCCCATACATATACTATATATATATATATATATATATATATATATATATATATTTTTTTTTGTGAACGGATAAAAAAAACAAACATCCTAAAATAGTTTGTAGAGTGTAAATTGTTTATTTTAGTACTGAAATGTGACCATTTAAACATTTTTAGCTGATATGTTGTTAAGTGACCTGATTAACCATGTCGTGTGAGTCTGGATGCTTCTTTTACACTTTTTAAGATTTTAAACGTTATCAAAAAATCTTATTCAAATACATGACATTCCAAAAAACGCACTGCTCTTGGAGAGCTTACTGATTTCATCTGAACTGATTTTGGCTTCTTATTTTGCAAACTGTATTCTGCTCCTTTTAGCTTTTAGCTACTCTTTCACTGCCTTAGATTTTAGCTATTCGTCTTTTAGCTTCTGCTGCCTTTAGCAACTAGTAACCGTTCTACTCCTTTCAGTTTTTAGCTTGTGTTCTGCTCATTTTAGCTCCTGTTCTACTTGTTTAAATTTTTTCAAGCCAGTTTCTGCTCCTTCAGCCACTTTCAACACAATCCTTCAGCTCTCAGCGCATTTTGGCTGAATATTTAGTTTCTCTAGCCTCAGTCTTGTGATTTTGCAACATTTGCAACTGAAGAAGATGCTTCCAAAGTCTTGCACACTGCAGGGCGATGTTTGCAGCTGATTTACACCACGATCATAATAAAGTCCTGCAGTTGGATCCTTGTGTGCTTTGTTGGTTGTCGCAGTGTCTTCTTGTCTTTCTGCTTGTTGATGTGGGAGTTTTTGCTGCGATTATACATCAATTTAAATGCCATTTCTGATTCTGTTTACTTTACAAATGTGTCATTTCATTCAGGTTGCCATGATTTGAACTGATTCAGGCACCTGAATGAACGCAACACACTTTTTTTTATTACCTCTGCATCTTAAAGTTGTTCTTAACGACACTAAAAATACACAATCTGCAGACGCTTTGGGTGCATAAAAACATGGACGCTGACGTTTTTGCCCATGGGTAAATTCTTTAAAGTATAATGAGAATATAAATGTATAATGTGAGCATCTATAATCAATAATGTGTGGTAGGCAACATGTTTATTCTACCTATATTCTCTCACAAAAACACAAATGGACATCAAGTGTGTATTTATAATTTTATTTTATATTTACCAGTAACTGCCTATTTGTCATAATGAGCTTCAGTTTAACCTGTTAACAAGGCCATTAATTTATTGCATTTAAAAATTCAGATTTTCAGTGAAATAGGACGGAGACAAGCTAATGAGGTTTTCATTCATGAATTTGTACTTTTATTTATTCAAATCTAAACAAGACAGAAATGTTTTTCCGCTCCGTCTCTTGAAACTCCCTAAAAATGTTGCTGTTGATGGTTTTATTGTCTTTTCAAGTGTTTTTTTTTCTTTCGTCTCCTACTTTCACTTCAGCCTCCCAGTCCTGCACTCCTCCCAGGCAGACGTCGCGTCATCTGACGCATCACAACTAAAACACGTCATCACGAGTTAAATATAGAAGCCAACTTATCCCACATTCATGTCACTTTTGGCACGTTTGATCTTGTCTTATGTGCCGTGGTTCTGTTTAATCCCAACAGACCTTTGGAGAAATCTCGGAGCTGAAGTGAGTAATTCGCCGCCAGTTGTCCTGCCTCCTCCCCAGCCTCCCACCCTCTGCTCCCTGAGTCTATTTTAATCCCCTAGAAATTAGAATAAAACGAATGAATAACAATATCTGCATTCTGTTAGAGTGGTCTTAGAAACACTATGTATTTTTTGGTTCGGGTAAGATTTGAGCAACAGTTGGTGTTTATCTTTTATTGCTCTTATTCATCAGAATTCAACAGGGTTTTTTTTCTATACTGGTGTGAGTGGGAGGACTGCAGTGGCAGTTAAAACATCCATCCGTCCATCCATCCATCCATCCATCCATCCATCCATCCATCCATCCATCCATCCATCCATCCATCCATCCATCCATCCATCCATCCATCCATCCATCCATCCATCCATTATCTTTACCCGCTTGTTCCATTTTGGGTCACGGGGGTTTAAACAACTAAATTTAAATCTTTTATGCATTTTTTGTCATTTATTTGGCACAGCTCTAAACATGTCTTTACTCTGCACATACCTGTGATAGTGGTGTAGCCATAATTATTTTACAGGTGGACCACACTGAATGTGCATGAGCCACCAGATGTAACACAAATTGTAAAATAAACTGAATGAATCTTGTCTTTTGTCTTTTCCCACAGGACCTGCTTCAGACGCAGGGCAATAAAAATTGAACAACATTAACAATATATATTAACTGTGTTGTATAGAGTTGGTTCAAGACAATACATGGGTCCAAATTATATAACTGGTAGCCTAAAGCCTTCTTTATTCTTTTAAGTGCTAAAACAGAAGGTAGGCTATTTGACTGGGAGGGCCCAGGCCCTGCCAGGGCCACCCCATAGCTACGCCCCTGAACAGTAAAATGACAAGCTTTACTTTTGAGCCACTTCCCTCAAACCCTGAGGAGTAAATCTGATTTGTGAATTTATATATGAAGTGTTCTAGCCAACAGTTTCAATCTTAAGGATTTATACACGGATGTAGCAGAAAATTAACGTTTCATCAGAAACTAAATATCAAATTTGAAGGTAACAAAACCACATTTTTTTCTATTTTAATTTCTTTAGTTATTACATCACAAAATAAAATAATTTAAATACAGCAGAAGACAAATAGAATCTGATTTTGTTGGCCTTCCTCATGTAACCACTTGTCTTTCATGGAAGAGAAAATTAAACACTACTCGGTTTCAATTATCTGGAAATATGAATAAAATTTGATTTATTTTACCATTTCACCAGCATCTCCAAATATATTTAACATCTGCATTCCAGTTATATTTTTAACATCGCACAGAGACTGAATCAATATTTTCAAAACAGTTTTTTTTTTAATTTACTTTATCTGAAACCTAAATCAAATCAGGGTTGAACAGAATTACAGGAGTTCAAATATAAAAAATCATTTGAAGTTGAAAACACAATGTTTTGTAGAGTCTTTGCTTCATTTTGACACAAAATAAATCACAAAATAATAAAATCATACCACTGCTTGAGCATTTAATTTAATTTAATTTGCATTAATTCCGTATTACGTCAATATTTCAGTTTGGGTGAAATATATTTTTATTTTAAGAGTGACAAAAGAACAAATTTTCATATCAATATTTATTTAAATTTTCAACAATTAAAAATAGAGTTTTTAATTACCAGGAACGATGTTGGTCTCAGTTTGTAATTTAGTTTGAAAAAAAAAAACCACTTCTTCCAACATCTCCATACAAATATGTTTAATTAGTTTCTGGACTTAACGAGTTATGACATTTTTTAAAGTTAGGCATATTTTAAAGGAAACTTTTCTGAACACCCATTTTCTCATGTTCAGCTTTAACCTCACAGATTTTTATTGCACACAGAACAGAATGATAAACTTATTTCTATTCTACACCTTAAACTTAAAATTATTTGCCATCTTTATCCCATCTTTGAACAACTCGAGCACCATCTTTGATTATTTTGTTTGAAAACACTGAAGAAGTTTAAAGTTTAAAGTAGAGCCCGACCGATATATCAGTATGGACGATATTTTAGGCCGGCATTTTGTGAACAAATCGGTTTCAGTGATAATTGTCCCATTATGTGCCGATAAAAACACTTAATTTTTACCCCTAAAATCCTGGAACGAGCCATGTCCTTATGTGCAAATGGTGTAATTGTACAATTTAGCCACTAGAGGGCGCATGTGGACTACTTTCAAGTCATGGCTGTTCACATTAACTTTCACTTTCAGCACAGCCGAAGCAGCTAAGCAACTAAATACTGTGTAGTGTATTGTGCTAAACCGAGCATGGTGAGTTTATTTTAAATGATCTGTAAAATAATTAAAATAATAATAATAAATTCTCTTCAGTCCTCCAACCCACTTTGTCATACGTGCCTCTCAAGTTAGAAAGCTAATGTTTAGCATAGGCTATTGCCTTATAAAACTTGATCCAGAACAATAAATCTAACAGCAGTAAAATATTCGAGTGTTAGTAACGTTATCTTTGTCGTCCTCAACGAAATGTTTGTCTGAAATCTTTATTTCTCTGCAAAGAAAAAAAATGCGGCTGCGGTCGATACTAATTAGGCCTTCGCCATTCATGGCTGAATGTTTAACAATGAACAGGGAAGTGTGTTTCTTTGTTTAGTTTATATTTTTGTAACACACTCGACGACTTTATGGTGAATAGAGGATAGAAAATGTGAACGCACGTTAGGAAGACTATTTCAAACCTTAAAGTGTTAAAACAGGTTTAAAAGTAGCTGTTTACTTAGATTCTTGTGGGTGGACAAAGATCAAAAATGTTCTGACAATATATTGATTATCTGCATTAACCTTCCCCTCCCAATATCTTATCGGTGATAGTCAATATTTCCATATTGGTTTGGCTCTAGTTTAAAATGGTTCAAACAGTTGATAAGTGTGTTCTTTTTCACATTAGACCTGGATATTTTTCAGTTTCTGGAGGGCCACCATCCTCGATGCTCTGGAGGTGGTGCTGTTTCTGCTGCGGGGTCAGATGGAGCATTTTTAAATGACGGGTCGTCTCATCACACAGATGTGATTTCCTTCAGTCTGCTTTTTTTTTTTTTTTTTCTCCAACGTGGCCTCAGTGTTTTCTGCGAGAAGCATCCCAGACAAACACAATCAGCAGTTCCAGCTGTACCATAAGACGTCAAAGCAGGCCTGTAATGAATCAAATCAAGTCATTCAGCTTCCTGACAAACTAACATTCATTGATGATGAGTGAAAAATCCTCAGACATCGTTTCTCACAAAGGGATGAAACAAATATTAAAGAAATAATGGAACATATATCGAGAAATTCAAAAATATTGAGTCTGTAGCAAAAAATAAACAAACCACCCAAAGCACAGTACGTACCCTTGTTTAAAAAAAACAACAACATATTTTAAACTATTAAATCAACAATACAAATGTTTGAAAATTAAAGATTTAAAGTATATTTTTATTTTTCTATGTTGTACTCTCAGATTAAGAAATTTAATGTTTCTGGTTTCAGAGTGGGCGCCACGGCTCAGTTGCTGTGACCTGTCAGAAAGAAGGTCGCTGGTTCAAATCCAGGCCCGGGACCCTTCTGGGTGTAGTTTGCATGTTCTCTTCGTGTTGTGTGGGTTTTCTCCGGTTACTCCATTTTCCTCCCACAGACCAAAAACATGCATGTTAGGATGATTGGTAACTCTAAATTGTCCCTAGGTGAGAGAAAGTGAGTGGATGGTTGTTTGTCTCGTTTGTCTCTATGTCCCTGCGATGGACTGGACACCCGTCCATGGTGTCCCCCACCTCTCACACAGTGATGGCTGGACATGGGCACCAGGAATCCCCATAATCCATAAAGGAAGAAGTGAGTAAAGATGGTGGATGTTTTCAAAGAAGTCAAAACTTTGAAGAAAGTGAAGCACTCAATGTCTAAAAGTAAAGATACGCAGATGCTTAATATAAGAAAAACTCAGTTTTAATGTTGAACTAAATAAGGAAAGAAAAAAATACATTAAATCAATCTTGTTCTTCTTATTGCATCAAAATGTATGAAAAAACCACAACTCTTAATAAAATGTGATAAAAATGCTTCATGTGCAAATAAAACAACCACAAACGTAACTAGAGAAATTTCATTTCCTGTGAAAATTTAGTGTTAATGTTATTGCAGAAAAAAAAAAAATGCTGAAAAACAGCTGAAATTAGCTTAAAACAAAACATGCTTAAATGTAGCTGAAGTACAAGAAGCATTAGCAGAAGAAAGCAGAAAGAACACGTTTGCTGAATTAGGGTTAAATAAGCAGAAACGAGCACAAAATGTAGGAAATTAGCTAAAAAAATATTGAATGCTTCATAAGGATTCACACAACAAGAACAAATGATGCAATGCAAACTGTGATTTTTCCCCCTCAACATTTAATTTGCAACAGAAACAAAAAAGATCCAAACTTAAATGCAAAACAACTTGAAGCATGTTCCCAACTCAAGATGTTGAGCAACAATGATTTTTGACACACAGGAAACCATTTAGTCTCTCTCATAAATCAACTGATGGTTCTTCGTTTCCTGATCAGCAGAAATTCATTCGAATCAGCAGTTGTAGTTGGAGTGAGTAATATCCACGGGGACAAAGAGAAGTTCCTTCACAACGTGCTGAGCTTTGATATTTTATAGCAGAAATTATTGAAGGCCTGGCAATTTTTGAAGGAATGAATGCTGCCTTTCTTGATCCTGCAAGAAGTTTTAGTGCTCAGAGAATGTGTTGAGGAAGACTCTCAGCTACTGCCACACCAAAATCAGTTCAAAATTAACTAGTTATAGCTATGGTTCATTAGTTGTGGCAGTCGGGTTAACTCCAAACGTTAATGAGCTGTAGATGTAATGTCAGTGGTTACTTTCTGAGAGTTTCACTAAACTCTGTCCAACTTTTATTGAGATATTTTGCTAACAGACAGTGTTGATTTTAACAAACAAAGCTGAAGTTTTGTGCACAAGAGTTGGTCATTTTGTGTTTCCTTTGATCAATTAGATGTGGCGGCCATCTTGAACTGGGTTGACAAAAAAAATGAACCAGTTGTTGATTCTTTCAATAAAATCCATTCAGTGGTTCATTGTAAGGACGGTACTTTTCTGTGGCCCTGTTTGTGTCTGTTTCCCTCGTGCTTCCTCGTTAGTTTCCATTGTTGCCACCTGCGTCTCGTCTCAGCTGTTGTCATAATGTCTCGTCTCCTCACAGTATTTAAGCAGTCCTATTCTGTCTTGTTCTTGTCGGGTCGTCTTCGTTGGCACTCTCCCTTGGTCTCCTGAGTCTTGTCCTGTCTGTCCTGAGTCTTCCTGGTCCCTCGAGTTCCCCGTGTCTCTCTTGTCGCCTGAGTTCCTCGTGCCTTGATTCATGTAAGTTTTGCTGCCCCGTCAGCTTGTTTATTTTGTACTTTTATTTATCATTAAAACATTTTTTGTATATCTGCCGAGTTGAGTCCCTGTTCTGCACTCTGGGTTCGCTGCTAACCTCAGACTACGACAGTTCATTTGGTTTTTGTTAAAAGTACAGCCAAACACACAGGCATGAGCAAAAACATTATTTCTTTGCCTTCACTTTTTGGCGTCAGACAATAATAACGGCGACAAGAAGACCCGGGTTGTTGATTTTTAAATTAATTTAAAATAAAAAAAGTCAATCTGTCAGACTCCCCAGGTTTGTATGATGATGCTACTCACACTGGTCTCGTCTCAGATGAGGATGCGATGGCCTGCAGGTGGGAGATTCATCATCTGGACGGAGAACAACCTGCAGCTATAACTCTCTGAAGACACTGGAGATGACTGTGGACTTTAGAAAGAGCTCAGCCTCACCTGCTTCCCTCACCCTGCGAGTCTCCCCAGTAACCTCTGGAGTCCTTCGGGTTCCTAGGAACCACCATTAACCAGAGCTTGAAATGGGAGCCGATCATCTCCCTCAACAGGAACAACAGAGCATGTATTTGCTGCAGCAGTTGAAGACGATGAACGGTGAACCTCTACACTGCTATCATCGAGTCTATCCTTCCTCTTCCATCACCGTCTGGTAGGCTGCTGTCATCGCCAAGCGTATTATCGGGACTGCTGAGAAGGCTACAGTCGGCCATCTCTTCAGGACCTGTACTCCTCTAGGACTCCAAAGTGTGCAGGAAAGATTGCAACTGACCCCTCCCAACCTGGACCCCCTGTTTGACCTGCTTCCTTCTAGCAGGAGGCCATCAGGACCAAATCCACCCGCTACAGAAACACCTTCTTTCTGCCTGCAGGCCTCATTTAAAAAAAAAAAAAGTTTATTTAACCTTTATTGATGTCTCATTGAGTCATCAACAATCAACAAGGCCTGGGTCCTTCAGTTGGTCAAAAACACACGTGTATGAGGATGTGAACCCAATGGTACAGGGAACACACAGGGTAAAGTAAAAATAATATTTATTGACAAAATAACAGGAGGCAGCAGTACTCAGATAAGGAGCAAGGAATGAGGAGACATGAAGACAGACAGAACCAAACATCTTGGATGACAATGCGCAGACACGGGGATCACAGAGACCAGTGGTGGCTGGCCAATAGAGGGCGCAAGGGTGCTGCCTCACCACTTACCACTCGTCACATTACTTTGAATTAGACATAAAAAATTATATAAAAGTGAAATAATAAAATAAAAATATTTAAAAAATATATATATATTTTAAAGTGTGTAAAATACATATTTTATAGTTAATGATTATTAAAGTGGTTTTGTTTATTGATGTTGTCTGATTAGTGATGTATTTCTGCCCTGGGGCACAAAAATCTTTGTCCATAGACTCGTTAAAAGTTGTACATGCGCAGTAGCTCCTCTTCAATATAAAAGATAGGACCCTTCGGGGCGCACCTCTCCTGCGCCCAGAGCTGAATGCAGCTTGATTTGCATATCACCACCATCCAGCGGTGGGCCGAACATCACAATTAATCAACAGTCCACAGACAGAGGAAGACAATACACTCGGTCTTTTTCCAGGTTTAGCAACAAGGCTTGACTAACTGCATGTAATGCTAATTACATGTAATGCTAATGCTAGCATTAGCATGTAATGCTAATGCTTTATTCTGCTTTCCCTGCCTCCTTTTGCAAACAACAGGATCTGACCCAGCATGAATTAAGACAGACATGACTGATTTAAAGCTTTTTTTTTTAATAAAATGCTAAAACACATGACAATCTGAGATCCACATGGAGAATGCACTGCAATTAGCCATGATTGGGGAAACAAACATTTCATCTCAGCTTGATGAACTTTACAGGGTAGGGATCCGTAAGCGCAATGAGGAGGTTGAAAAAAACAGGCACGTTTTATCAAAAATAATAGACTGTGTCAATTTCTGTGGTGCATTTGAACTTGACCTGCGTAGCCACGATGAAAGCGAAAGATCAGAAAATTCAGGTGATTTAGAGGATTGGTGGATTTTTTTTTAGCATCAGTTGGATGCAGTTCTATATGAGCACCTGCTGACACTGTGTTTAAGGGAACATCTAAGACTGTGCAGAATGAACTCCTTAATTGTATGCTGTCAGTTTTGAGAGAGTGCATCATTGAAGAAATCAGGAGTGCAGACTTTGTCTCCATCCAGGCTGATGAAACAATGGACATTTCCACTCCACACACTTAAAGCCCCACCGGAGAAAACTCCACCAGCCGCCACTGACAGAGACAGACTACAAACACTGACAAACAGACAATGACAAACACCTGAGCAAGGACAACAGGTGGTGGACGCAGGAGCTGATTACATTAGGGAGGAACACAGAGTAGTGCAGGACAACACAGATCCTCTCAGAAACAATTCCAGACATGCAAGATAATGAAAGAATGCTTTTTATAAAGAGCCTCAGAGCTTATCAGATACATGTGTTGCACAAGGATGTCAGCCCTCTTCAGAGCTGAACGTATCAGTGGAGAGGGCGGATTGACCTGATGTAAAATCAGACGTGACCTCTACAGTCATAAAGCTGGGCAACTGTGACGAGGTTTTCAAAACAATAAAGAATGTTTGTGCAGAAATACAGAACAAAACAGGTCTGTGAAATAGAATATTTCAATTTGAAGCTATCTGCGCTGAGAAATGCTGCATAAAGAAAAGAAATCCTAGAATTAAAAATAGTTATGGTATCACAAGAGAACCATAACTCGGTTTTAGACTGCACGTCTTTGCAGAAAATGAGTTGCTCATAAAAACAAGTGGTTTTATTTATTTGTTGTTTTAAATCAAAGATAAAAAAATGGCAATTGTTTTATGAGCACGTGGAAACAAGGTCTGAGTCTGGTCAATTCTTCAATTACCTTATATTTGAACACATACAGGATTAAAGTAAAAATAGTGGTAGAAAGTGATTTTATTGTTTTTATTGAAATATGGGACACTATTTTTGACATGCAACTTGTTTTTCCTTTTCAAGCTGTTGATGTTTTTGACTTGCTTTGCTCAGGTTTCTCACAGAAACTCATTCCAGATATGTCCAGAAGTAAACCTGTAGATTGCACTAAAAGGAACAGAGCACATGCTTTAGTTGTTATTTTATTTATGAACCTTTATTTAATCAGGAAAATCCCATTGAGATCTTTTTTGCAAGGGAGACCTGGAGGCAGCCTTACATGCATGTTTTTTGTATGTGGGAGGAAACTGGAGTACCCAGAGAAAACCCAAGCAAGCACGAGAAGAACATGCAAACTCCTCACAGAAAGACCCCAGGTCCAGCCGGGGATTGAACCCAGGACCTTCTTGCTGTGAGGCGACAGTGCTAACCACTGAGCCGTCGTGCTGTTTTGTTTCTGAGGATAGATCAGCTTGGTGGACATTTTCTATTTCCCTCAGCACATATAAAAGCAAATAAAAGGGGTGAAATGTAAGCTGCTGGAGGTGTTTATTAATGTATATATTTCAATAATTCTTTATGTATTTGGACAGGTGTCCTCTGGCTTCCCACAGGGGCGATGCTGCAGCACCCTTAGTTTCCATGGCACTTAAAGTGGAGTTTTGAGTTTTATTTCCTGTACAGATTCTGAAGAAACTCTTGCC
Source organism: Nematolebias whitei (assembly GCF_014905685.2). NCBI lineage: Eukaryota > Metazoa > Chordata > Actinopteri > Cyprinodontiformes > Rivulidae > Nematolebias > Nematolebias whitei. The sequence continues at coordinate 5,402,434 of NC_056513.1, read as the reverse complement.
TTCTTGTTGCTTATCAGCTAAATTTCTGCTGACTTGAGCTTCCCAAATGTCTAAAACATGACACGTACTGAGCTTAAAACAAATGAAAAAGCAGAGGACTTTTGCTCCGCCCACCAGCCGTCCATCAGATTTCATGCTCTCAAGTGAAAGATAACAACTCCACTTTGATTAGATTGAGGACACGCGAACGTTACAGAAAGTAAATTTCACTTTTTTGCATCTCGACTCGACAAAAGCTTCTTTAGAACATCAGCTTTCCTGGTCCTTACTAAAAAAAAAGGTATGTTTAACTCATTTTATTGTCTATATTTATTATTTTTCTTTTAAATCACGTGTTCAAGTGCTCTGTCACAGTTAGTTTAACAGTTTTGTTTCCCTTGAAAGTTTTATAAGAAGCTTCAAAGAACATTTCAAAAGTCTATTGCTTTTGATTCCACTGTAAGAACTTAAATGAAATAACATGTTATATAATGTTTCATTAGTTTCGTCTCCTCATCATCAGAACACTGCTGAATGCTCAATTTCTATTCAATTCAATTTCAGGTCTCTCTTGTAAATGAGTCCTCGAGGCTCAATGGGATTTACCTGTATAAATAAAGGTTGATTGATTGATTGCTCAATTTCTATGCCAGAAATTAATTGTTTTATTTTTCCTGATAAGTCTCCAAGTCATTAGGCAGATGTAAAAAATGGCCGTCGAGTACCATGCCTCCACCAAGACCAACATGGACATCGATGACTGTAAAATTGCATATAAACAATTCTTTTCGGAAGAAAGATTTCTCTCTTCAGGTAAAAACAATTCTTTCATAAGAACAATTTAACATTCCTGCTTTCACAGTAAAACGTTAATTGTTCCTTTTTTTCCATTTACCAAGCACTTAAAGCTGAATACACCAAACAAACTAATTTATCTAAATACACTTTTGGCTCAATAAACACAACAATTACATTTTTTGGCAAAACCTATTGGAACTTTGCCATATTGGTGTTTTATCACATTGTCCAAATGTCCACCTGTAGATATTTGAATTAAAACACCAGCTTCAAATGTTATCAGCCATTAAATGTCCATTATTAGTTGTTATCATCCTCGTACGTTGCGTTCAGACTGTACCTCCTATTAGGTTTAAACGTTGTTAGTGCTGATAATAGGGTTACATGGTTTGGTTAAGAGTAATGGGTCTGGGGGTTAAGTTTACCTAGTGCTCTGGGTCAGGTGTAAGTTTAGGTTTAGGAAAGGGATTAAATAAAGTTAACAAAAAAAAACCTTACGGTTTTACACACGTGCGAGGCTGCATGTAATCAGTGATAACAACGTACCTTTCAAACTACTAGGAGGTAGGAGGGACAGTCTGAACGCAACCTAAGGGGATGATGAACAACTAATAAAAGTCATTTAATGGGCTGATAACATCCAAAGCTCCTGATTAAAATAAATGTTTCTAAGATGTTATATACACACTCCTGACCTAAGAATGTGCTTAACTCCACGCAAACGTTTTCAGTCCACGGTATCAAACTACAAACGGCTCTGAAACTCAAAAACACTAAAACATGATAGTTTATGGGTTTTTAATCAACATTGCTAACCTTTTGCAGCACAACGTACAGAATGACGCCTCCAAAAGGGATGAAATCAACCTCCCTTCAATGTAAACTGTAAATTTCTTATATTTTTGTCACGTGTAGATGCAAACACACATCAGAGATCGCACGCCTACGAGGAGCACAGACAGATTAGGAGAATAAAATGTGTGTAAATGATCTAAGTAGAACTTCCATTCTTTTGTTCTGACGGTGACTAATCCAGAACAACTCACCTGGGATGATTCCACAGATCTACAAGGTGCAGACAATGACGTATGCATGAACAGCTGCGTAAAGTTGCGTGTAATTGGGGGATCGCACCGACCAAAAGCTCAGCGGGTATTCTTCAGTCGTTCCTGCGTCATGACATGTCAGCTGTACGGGACCTGTCGTCGATATGTTGTCCAGATATACAACTTCCCCACATCACGGCTGAAACGCTTTACTGATGCCCAGCAACTCATTTCTTCGCATCATTTAAAAAATAAGCTTCACCGTTCTCCCAAGCCCCCTGGTGTCTCTGTGTTTATCGTAATTATCTTATTGAACATATGCGTAAAGATGGAAATGCCTCAGATTCAAAAGTGCGCCACCAGCAGATCTTTCTCTGGTTCACTTTCTTCAAAGACAACACATGCATAAACACACACGTTGCTCATGTGTGACAAACATGTTTTAACACCCCATTAATTATTTAGGAGCGTCTCTGACTCTCATTCCATCAAATTCCTCCTTTTGCTGCGTCTACGCAGCAACTTCAATGTGCAGAGGCGAGACTCCCACATGCAAAACGTATTTGCGCCTACTTTACATTTTTAAAAGGTGCCATGTCAGGGGAGGCGTCTCATGTGCGCTCAGGTTCACATTGGTTGGCGCGTATGAAGGAAACGAGTGCAGAGACATGCGTGTGCGCGGTTTGCTAACTTTGATTTTGTACTTTTCTGATTTTGTCCCTACGCCAACTTTCGGTATGAAAACTGCACACGTTTTCATGCATGAGGCCCCGGGTGCTGCACAAATAACTTCAATAGGTTTAAGCTTCCAATTCCAACTGACCAACGATTCAGTCAATAAACCAGTTATTATTAGTTACCAGTTAACTGAGTAACTGGTTTATATATATATTGCTATTTTGGGGTGTAAATGTGACCTTGAGTGCACAATTTTGATCCACCTCATGTACCACATGTGATGCCAATGACAATAAAGTCTCCTTGAACCAACCAACCAACCAACCAACCAACCAACCAACCAACCAACCAACCAACCAACCAACCAACCAACCAACCA
>NC_056513.1:5386941-5399544 GCF_014905685.2 Nematolebias whitei | reverse complement strand
CCAACCAACCAACCAACCAACCAACCAACCAACCAACCAACCAACCATCTTCTTAAACTTTGGCATTTTGGATGGGAACTGTTGAATCAAGCAATAACATAATGTTTCTGTCCTTTAAATTATATATTATAATATGAGCTCAATTATTTAACAAATTATTATGAGGATTTTTTCAGATAATCAAAATGCATTTTTTAAATAATTTTTTTCAACAATGTTCCACTTTAAAACTTTCAGGTTGAGTTTTAACTTCTTCTTTAAAGTCATACTTTTTTTTTGCACTGCTTCGAATGGCCAAATATTACTGCAGTACTAAAACTTCTTAGAAACAGAAGGGAGTGACACAAAAATAATTAAACAAATTATATAATTAAACTATCTCCTGTTGTTTATATAAAAGCACAAAACAAAAAAACAGAAACATTTGTCCTCAAATGTTAATTTTTTTAAATCCCTTTAATGATTTTGGTTGAATTAATTTCTGCTACATTTAGTTTTTAGCTACTATTACTGCTTTGCTCAGATTAGCTTTAAGCTACTGATATGGTAATATTCACATTTAGCTACTCTTTTAGCTGCTGTTCTGCTTGGTATTAGCTTTAAGCTACTGCTTTGCTAATTGCAGCCAAGTTTTAATTTAATTCAGGTTCAACCTCTTCAAGAATGTCAGGAAAATCATTCAGCACTTCATGTTATTATTGTCATTTTAAGTTTGTCTGGATAATCTTGAAATTACAAAAAAAAAAAAAAAAAAATGGGGGGGGGGGGGGGGGGTTGCAGTATTTTGCAACATCACTCAGTAAAACCACAACTTCCTCAGATCACTTCATCAATTTTAAGTTTCTTCTTCTGCTTTGCTTATTCAGTTAATGCACTGAGGAACAGACCTTTCAAGATTGCTTCAGTTTGCCTCGGGGTGCTGTGCGTTCTCCTGGTGGCAGGGGTCATAGGTCAAAGCGTCCACTGTGAGTCCACCTGTTTTGTTTTATCTGCTTAATGATATCAGGAGCAAATCACTGGTTCATACTTCTTTGTCTTCTTGGCAGATCAAAATGTAGGAAAAGAACATCAGAACAACCTCAACACCCTGAGCACAGAAAAAGAAAATCTGCAGCAAAACCTCAAGATGGTCAAAAATGAGAAAACAAATCTCGAAGTTGTCCGTGATCAGTTGCAGCAACGCAACGATCGCATAACACGGTCGAACGATCAGTTGCAAAAGAATGTAGATTCTCTGATTAAGGATAAAAGGCAGCTTCAAATGAGCGAAAGTCAGCTACAGGCCAGCGAGACTGCTGCAAAAAATACATTAAAACAATTAAATTCCACCAACGCTCAGCTACAGAAAGACAAAGATGTCTTGTCAACGGCCCAGAAGAACTTACAAACACAATACGACTCGGTTGTGAAACGCAAAAAAGAGCTACAGTCGAGTTACAACTCTGTGACCACAGACAGGGACAACCTGCAGAACAAATTCAACAACGCAACCAGGTCCAGAGAGCAGCTGCAGCTGAGTTACAACAAGCTGATTCAGAAGGTCGAAGATCTACAGGACAGCTTCAACTTCTCCACCAGCGAGAAAGACAAGATAGCGAGCAGCCACCAAAACCTCACCACGCAGATGAAACTGCTGCAGGAGACGTGCAACACGGTTAAAAAGGCAGAAAAGGAGCTGCGGGCGTCCTACGGTTTAGCTCTTAGTCAAAAACAAGAGGCCGAAAGCGTCCTAAAGAATGTAGTGGCAGAGAGAGATGAGCTGAAAATCCAAACTATGAACCTGACGGTGGAGAGACAGCAGCTGCTGGAGACCATTAACAGACTCAACACGTCCATTCAAGGTGAGCAGGTAGAAGTGGACTCTCAGCTGCGTCCACGCGAACTTTGAGCTCAATATCTGTACAACAAACTCAATTCAAGCCATTTTTGTGTTAAATATAGCAGCCATGTTGAATTTAATTACCTGCAAAAGTTAATTGTGAAGGTGCATCCAACAAATATTTCCTAAAAGTTTAATTAAAACACATTCTGTGGTTCATGAGATATTTTGCTGACAGGCAGACAGGGTTGACTCCAAATAGGTAAGGGCAAAAATTAAAACTGAGAACTTGTTGTCTACACCAAAGTTTAGATCGTTACCGTATTTTTCGGACTATAAGGCACACTTAAAATCCTTTAATTTTCTCAACAATCGATTAGTGAGCCTTATAATCAGGTGCGTCTTGTGTATTAACTCTGGTTGTGCTTACTGACCTTGAACTGCTCATGAGGAAGAAACCTTTTGCAGAACCAGGCTCAGGACAAGCGGACCATCTGCTTCGACTGGCTGGGTTTGAGAGGAACAGATACACAATGGCAGGTCAAGAATCACATGTTAAGATAGAAATAGTATCAAATGAAAACTATTCAATTGTAACAATTAATTTAAGGAAATGTGGTCAATTTGTCCTCTAGTAGTCTAAGCTTTCAGGTCAGTAAGCACAACCAGTTACATTTCTTTAGCTACTATTCAGCTGTTTTAGGGAAATTTCAGCTTTTTACGGATTATTTCTACTTTTTTGTGCTAATTTCTGCTTTTTCCAGCATTAGTGGGCACATCTGTGCACACTCCACTTCCTTTTGGTAATTTAAGCTTCTTTCTACCTTTTTTTTAGCTACCGTTCAGCTGTTTTTGACAAATTTCTGCTTTTTTCAGCAAATTTCTACTTTTTGGTGCTAATTTCTGCTTCTTTGCTTTCGTGGGCACAATTGTCCCCTCCACTTCTTTTGGGTCAATTTAAGCTTCTTTCTACTATTGTTTAGCTATTATTCAGCTGCTTTTGGCAAAATACTTATTTTTTTCTGATAATTTCCACTTTTTGTACTCATTTTTGCTTCTTTCAGCCTAATTAGGCAACCTTGTGGTCTCTCCACTTCTGCTAATTTATATTTCTTTCTATGTTAGCTACTATTCAGCTGGGTTTTTTTGTGCTAATTTCACCTTTCTTAACCTAATGTAGTCATTTTCGTGCTCATTACTGCCTATTTAAACCAAATTCATCAAATACGTGTATTTCTGCTTTTTCAGCTGCACTTCAGCATGTTTTAAGCTAATTGCAGTTGTTTCTCAGCAAGATCTTCACTGCATTTTTGCAGGAAATGCAATTTCTATAGTTGTGAATGAGTTGAATACAGCTTGACTTATCTGGCTGTTTTGTTTTGCTTAATGCGCCTTATAGTCCGGCGAGCCTGATAGTCCGAAAAATACGATTTCTATAAAATTGACAGAATTGAACTCGTTTTTGATGGTCAGTTGACTGTAGCGGCCATCTTAAAACGAGTTAAAATACTTTGGAAAGATATTTTATTCTAGTGCCTGATCATCCTGTGCCTTTTACTTGCAGATAAAAAATGCCCTGCTGGCTGGAGGAAGTTTCAGTACAGCTGCTACTACACTTCATTAATTAAGAAAACCTGGAACCTAAGCAGAGAGGACTGCCAGACCAAAGGAGCGGACCTGGCCATCATAACCAGTCAAGAGGAAATGGTTTGTTTTTCTAAAACTGACTCAAGAGATTTAGCTAAGAGTTGAGAAACATGAATTGTGTGGTCAAATATAAATGTATCTTTAACATCATTTAAAAAGAAAGACTGTGGACATTATTTTAAAAAGCAGTGATTTTTGGAGCTAGCATCTCACTAAAACAGGGTCCTGTACCTTAAATTTCAAAGTCACGCCTATACAACCTCCCATCTCGCTCAGACTGACACTCTGTAACTCACAGCTTAACATTACACTTTTCTGAAAGCTTCAGTTAACTAACTGAAACAAAATATGCTTTAAATTTACACATTTAAACATAGAACAAAATTTGGAATATGTAAATCAACTACTTTTTTTTATTTTTTGTCAGGAAAATGTCCCTTTTGTTTTCAGTGAGGGGTGAAACTCAAAAACTCTAGTGCAGCCTGCCACTAGAAGCCCTTTCTGTCTCCAACTTGTGGCTCCTGGCTCCGTCTATTATGTTTTGATGGGAGGGGTGGCACAGAGGTTAGAGAAGATGGGCCTTTTTGATCGGAAAGCCGCAGGTTCAGATCCCGGTACGGTCAACACCAAAAATGTGTGTGGAAAAGGTGGAACATCCACACCTGCCTCCACCATCATTCATCCCACTCCGGGCCCCTGAGCAAGGCCCTTAATTCCCACCATGTGCTCCCTAAACAGGTCTCTCTTGAAAATGATTTCTTGTGACTCAATGAGACTACCTGTATAAATAAAGGATGAATTAAAAATTAAAAAAAGAAAACGATGAGAACGAGTCTGTAGGCTGATGAGTCCAGAAATACTTAAACTGCTCTAGATGGACTGCTCAAATTATTTTTGGAAGGCTGACAGTCTTTTAAACATCCAGTCAGCGACACTCATAATTTTGGGGACGGCTTCATAAATAATGTGCAGCTGTTGGCATGGTTACATTTTAAGAACTTTGTGACTCGTTAGGCTTCACTGAAAATCTGCAAACTAACCAAAGTCTCTTCGTGAATCCAGAACATTCTGCTAATCTGTCGTCTCTTTGAGCAGCTGCTAAACAACCCAGTTATAACTTCATTTACCTTCAAAGCACCTACAATATGAGAATAGTTGATCTAAATGTGTGTGAACCTTGAAGCAATGATAAGCCCTGGTGTTGTGACAATGTGACCAACTTTGTGACGTTCAGTTCGCTCCCAGGACCTTTGGCCTGCAGAGCTCGGTGCAAGAAACACTTTTTATTTTGGAGCTTGTGCTGGAACAAACGCCCAGAGAAGCGTTTAAAAACCTCGTGATTAACGTGTGTGAGAGCTGATTCAGCATCCACACAACTGATTTATTTTATTGTGTTTCTTCATAATGTTTATTGCAGCCACACATTATCAAAATGTTCAGCTCACTTAGCAGATAGGTGAAAGGACTCATGTCTTTTGTAAATTTTACACTTAAAAATACTTTATTTGTAAATATTTTCTACATAGAAATACATCGAAATGTCTTCACATCAGCGTTCTTTTCTTCTTCTCTATTTCAGCTTTTTATTGGTTGTTGCTACTTTTGGCTTTTTTCTAGCCTTTTGCTACTTTTAGCTAGTGTTCTCGTTTTAGCTTTAGCAACACAATTTCAGCGTCTTTAGCAAATGTCAGCAAACGGCACGTAGCATTCACAGCTAGCTGCAATTTCTCTAGTTTCACCCGTTTTCGTGCCTTTTTCCTCCTAGAATTTCATCAACCGTTTGTACAGCAGCGACAAAGAGGTGTGGATCGGTCTGACTGATGGAGGAGTTGAGGGGCAGTGGAAATGGGTCGATGGGAATCCTCTGAACCTGACGTGAGAAACGACATAACTCATTATCTCTTAAATTTACAGCTGATTTAATAAATGGAGATAAAAAAAAAATCAAATTCTCTTTATGTTTTTCAGTTTCTGGGCTAAAGGCCAGCCCAACAGCCATCAGGGGAGGAACCAGGACTGCGCCGAGTTCTGGCACCGAGCGACAGGAAACGGCGACTGGAATGATGAGAACTGTGGTGTTGAACAGTACTGGATCTGTGAGAAGTAGCGTTCACGTAATGAGGCCCGATCATTAGTTTTATATCACTTAATGGTTTAAATAAACGTCATACGCTGTAAGTTCAATTCAAAACGTCTCACAACCCTGACGCAAAATAAGTAGAATAAAATCACTGAACGTCCAGGATGTTCAGTGGGTTTTTGTTCTGTAGAACAACAAAAGCAGAATGGAAATAATCTACAAAGATGTTTATTTAACTGTTGCATATTCTGACTTTTTAACCTTTTTGCCTAAAACAGCTGAACAAACTTTACTCACAAACAAAAACTTTGAATTTTACGCCGTCTGTTCAGTTTATATTGATGTAAATTTTCAATTTTCAGTGTAATATCTTGTCCCATTTTCTGTCTTCATTGTCTTCCGTTGATCTATATTTACAAGTATTTAGAGCTACATACTTTTAAAGTACTTGCAATATAGATGCAGTAACGAATACATATTGATGTGATGAATTCTTGCAGGTTGGTCCATTTTTGAACTGACAGGTCTTCTGTTTCAACAAGAAGAATCTGTCCAGAGATTTTTCTACCTGGATTATCGAGCATGCATCAGGATACTTTTAAACGATCTGCAACCATTTAATTTCAACTACGGACTCGTTTGCATCTAAAGCCTTGTGATTGTATTTGTTTGAAAAATGCAAATCACAAGGTAACTTTAATATAATTAACTTTTTTTTCACAACTGAGAATGTTCTCCTCTTAGGAATCCCGCAGCCAGTACACAGTCACGCTCTGCACTCGACACAAATAAATGCACTGAAATTGATATTTTAGAGTAATATTTCAGGAAAACAAAACAATGCTCTGAAAAATCTGACCAAGAGAATCTCAGATCATATTTAGTGCATTTTTACAAATATTTTGATTTACTGTATAAATGATTATTTTTCTAATCGTTATTGATTCACTATATAATCATTTTGTTTCCAGTTCAGAGCCTATCAGTGGCAGATTCTATAAAATCACATCAGTATCATGATTATTTGATTTACTGAATAAACTATATATTTCTTTACGTTTCCTGCTCTTTTGTTTTTACAAGCTTTTTTTGTTGCAATTTGTTCATTGCAGAAATTGAGCATAAAACAATTAAAATAGATAAAAAAGAAATGACTTGTTTTACGATCTTGATCAGCTTCCCAGAAGGAAGCAGGTGAGTATTTTCTTCCTGCTTATTAGGATTAAAGGTGAACAAAATGGCTGTTTTCAGAAGAACTGGAACATCGAGTGCTGCAGCAAAGAAGAAACGTATCAATTGTCCAATCGCAGGACTTTTCCGCCTTCTACCCTCGGGCGGACGATGCAGGAGTCAGACATCGAGCATGAAAAGACTCAAGTTATTACTAAGCCACATCTGTGACACCTAATATGTTTATTGCTGCTGCACTATGTGGCTGTATCATGCATGTCACTACCTTACCATCATAATTCATTCAGTTAGTCTCAATGTTACTCACTACCTGTGCAATAACCTGTCACACAACATGTGCATTTGTTAGTTATGTGCAATTTATATCATGTGCATTTAAGCTAATTTTACTACCTGTGAAATATTTATTAATCCTACTTGCACCGTTATATTCTACCATGTCGTCATTTACTATATTTCTTTTGGACCTTGTAAATATATTTTTTGTTCACTTTTTAGTACTTTATTTTATACCCTTATTGCATGCATGCACATTACTTGATTTTTTAAAATTTTTCTTAGCGAGTTGAATCAGTTCTTCTCGTCCTGAACTTTTCATTGCACCGTTGACCTTGTGTTAACCTGCACATGACAAACAAACAACATAACAACACAGGGTCACGTTAGAGACACACAACCATTCATGCTCACACTCAGCTCAGATTGTTTTTCTTTACTTAAAGAAAGATGTTGGACAAGATCATAGAAGCATGAGGAGAAATTTAATTTTTTCCTTAAAGTGACACTGTCCAATATTTAATATTTGTATAACACTCACATTTCTCTTTTTTAACATAAAGGTTGTCCTACTGTTATTTTACACACATCATATGGGCACATTTGGACACTGACATTCAACGTGAGCCAATATTCACACACATAAATCTGCACATTATGTTCATAGCATGTATATTTTTCATGGATTTATCTGTTGATCTTGAGCCTCTACACTCGGCCCACTCGTGCAGGTAGGTGGTAAATGTTTGGTCTTAACATATTGTTGAGTGGGAGCAGCTCCGTGTGCGCTCACGCCAACTCTCAAGAAAGTACAATCAGAACTCACTTTCTCTCAATGTAATTAAATACTAATATAAACAATGTGTATGACAGTGAAACTACTTTTACACCTTATAATTATATGCCCCTGTAGACAGAAGCATTTTTATAAAATGAGACAATGCTTGCTCAAATTTCAAAGATTTTTATCTGAATTTTTTTTTTAATTAAAATGATAAATATTGGCAAAAGGGCAGCACGGTGGCTCAGATGGTAGAGCTGTTGCCTCTTAGCAACAAATTTGCTGGCTCAAATCCTGGCCAGGGGCCTTTCTGGGTGGAGTTTACGTTCTCTCTGTGCATGTGTGGGTTTTCTCGGATACTCCAGTTTCCTCCCACAGACCAAAAACATGCACGTGAGACTGATTGGTAACACTCAATTGTCCCTAGGTGAGAGAGAGTGAATGGTTGCTTGTCTCGTTTGTCTCTATGTGTCTCTGTAATGGACTGGAGACCCGTCCAGGGTGTCCCCTGCCTCTCGCACAGTGACTGCTGGACATGGGCACCAGTGATCCCCATGACCCACAAAGGAAGAAGAGGATAAAAAGAAAGGATGGATGGAAATACTGACAATTTCTGTCATAGAGCAATGAAAAAGGTCATCACTGGTCTGCTGTGTAATTTGTGAAACTGTGATGGTTGCTGTTAAAACAAACAAACAAGGTTGGGTTATGTTGTTTATTTGTCACATGCAGGTTAACGCAAGGTCAACAGTGCAATGGAATGTTCAGGACGAGAAGAACCGATTGGACTCACCAAAAACAAAACTGAAACAAACAAACTAGAAATACTAAAGTATTTAGGTGATTTTTTAAATATCGTTGCATTTGTCTTGGCAGTTTTGTTTTATTTTCATCTGTACTTGAATATAACGTGTACTCCAAACCTAGATGTTTCACAGCTGCAAGCTTCAGTGCTTAAAGTGAACAGGTGCGCTGTTCTTACTTTGACCCTGAAGCCGAGACAGAAAAGAGATTAGCGGATTAAAAACACGTTATGATTTCTGCTCAAAGATCGCAGACTGTGACCGTCCTCTGAATGAGACCGAGCCAGACTTGTCTTCTGTTCAGTCTCAGATGGGACGGTCCAGAGACAGCAGAGTTCATTTCCTCGTCTGACACCTGCGATTATTCACAAGCCGAAGGATTCCCAAAGCAGCGAGGACGCAGTTTTACACGCAGCATCATCGGAGGCCTGCGTTATGAATTCAGTGCAATAAAAAACTGTTGATGTCGCATAATTAGGTGTTATGGCTCAGACAGATTCAACCAAGCCAAGAAATCATTCTGTTTATGATTCTACTGTTTACTGTCACAGCTTTAGCTTCAGGGCAACTTTACAAGCACTTCCTTAGTATCATTTGTAGTATTGGTTACAGAATTATCTTTGTTCTGATTTGTTTATTTTGACATCTTTTCACCTATGCATCTACTCATGTATTTAACTTTTCATTAAAGCTTATTTGTTGCTCAACTTCCCTTTACTACCAACAGATTAATGGACTTTATGTGTGACACCGGCCTGACCTGGAACTATTTGTTTTGTGAGTTTGGTGCACAACAACTCTGCGCATTGTTTCCATGACACACACACTCGCAGTGTGAGTGATGAGGTCGGGGGGAGACACTGCCCACATTTTTACCTCCATCTTATATTACAAATCTTATCGTGATTACTAATAAAGTGCTTCACTCTCAGACTTCAGGTTTACTTGTGGTTCCTAGAGTTTCCAAAAGCATAATGGGAGGCAGAGCTTTCCTTTATCGGGCTCCTCTCTTGCGGAACCAACTTCCAGTTTCTGTCCATGAGGCCGACCAGTTTTAAGACTGGGTTCAAGTCTTTTCTTTTTGATAAATCCTATAGTTAGGGTTGGCTTGGGTTTCCTGACATATCCCTTAGTTATGCTGCTAGGCTTAGACAAATTGACCTCATTTCATCAAATGAATAGTTTGTATTTGTAATTATTTCTATCTTAACATGTTTTATTTTTCTTTCCGCCTAGTGAGGACCTGCTCGTCTCCATTCTGGACCTGCCATTGTGTGGCCGTTCCTTCTTCCTGTTCCTCTCAAACCTAACTGGTTGAAGCCGATGGCCGCTTGTCCTGAGACTGGTTCTGCTGGAGGTCCTTCCTGTCATGAGGGAGTTTTTCCTTTCCACTGTCACCTTTGTGCTGGCTCAGGATGGGAGACTGTGATGAAATAAAGACTCAACATGTCTGCTTCCTTCCTTAGAGGGAGAACTTTACTAAATGGCATTTATAATGTATGTGAATGTTTCTGTTCAGGGCCCTGAGATGACTTCTGTTGTGACTTGGCGCTATAAAAATAAACTGAATTTAATTTAATTAAAGCTTTAGACGTCTCTGGATTTCTCCAGCTGTTCTTGAGCTATTTTGCTAACACTACATACAAACAGCGTTCAGTGGTGTGTGATAAACAAGTAGTTGTCAAACCACTTCAGTTTCTCATAATTAATTGATCAGTATTTACATGCATCATTTAAAATCTAATAGTTGTCTTGTAAACAGAAGGTTTTTATAGAGGTCGTTACGACACGAGGCATGAACATGTGTGGTTCTTTGAACGAGCAGCAGTAATCAGGAGAAACCAACATGACAAAGTCTGTTTCATATCAGGCTTTATTAAATATATAATGCAAATGTAGAGACATGACGTCTTGCTCTGTCTTCTGTGGAGCAGCGGGGCCCCCTCCTGGTAACACTAAGTTCCTGACTGTGAGGCTGAGCTTGGTGGTCCAGACCTGACAGGCCAGAGACTCAGTTGAGCTCCTTCGTGGAGGTGGAAAGCTTCTTAGACATCAGAGATGATAAAAGGTTGAAATCAACAACCTTCAGGTTGGACAGTAATTCCACGAGGTGAACACGGAAGATGCAGGTTGTAGTTTAAAATGGGTCAAAGAGATTCTTAAAAGACTTAATTGTTTTTATGCCAGATGTCCTTCCTGATGCAACCACAGACCATGGAGCTACCACAGCCCTCTGCGTGGAGCAGAGAGCTGCCACCTAGGGCGCCCGGGGGAGCAGAAGGTGGGGGTTAAGGGCCTTGCTCAAGGGCTCAGAGTGAGGCAAATGAGGGTGGAGACAGGTGTGTGTGTGTTTCAACTTTTCCACCCATTTTGATGTTGTCGGTTCGGGGAGTCAAACCAGCGACCACTAGCCTCTGCGCCACCACTCCCCAATTATAATTTATTATGGTGATGATTATTATTATAGTAAAAACATGCAAACATTTATCTTTATTGTGCACTGTATGATTCTAATCCTATATTTTCTCAAGCTCATAAAAATCATGTAAATTGCAAAATAAAAAAAATCTGGAAAAGATTCTTGGTTCAGGTTTCGACTTTCAGGCTCGGTTTCAGGTGAACGTGTGAAAATTTTTACCGGGAACAGACACCAGAATTCATTGTGTTACTATATTATAACAAATTAAGAAAATACTAGACGTGCTCACATAGACTATAATATATATAAAATATCAATCCACAGTAGATAATTATGCAAAAAGTATTTATTGCACGTGAATTTGTACAACAGAGTATGCATATATTATTATTAATTACGTGTTATTATAGTTATTAACAAAGTACTCTCTGTCTCTGTGCTTATTTATCACATTTTACAACCATGTAAAAATAATTAAAATATTAACAATAAATCTCGTTTATTATTTTTAATTTAAACCTTCAGTTTAAAGTTGGAAGTATAATCCGGTAGAACTTTGCATAATTTGTTGCAAATTCAAAATCTAAAAGAAAAACAGTAACTAAAAACAGATGTACAGTACTTGTTAGTGCAGACTTAATTTTAGTCAGTCTTTTATATGTTACTTTTTGCATATTTTCACGTGTTCACATTTAAGTTCATCTCACAAAACTACGCCACCCAAGTCATAAATAAATAATTTAATCTCTTATCACACATTTTTTTTTACAACTCTGCGAAAATAAGGGACTCTAATACCTGAGAGGTGCTGGAGGTACGTGAAAAAATACAGACAGTGAGGAGTTTTTGTACATTAAAGATCTTTAAAGTTGCTCCGGCTTCCTCAGTGAGGTTTGCTGAGGAGTCAGCGAGACATCATCCGCACAAACTCTGTGGAAAGATGAAAAAAATTTCACTTTATCGAGATTTCCCAGGAATACTCTGAAAAGCTGATTAATAGTCAGCACCAGAAATAGCTGATTCTCCAACTTTTGCTTCCTGTTAAAAAGACATTTTCCTTTCATCTCATCCATGAGCCGTTTAGATTGATGAATTGAATTAACATATACATTTGATGCAACCGTTCCTTTGACAAACCAGTGTAGAGGCCTAAACAACTGCAAACATAACTGAAAATTATTTATTCAAATTGATAAAAACGCTATTGCTGATTTCCCTGAAGAAAATGTGCCTGTTGATATACATTAAAACTGGAATGAATGCTGTAAAGACCCAAATATATCTTGTTCTTGGAACCATCATAAAAAAAACCTACTAATCTGTGATACGTGCCCAACATTATATGCAAACCGTGAACATTGTTGTTGTAATTATTTAAGGCGACGTCAGGAATAAATCACAATCTTGAGGTCTGATACTCCTAAAAAAAATATTTTTGATGTTAGACTGTCCACTTCCAGTTTGTTAATGTTAGTAAGATATTAGTTAGATGTTAATTAATGTTAGATGCTTGTTAGATGTTAGTTAATGTTATTGTTAATTAATGTTAATTAGATGTTTGTTAGTGTTAGATAATGTCAGTTAGAT
>NC_056513.1:5372150-5386931 GCF_014905685.2 Nematolebias whitei | reverse complement strand
TTAATGTTAGTTAGATATTAGTTAATGTTAATTACATGTTAGTTAATATTAGTTAGATGTTACATAAGGTTAGTTAGATGTTAGTTACATGTTAATTAATGTTAGTTTCATGCTAGTTAATGTTAGTTAGATATTAGTTAATGTTGGTTAGATGTTAGTTAATTCTAGTTACATGTTCCACAGCTGTCAAGCACTGAGTCTTTTGTTTCATTATGGAGCAGAGCTCTTCTTTTTTAACAAAAGCAAATTAAAATTAAATTTTATTTAGTCTGCTGAATTGTTATTGAACTGGATTGTTATTCTGAATAAATCATGTTGAGTTGGATAAAGTATTTTTTTTCTTCTTTTGGCTGCTCTCTTCTTCAAGGGTCACCACAACAAACTAACTCACACAAATACTTAGCAATAGTTTTTACATTGGATGCCCTTCCTGAAGCAACTACAGAACACTGAGCTGCCACAGCCCTCTGTGTGGAGCAGAGAGCTGCCATGTTTAGCTGATTGGCTCAATTGTCCCAAGGTGTGATCGAGAGAGTGAATGGTTGTTTGTCTCATTTGTTTCTATGTGTGCCTGTGATGGACTGGAGACCTGTCCAGGGTGTCCCCCACCTCTCACACAGTGATGGCTGGACATGGGCACCAGTGACCCCCATGACCGGAAACGGAAGAAGCGGGTAAAAGATAATGGATGGTCCGGGGAGTTGAACCTGCGGCCTTCCAATCACAGGCTCACCTTCTCTAAACATTGCACCACCACCCCCCTGTTGGATTGGATAATGTATCTGAGCTTTACTTATATTAGTATTAATTTTATGTTACTTTTTTTATTCCTTTTCTTAAAACAACGAGAGTTGGAGCCTCCACAGCATTACATATTCATAAACTACCACCATCAATAATCCCAGAATAAGCAATGTGCTCAATTAGTAGTAAGCCCCCAAGAAAAAAAAAAAAAAACAGGTGTAGATTCACAAGAATAAAATGCACATGCATAATATCTTTGTTATTCTCCCCTGGGGAGGGGATTGGTGAAGTGTGACACGCTGCAGCAACGCAACATCCAGTTCAATTATTTTAGGTGCGTCATCCAGGAGGGCTGGAATGTTTCAGCAAGTCTAGTCACCATGAGTTCACGTCTGCTAGGTTTTGTTGTTGGTTCCATTCCTCTTGTCTCCAACTCGTCAGGTCATCATGTGACTTTGTTCAAGGACAGATTCATTTCGTTGTTTCTTCCTGTTCATGATCTTTCTGGATTTGTTCCATGTGCTTCAGGATATTTCAGTTTCTGATTTCTGTTCTGTTAAATGAAATTATTTCATCAGTTTGTTTTTATACTGAGCTCCTGCTTTTGGTTCCTTAACCATACCACTTAATGACACTCTAATTTAAGGAAAATCATTCTAAAGAAGATACTTTTGGTGATAAACTTTACAAACATTTAACTTTTTTAACGTATCATTTTTGTTGCAACCCTGATTATTACTAACCTTCAAAGTCCACCTCTCCATCTCCATTCAGGTCTATATCTCGCAGGATCTCATCCATCTCCCGGTGGTTGAGCTGCTCCCCCATTAGCTTCTTCATGGCTTCTCTGAGCTCCCCGATGCTGATCTGACCATCGCCATCAGAGTCAAACTTAGAGCGCAACAAGAGAGTTGATATAAAATAAAAAGAAGAAGACAAAAAGATTTGAATTTAAGTACAGATATAATACAAACCTCTCTGAAGGCGTCCCTCAACTCTTTGACTCCGATCATATCTGCAGTCTCGGCGAGCATTTTGGGACCCATCAGCTCCACAAAGTCCTCAAAGTCCACTCTGCCACCACCTAAAAGAAGTCAAGTCAACTTTATTCATGAAGCTCATTTAAAACAGCAGTTGCTACCAAAGTGTTTAACAATACAAATCATTGGGCGTAGTTTAATGAGAGAAAAAATAAATAAATAAAACTGTAAAATACTAAATCAAATCACACTGTGTTAAAAACCAGAGAAAACAGGCGTGTTTTAAAAAGAGATTTTAATGCAGGAGTGAAGTGGTCTGTCTAATGTTGAGGGCAGATTGTTCCAAAAATTAGGGCCCAAGACTGAGAAGGCCCAGTCACCTCTGAGCTTCAGTCTGGTTTTTGGATCAACCCAAACCAGCTGGTCATATGATCTCAGCACCTGAGAAGGAACATATGGTTGAAGTAGCTCAGAGAGATATGAGGGTGCACAGCAAATTAGGTACTTAAATTCAGCAGGATGATTTTAAAATCAATTCTGATATGCACACGGAGCCAGTGAAGGGAGAACAAAACTGGTGAGATATGATCAAACCTATGAGTTCCTGTTAAGAACTGAACGACAGCATTTTCGATGAGCTGGAGACTTGAAAGAGAGACCTGACTGACCCCAACATAGAGTGCATTACAGTAGTCCAGTCAGATAGTAATGAAGGCATGGACTATTTTTTCAAGGTCCGATCTGGTCAACACCGACCTAAGTTTAGCCATCTGCCTTAACTGGAAGAAGTTTATTTGCAGAACAAAATTAATCTGCTTATTAAACTTAAAGTCAGAGTCTAAAACCATCCAGGGATTTGTAACAGACTTCTTAAGATATGGCTGAAGAGAGTCACAGTTTACAGGAACATAGACAGCAGTAGAGCTATGGCTAAACACAATGACTTCAGTCTTCTGATCATTAAAACTTGAAATAATTTAAAGCCATTCATGCCTTAATGAGACATTTTAACAGAGGGTGAATGGAGCAAGAACTATTGGGTTTTACAACAGATGAATCTAAGAATTAAACAAACAGTTACAACAGATAAATCTAAGAATCATCGGCATAGCAGTGAAAAAGAAGACCGTGTTTCCTCAGGATAGACCCAAAGGAAGCAGATAGATTGAAAACAGAAGGGGTCCAAGAATCGAGACCTGAGGAACCCCACAGGAAAGATGCACTGAAGCAAATACACTATTACCAACATTAACACAAAAACTCCTGTCACTCAGATAAGAACAGAACTGTTCACACAGAAAAGCCAGCACAGACAGGGATATTTGGAATGTGAATATGACGTGAATTATTCTAAATAATATTATATCAAGGAGGAAAAATAGACAGTTTTGGCCTTTTGACATTTTGTTGCACCTCTGTATTGGAGGTGGGTGTTTTCTGTGTTTAATGGACTCACAGATCTGCTGGCTGAGTTCTATGAGTTCCATCTCAGTTGGCATGTAGCCCATGGTCCTCATGCACTCGCCCAGGTCCTTGTAGCTGATGAAGCCGTCTTTGTCTTTGTCAAACTCCCGGAAGGCCTCACGCAGTTCTGCAGATGAGAAAAAGTACAATGAAAATTTTAAATTATCCAGAAACAAATAGCTAAATCCAGGAGTAATACAAAATATATATATATAGTAGAAAATAAGGACATTCACTGTGATTACTGCCCCAAACTGTTTTTTTATGGTTGGCTCATACTGGTGGCTTCAAACTGGACCCCATATATGTGTGGATGAGCACATAAGATACTTTTTTAAACAAACAGGAAATTATTATTTTAACTTTAATGGCTTTATCTAAATGACCAGTTATCTACCTATTGCAACATTCTGTAAAATAATAATCATGTAAATTACCTAAAAGGATATATAATGGCCTCTGACGAACATCGATTGCAAAAGATCCTCAAGCAAAAATTCAGCACAACTTTCCTGTGTTAATTAATGGCTAATTGATGAAGTGCACAGTTTGCTTTTGCACAAAACTTAATAATTACAGCAGTGTTGTTGCAAATAACAAAAAAATACTGTTTTTTAAACCATTTAAAATAAAATAAAATTGTTTTGTTATACATTTTTCCTTGCCTGATGCCATAATAATATTAAAAAAGGAACAAAAAGGTATCAATCAAATTATTGAATGTTAAATTAAATAGTTTACTGTATGTTTTCTATGCAAACGCACATAAATGTTTGTTGCCCTCCTTTATTGTGTGAATATTTATGAAGCGTTCACACGATTCTGATCCATTTTTCTTACATTTTTATTTATTTTTTCTGTATATTCTTTGGCACGGTTCTCGTTTCGCAGTTTTCAAACAATTTTAACAAAGCATAAATCAAAATGTTCAGCTCTTTCAGGACAGTCCTGCTATGACTTTTGGTATTGGTGCAACTTTAGCTTTTTGAAATATTTAGCCTTTTCTGTCTTTTTTTTCTCATAGAAAATGAATTGAGCTCATTTTACATCCTTCAAATCTTTAGATCTGTTTACAACCTTTTACTGCTCCTTTCACATTTTGTTCTGCTTCAGCTTCTTTCAATTTCATGTGCACATTTACACTTTTTTTCCAGCTACTTTCAGATAATTTCAGCTCTTTTTTCAGCTGTTTTGTGCTCCTTTCAGATTCTTTCTGCTAACTACAACATTTTGGTGTTTCTTCTAACTTCTTTCTGCTCCTTTCAGCTTATTTCTGCTAGTTTAAGCTTTTTCTACTATTTCAGCTACTATATAGTTGTTTGTATGCTAATCTAAGCTTTTTCAGCTATTTCCACATTTTTTGCACTCATTTCAACTTTTGTCAGCCAGATTCAGCAAAAATGTGCTCTCTCCACTTCCTTGTAATTTCAGCTCCGTTCTGATTTTCTAACTACTTTTCAGCTGTTTGTGCTCAGGTGAGCATTTTCAGATAATTTTTACTTTTTGTGCTCATTTCTGCTTCTTTCAGCCTAATTGGGAAAACATATTTTTTCTTATTTTCTTCTTCTAATTTAGGCTTGTTCCACTTTTTCAGGTACCTTTTTAGAATTTTTTTTTTACCTAATTTCAGATATTTTCAGATAAATTTAATTTTTTTCATGGTAATTTTTGCTACTTTCAGCCTAATTAACTTCTTTCTACTAATTTCAGCTTATTATGCTCCGTTATGTTTTTTTTTTTTCTTCCCCCGGCTAGTTTCAGAATTTTCTGTTATTTCAGCTACTATTTAGCTGTTTTTATGCTAACTGTAGCTTTTTCTGCTAATTCCACAATTTTTTTTTTAGCTCATTTCAGATCTTTCCACTTCCTTCTTGTAGGTTAAGCTTCTTTCTGTCTTTTTTTGACTATGTTTTAGTTTGTTTGGGGATTTTTTGGTGTTAATTTTAGCTTTTCTTAGCTGATTTCCTATTTTTGTGCTCATGTCTTCTTACTTAAACCTAATTCAGCAAATATATGTTCTTTCTGCTTTCTCCTGCTAATTCAGGCTAGTTCTTTCATTTCAGCCTCATTTCAGCATGTTTTTAACTAATTTCAGCTGTTCTTTAGTAAGTTCTGCTGCAATAAGCTTCACAATGCATTTTCTCAGGAAATGCAATTTTTCTAGTTGTTATTGTTAAAGTTCGTTTTATGAAACGTTGTTAGGTGCTAGTTTTGGCCAAGGAACTCTTGTAAAAGAGATTTTTAATCTCAATGAGTTTCTTCTGGTAGAATTAAGAATTATTAATAAAAATAGTCCACGTGAAAGATTTTTTCTACTTGAATAGTACCCATTTTTTGTGTTAGTTACAGTTCGACTACACCAATTGTTTACCGGTAGCATGCCAGAATCTTACACGATAAGTTTTTTCCCCACAATAATTTAATAATGTGTCAGGTAGTTCAGGAATATTCTCTTAATACATATATATATATATATATATATATTGTTTTATTTCACATTCAGAAGTGCAGGGAGAAACCTTTGAAGCTGACTCAAGGATTAGGAGGAATGGAAGAAGCTTAAAGTGTGAAAAAACTATTTTGCTTATAAAAAATAATCCTCTCTTTTGATCTTACACAAAAGAAGTAAACATTGAAAACAGACAAATCAATATCCTTTTCATAAATTTAAATAATGAAGTGCTGAACTGAGACTTTGAGGAGAAAGGTTGAGAGGAAAGTTATTCAGGAGGAGAAAGAGGAACAAAACGAGGGTTTGGATTCAGCTTATAATATTTCCATACCTTCCATTTCCTCTGGTCGTAGATCTCGGTCCTGTGTGGAGAAGAGACAGGACATAAAGAAAAATAAATAAAAATTAAATTCATGCTTTATGTTACAACTCAGTGACAAACCAAAGATTAGGAAACATTTTAACTTCGCATGTTTCTGCTTTTACACCTTTTTCATTCCTCTAAAGCCTTTTTCTTTAGTTCATCCATGTGGGCACAAATTCTATAATAGGATTATGAGGTTTTTGATCCGACTGACCCTCTCAGGCTTTTTGAGCTCAGCTGCAGAAAAAAAAACAGTCTAAATATGCTTCACATTAAGCATTTGAGACACATAAAAACTGTCGAATGCAAAAACAAACACACAAAAACATCTTCAGTGGTCTGTGATAGACATGTTCACACATTTATAATAAAGCCGCCACAGTTCCCTGCTCAGAACTCCAGTTTCTATTCTAACTCACCAGTTTAAAGTCCACACACAGCCCTCTCAAATTTCACAATTATTTCACCATTTTCTGACTGAACTGGGAAATTTCAGACAGTTTATGATCGTTGTCTAACTCCAGGTGCTTCTCTTCCGCTGATGGACCACTTTAGGCAGTCCTGAGAGTTACCACGATCCAGAAGAACTGACAAATGTGAATAAACGATATTTAAAAAGCAAGTGCAATCTATTCGTTCTTAAAAATCATCCCTGAAAGAGTGACCGCCGGCCTGCGGACGAGTGGAGACCTCAGAGTCCTGGCCATGATGGTGCTGGGCCAACAGAACCCGTAGCCCCTAACTAATTCAATGTGGTAATGTGTGTGTTTGTGTGAGTGAAAATTAATCCTGAAGAAAATGAAGTTGCTCAAAAGCAGCACTTAGTGTTTTATGTCATTTTGTTCAATTATTCTACATTTGTCAAAAAAACTGAATGCATGAAATTAAATCTAAAAGTAAACTTTTCCTGCAACAATAAACTGACACACTGCTATGTGACCCACACCACAGAAAGAAAATCAATTTATTTAAGTGTTTACAGTGGTCTTTGCAAAATCCTAAAATGAGTAATCATCCATCCAACCATCCATCCATCCATCCATCCATCCATCCATCCATCCTGCGAGAAGCAGGGGACACCCTGGACAGGTCTCAAGTCCATCACAGGGACACGCAGATACAAACGAGACAAACAACCATTCTCTCTCTCTCTCTCTCACCTTGGGACAATTTAGAGTTACCAATCAGTCTAACATGCATGTTTTTGGTCTGTGGGAGGAAACTGGAGTACCCGGAGGAAACCCACACATGCACGGAGAGAACATGCAAACTCCACCCAGAAAGGAGATTTGATTCGGCGACCTTCTCGCTGAGAGGCAGCAGCTCTACCAACTGCACCACTGTGCAGCTGTGAGTCAAAAATCAATTCATCTCATAAGCATGTCTGATAAATTAATTTAAAGAGCAACAGTGAGGAAAACAAATAAACACAATCTCCATTTACAGCTGACGGCTTTGGACGTTGTGGATAAAAGGTTGGGGTGGGACGAGTCTGTTCGCTCATTGTTCTGCGGGGTCATGACATCAGCATCAGGAATAAAACGGGCCCGGATTAGAGAATGCTGGGGACACACTGCAGTGGCAGGGAGATTACAGCCCTAAATTGTATTACAAATCATGGAGGCTTATCGGTTTATCATTTCCCTATCTGCAGCTTATTTTCATCTTCATCTGAACTGCAGTTTGGCTGGCTTTTGTTTGAACGGACATTAACACACCTGCACAGGCTGAACAAACACGTGAAACTGAGGCCCTGCTTACACGAGAACAACCTCTGGAAACGTTAGTGGTTTTTTAAATGTTTATTGGGGATATTAAACAAAAAAGAGAGCAGGTTTACATGGAAAACGTTGTAGTTTTCATGTCAGTCGGGTTGCCAGATAAGAACTTGTGAACCATCTATGCACTGTCACTTTAAAATTATAGTATTTTGACCTTAACTCTCATATGTGCTGAATAAAAATATTCTAAGATGAGGTGTGTGTTGTGTTTGTTGAACAAAAGGAGTGTGTAAATAAGACATTTTAAATTTATCTGGCAACCCTGATGCCAGGCTCACCTGCATTCGTTGCATCTGCATGATCTCAGTTACAAAATGGTGAATACACCAACGTCTCTTTGGACCCTGGTTTTTATTACTTTTGTTCCTACATGCTGACAAAGCATGTGAGCAGCACAAAAACTCTCTGTTCTCTGCCGTTTATTATAACTGTTGTTAGTGCAGAATAACTTTGGACCGCAGCCGCCGTTAGTGCGCATGTGCCACTTCACATTTGCGATGCATTTCACACCTTCGAGGGGGTTTCCACTGAAAATCTCCACACTGAGACCTGGATTCAGAAACCTTTGGTTTCAGAGAGTTGGACTCCACCTGGGCTGCCTGTTGTCACGATTCTGTTCATAACTTTTATGGACAGATTTTCTCGGTGCAGCTGGGGGTGGGGGGATTCCAGTTCAGTGGCCTCAGGATTCCATTTTTGCTCTTTGCAGATGATGTGGTCCCATTGTGCTGTGATCTTCAGCACTCACTGAAGTTAGCAGCAGAGTGTGAAGCAGCTGGGATGAGAATCAGCATCTCCAAATCTGAGGCCATGGTCCTCAGTTGGAAAAGGGGTGGAATGATCTCTTGGGGTCGAGGGTGAGGTTCTGCATCACGTGAAGCAGTTCAAGTATCTTGGGGTTTTGTTCACAAGTGAGGGAAGAATGGAGCGTGAGATTGACAGATGGATTGGTGCAGCATCTGCAGTATTGCGGACTCTGTGCTGGTCCGTTGTAGTGAAGAGGGAGTTGAGCCGTAAGGCAAACCTCTCTGTTATTCGGTCGGTCTGTTCCTACTCTCTTCTATGGTCACAAGCTCTGGGTAGTGACCAAAAGAATGAGACTGCAGATACAGGTGGTTTAAATGTTTCCTCTGCAGGGTAGCTGGACTTTCCCTTAGAGACAAGGTGAGAATGTCAATTATCCAGAAGAAACTCAGAGTAGAACCACTGCGCCTCCACATCAAAAGGAGCCAGATGAGGTGGTTCAGGCATCTGGATGCTTCCTGGGGGCCTCCCTAGTGAGGTGCTTTGGGCATGTCCAACTGGAAGACCTCGGGGAAGACCCAGGACACAATGGAGAGACTACGTCTCTTGTTTGGACTGGAAACGCCTTGGGGTCCTCCCAGAAGAGCTGGAAGAGGCGGCTGTGGAAAGAGATGTCTGGACCTCCCTGATCAAGCTGCTGCCCCTGAGACCAAACTTGAGAACAAGCGGAGGATGATGGATGGATGGATGGATGGATGGATGGATGCATGGATGGATGGATGGATGCATGGATGGATGGATGGATGCATGGATGGATGCATGGATGGATGGATGGACAGTTTCTGAAAGAATGTGGGCTGTTGTCATATAAGTGAATGGCTGAACTGCTGCAGCTTTTTATGTGATATGTATGATGATGAACATGAGAGCTATTGGCTACTTTTAAAGATTCACTAAATGTCGCGATTTGTACATTTCTGTGTTTGTTTTAATGTGTTGAGTTTGTCCATCCATTTTCTTTACCCGTTTATTCCATTTTGGGTCACGGGGGTCGCTGGTGCCCATGTCCAGCAATCACTGTGCGAGGGGCGGGGTACACCCTGGACAGGTCGCCACTCCATCACAGGGCCACATAGAGACAAACGAGACAAACAACCATTCACTCTCTCACTCACACCTAGGGACAATTTAGAGTTACCAGTCAGCCTAACATGCATGTTTTTGGTCTGTGGGAGGAAACCGGAGCACCCGGAGAAAACCCACGTGTTGAGTTTGTTTTTAAGTTAATTTTCAACAATTAGTTTCTGTGCTTTCTTTGAGTTCAGGTTGTTCCATTGCCTTCTGTGTTTCCTGCCATTCCAAGCCAGTTTCGCTCAGTCTGTATTTTTCCAGGCACTCCCTCATTCTGCCCCGCCCACTTACACCTGTTCCCTGTTGTCATCAAGCAAGATGTCTCCCACCTTCTCATTATTCCCAGTCTATTAGTCTAAGCTTTGTTTGTGCTTTATGCGCATACTCAAGATCTTCTCCGTGTTTCCTTGACCTTTATATTTTGTAGTTTTCGCTGCCACGTCAGCTTTTTGTTTGTTTGAATAAATGTTAAGTTTAACTCGAGCTCCTTGTGTTTTACTTTTCTTCACAAACACTCAGTGTGCAAGATTCTGCTTCGTAAGTCAAGAAAAACACCAAAATGGCAAGGAACAGAAGTGTTGTGCTCTGAAAGCTGCATTTCTTTAAAGGATTATTTTTCTTTTTATCCAAGAAAAGGTTATTAGGAAAAAGCCCTCAGTCCCAACATACAGCATGTCTCTCAGGACCTAATCTCTCAAGAGATTTTAATGCTTTCTTCCAGCTGTGAGTTCAAATAAGATCAAACTACATTTTTGTATCTCATGTTTTCTGCTACATATGTTGAAGATGAGGGAATGCACTTTTCAGGAAAGTGAAGTTTCTGACCTATTTACGTTGACTGTGCAACCTAAAAGGTTTAAAATGTTATGCATATATCAAAAAAGTTCATGCTCAATAATCCAGGTATACAATCCAACAATTTTCAGTCAGGTCATCTGGAAGGAAAAAAGAAACAGTCCAGATGACCTGACTGAAAATTGTTGGGATGATAAACACAGAATAACTTACATAAATTAATGTTTTTGACCAATCAATGAGCATTTTATTTCACTCAATAAACCACTGACTAAAATATTAAACTGTTTAGCTTCTCAATCAACCTTAAAGTTTATTTTACCATCACTCCTACAAAAAATGTGTATATTCGTAAAATTGTATGTGTTAACATTAAGAAATAGTAATTTTTTTAATTCATGTATACATATATGTGTTACATTTTATGTTGACTGTGATGTATTTTTAATTTATTTAAGTGCTAGGTAAAGAAAAAAAAACACTTATTTACAAAAGTACAATTTCTTTCATGTTAACCCATTTCATGTTTTTCATATTTGTATAGAAATTATTAAAATAAGTTGCTCACTCACACTGTATGTAAATACAGCATGATTGTGCAATGCCCTAAATAAAATAAACTAGTTAAGTGGTTATTTAAGATCAAACTGTCCTGAAATAAAAGGACACACACATTTTGAATTAATTTGCTTTAAGGCAACAAGCTTTAATTAGAAGCAAGTCTTACTTAATGTTTTATTTCTGTGTTATAACAATAACTCATTAATTTTTATACATCATAATTTGATTTCTCTGAGACTATAAATTTCTAAAAGATGCACCAAACACTTATGATTTACAGCAATGTGCTTCAGGTATGTTGGAAAAGGGGAATTTTCCAGTGGACTTAGAGAACTGCACTGCCTAAACAAAGCAGGGAGGGAGATTAACTATTAGATCAACAATAAATCTGACTTTTAAACACATTTTAGTGGACACCTAATCCACTCTTTTCTAATCCTGGTACCAAAACGGCGTGAAGCTGTGCACACAAAGACTTTACAGAACATTTTCGATGGCTACTAATCACTGTTCACGCGAACTGAACAACATGCAGGTCGTTCTGCTGTAGACAATCCCTGCACATATTGCAAAAATTATATCAGAACTGCTGCAACTAATATTTTCTGTTGTGTTAAAAACTTAAACCATTGACAGGTTCATGCCCTGTTTAAAGTTACAGGGGGCACTTTTTCATAGGCGCTAAAGAGCCACATGTTGCCACGGAGCCGCAAGTTGCAGACCTTAAAGTTCACCAAGTCTCCTAACGACAGGCAAAGCAGAGCAACTTTGTAAATGTACTTCTGACACAATCAGCTCATAGCTTGATAAATTATTCACATTGTGTGTTTGTGCTGTAAAAGTAAAATAATTACATACATTTTTCAACTAAAACCACTATTTTCTAAAGTAAAATTAACAACAGCCTTTATATAACCTAAGTGGTCGTAGGATAATATTAAATACACTAAAAGTTGCAGTGATAAAGTTCTAAAATAAGTTTCCCACATTGATTATTGTTTCAACAAACCATATTAATTTTGAATATGTGCCTCAGACATACAGGAGACATCACTGAACATAGCTGTGTCTGTAGAGAGTGCATTTAAAACACATCAAGGTAAAACGACTAAATACAGTAAAATTACCTTATTAATTTACAAAAATACTTTTACAACTGTTTTATTCTCCTCCAGATTTAGCTCAGGATCAGCCTGAAACTATTGGCTCGATGCTTTATGGCTCATTTGATACATCTTTTTAAATTTAGTTTCAAAAGAAGTTGTTGACATTTATGTTTGACATCTATTACAATAAAAGCCTCCAAGATAAATTCAGCCCGAAGTTATTTTTAACTGCACACTTAAAAAAAAAGTTTAATTCAAAGTTTCTCTTTACGCAGCAGTTTTATGTGCATGCACATGTAGAATCAGCTGGAGGAGATATCAGTGTTAGAGATGGAGTCATGATGTTTTGTCATGAGCTGAACTGATGATGCGTGCAAGACGGCAAAAATCAACCAGTGGATGCATTTTAACAAAACTTTCAGAAAGTAATCACTGAATGTACAACTCATGCAAACAGGTGGCTACAGCAAAAGGCCTTAGAAAAAGGTTTTTTTTTTTTCAGATTTTGAGCTAATATTTTGTGTCGCTGTAGTTGAGGCTGCTCCTCATCTCATGCTCTCATGTCAATGTCATGGATCTGGTCAGCCGGACTTTCAACGCAATCAATAAAATCTTTTCAACAAAGCGACAAAGTCCTGGAGAGCCATCATGCCCCGCTGAGACTCACGCTGCAGGATACGTCATGGATCCGTGGGGAGTTTGAGAACTGATGTGCCTTTCGGTATTGTCTCAGGAGGATGCCGAAGATGTTTATATAATTGGAATCATGATAGCAGGGATTTTGTTTTTTGGTACTGGCGGATTCGTATGTTATCGGCTATTGAAGAAGACGGCAGCAGCAGTTTCAGCCATGGCAAAACTACAGAGTCTGTGTCAAGGTTTAGTTTGTGCTTCGAGGACTCAAAATCAGCTGATTTATGAGCTAAACCATAAGATGAACGCGATTTGTGAGAATCGTAGGCCACTTGTGGCTTCTGGGACTCAAGAGCATGTTGAGGACGACCTTGGAGGGGGCTTATAAGCACAGACCAATAGAATGCCCACAAAACTGGCCATTTTGAATCAAAAGTACAAGCAGAACTCAAGGCTGACGTGGAAAAACAGTCTGCCTGAAAAAAAAATCAACAACTGTGGCTTATCTGAATCTGACTCCCCCGTTTGGCCTCGAAACAGGCCGACTTATCAAATTTCTCCTGGGATATGTGTAAACTAAGGAAAAACTCTGTCTATCGCACCCCCCCACACCCCCACCCATTCCCGAGAAGACTTATCAGAGCCTCACCGGCTGACACCAACATCTTATCAGGACTATGGACTATCTGGAAGTGCTTCATGGATAAATCTCATCATCTTGTCGTCAAATGCATTTGTAATGTGTTTATAAATGTGCTGCTGGTACAGTTTTTTTAATGTTTTAAATGGTGTCCTGAGGACAAGCTGTGGAGATATCTTTTTTTGTAATACCACTATCCTCTCCTCATGGCTTTTCCCTCTTTTCTATCTAAAAAGTATTGTGTAAAAGGACAAGGGGCCGCGCTCTCAGGAGCAGCAGCAACGTGCACTCCATCCATCTTTTGCGTGACTGTACGAACATCATCTCACTGTATTTCGGTACAATGATAATAAAGCTTATTCTGATTCAGATTCTGGTTCACAAGAGCTTGCAAGTTGCATGAAATTGTACAAAATGTTTGACCAAGTTGGGTTTATTCTGTCACTGATCATCACGAGGATCTCAGAATAAAGTCTGGTATGAAACATGGTGGGTGATATACCTGTACATAATTTCAAAACGGCTGTGGTTGCAAACAGTATCATTTATTTCAGTGTTGGAGGTCGTACGTGTGCAGATGAAAGTCATACATACAAGCTGGCTTTGAGCGAAGCCCTGTCTGAGGAAGATACAAGCTGGTCCCACTATGTTGTGCAGCATGTTGCAGTTCTTAACCAGAGTGCACAGGGGGTCATCGAATGGACGCTTGCTCCCTCCTTCCTCTTCGTCGTCATCATCTGTGTCCAACTCCCCTGCTCCACCCAGGGACCCATGCATGGCAGCGGCCAACGGGGCCCCGCCTTCATTTATTGGTGACGTCCCCTTGAATAAAAGGATCCGGTCGGAAAATTATTATTATTATTATTACTGATGGCACTGACTACGACATAACTGGATTGGTCATTAAAAAAGTTTATGTAATTCTGGCACACATACAACACCAATACCAAAGATGTTAGGACACTGTCCAAAATAAATAAACAAACAAACAATTTAATGAATAAACAAATAAATAAAATAAACAAGCAAATAAATAAATGAATAAACAAACAAGACAACAGTGTTAGGCCACTGTGTAAAATGTAAAAAAATACATATTTTGATTTGAAAAATTTGTGAATCAATATTTTCTTTATGATGGAACATACAGTAGAATAACTTGTACCATTTCTGAAAGTAAATTAATTTAGATTTTTGTGGCAGCAACACTCTTTAAAAAAGTTATAATAAAAAAAAATCTAATCTTCTTCTAACAACAGTCTTTAAACGTAAAGGACCTGAGGAGACCAGTTGTTGGAGGCTTTGGCGGGAACGTTGTCTCATTCTTGTCTGATGGCGGAGTCCTGCTGTTCAACAGTCCTGGGCAAGTTTTCCTGAATTTATTGT
>NC_056513.1:5355753-5367150 GCF_014905685.2 Nematolebias whitei | reverse complement strand
CACAAATGTTTAATAGTATTCGTACCACTCTAACAAATAAGAGCTGTTATAATCTACTTCTGTGCGTGTCTATGTTGTGCGTTAATGTGTGTTTTGTTAAGTCTCATGTCGTGCGTGTGCCAGAGATTAACACAAGTAAGACTGCAGCACTAATCCTCTGCACAGTTTAGGAGAAACGACACATTTTCCGCTCACAGTCACTTCAGCTTCAGCTCTTTTGTATTTCACTTTGCATTTTAACCCTTTAGGTCATTATTTTGGTGCTACACATCTAGAGTTATAAATAATTATT
Organism: Nematolebias whitei; assembly: GCF_014905685.2. Lineage (NCBI taxonomy): Eukaryota > Metazoa > Chordata > Actinopteri > Cyprinodontiformes > Rivulidae > Nematolebias > Nematolebias whitei. The sequence continues at coordinate 5,366,858 of NC_056513.1, read as the reverse complement.
GATCTTCAAACATTTTCTGTTTTCTGTTTTTTTTTTTTTAGCAGAATTTATAATATATTGACAGGCTTTTGTAAAATTTAAACTCACAGTCTGACCAGCAGAGGGCAGCAAAGCTCAGCCTGTTCACGGCTGAAGGATGACGACATACTGAGTTGTAATGGCCAAATTTAGCCACCAGGTGTCAGTGTCCTGTCTCTTTTGAACCCTCCAGTCCAATCAGTCAATGTTTATTGGGCAATAAAAGCTACATGGTGCTTTCAATCACCAAATAAATCCATTTCAGGTCCAAAGACATGATTTTTTTTTCTGTCCAGGGGCACCGTTTTCTAAGAACACAGGGGAAATACAGAGAACAAAAATGTCTTATTAAAGTCTTTTCGGCAGAGAGAACAAAGAACAATGAGATGACGCGCTACAAAGAATTTGAAATCACAGCACCTCAGTTATATAATGGCATGTTCCCAGATCTGACAGGAAACTAAATGGATTGATAAAAAAAATGAAACCTTAGCAAAGAAAGGGGCTTCCCAGCTTTGCTTTCACTTTACATTTCACATAAAAGGAGTCTTCAGATTAACTGAAGCAATGATTTCAAGTAACACAACCCCGTTCTAAAGAGAATGGGACGTTGCTTAAAAATCTAAAAATAAACAAAATGCAATGGTGTCCAAATCTCACAAACCAATATTTTGTTCGTAGTGGAAAAGAGTAAACACAAAACAGACCCATAAATTTAATTTATAATGTTATGGCAGCAACACAAAAAAGTCTGAAAAAAAAAAACGAGAGAACAAAAGGCTGTAAAAGTAAGTGGTTAAAAAAATAAATAGCTGGAGGAGATTTTTGCAACTCCTTATGGTCACGAGCAACAAGTCAGTAAAAGGACTGGGAATATAAACATGATGAATATTAGAAGTAAAGATGGGCGGAGGTTCACCACTCTTAAAGAAACTGCATCTTAAAACAGTGGAACAATTTTGGTGAGTGTACCCTTTCACGTACACCGTGACTGCTGGACATGGACACGTGCAACACCAACAACCCAGAATGGAGGCTGCGGGTAAATATGTGCTCAGACAAATCAAAACTTGAAATTATTTCTTAAAACGATGGATGTCACGTCCTCTGAGGGATCATCCTGGTTGGTAAAAGTGCACAGTTCTCTGATGCTATAGGGGTGCATTAATGCTTCTGGCATGGGCAGCTTACACGTCTAGACAAGAACAACCAGTGCAGGAAAGTATCTACAAGTTTCATAACATCATATGATCCCACTCAGCAAAGGTCGTTGAACAGACTCCCCCATGTGACAAGGATGGAAAAATGTTCCCTCCAAAAACTCCATCAACTGGTCTCCTCACGTCTTAGATGTTTACAAACTGTTGCTAAAATAAGAGGGGATGCTTTACAGTGGTTCTGACCCAACATTTTTAAATTTGTTGCACATTTACAGTAAATTACTTTAAAAAAAATTCCCCGTTCTTTTTCTCACAAATGGAACAATTTATTAGTTTCAACGAATGATATTTGCACTGAGCTCCATTGTGAATAAAATTCGTTTTTGAGATTTGCTCATTTTTGCAATCTGTTTTTATTTACATTTAACAAAATGCTTCAAATTTTTAGAAAATGGGGTTGTATTAAGTAAAGCGTACTCTTTAAGAACCAAGCGGAACCACATTGAATTAGAAACTTGTTTTGTCCAGTTGACAGAAGAACAACTACAAGCGTGGACGACGGTTTGGTGTTAACACAAATCTGCCAAAACAAAGCAGCCGTGTGAGAATTTGTGTTGCATCCCTCGACAACAGAACCAGATGCCCGAAAACCCAAACAGAAGATGGACTGATAGAAAATTCAGAGCAGCAGAAAAAAAAATACAAGATGGACACTTTCCAAAAGTCAGGATTTTAGATGCCATGCGATGCTTATAGCTTTGCTGCAGTCCAGTTCAACCATGTTGGCTCAGATGGTTTGTGTTTATGTGCAAATCATGTCAAAACACAAATATCTTTAATGTTAATCTATGTAATTATTATTTAATAAGTTAATCTATACATTTTAAACCACAATCTTTCCTGTTTTTAACAGAAAACGTTAGCGGTCATCGTTAACTGTGGTCTCTGCGCTCGTGTAGCAGCCTGCACAAAATCCCCGCCTCAATCTGTGTCTCGTATAAGACTGGAAATATAATCCTGGTGCATTAAAGACTCATGAGAACAGTTGTGTTTGATGTCAGCATGAAGAGCTCATCTTTTCATTCAGACTTTGGAAACAGTGTAACGTTCATTCACATAATGAGCAACCTCCTGCAGAGCCTCAACCTCCACTCGTTAGGGCTGATGGTGTAGATACGTCCCGGCAGCCCTATTCATTCAACCTTCATTTATACAACATATATATATATATATATATATTTATTTATTAACAACCAGGTCAAAATGTCCATCCTGTATTTTGCTGTGCAGGTTCAAAATAAAATCTTACAAATTTTCCAACAACACGTGTGTCATCTGGGATTATTGCGCAATGGCTTTCGTTCGTGGCACGTTGCACAGGACAGGCTTTGTTTGCAAATTAAAAGATGGAGATGAATAAGAATTTGACAGAACGAGAAAAATCCAGCCCTTTTTGGAGCTTTATCGTTCCGGCACACTTTAAAGCAGAAACATTGAAAGTTTGAACAGATTACAAAAATTTGGACTTTACATGACTAAAGTGGCAGTTTGATATTTATTATAGATTTTACACAATCACAGTTTAAGTGTTGTCGTTTTTAGGGCTTTTTTGACAGAATGCTCAATGGACTGTTGATGATGTCACAAACTCTGCCTTTTAAAACGTCAAACAAAAAAATCCTCTTCTCACTGCCAAAGCTCATTGGTAAATACCGTATTTTCTGCAGTATACGTCATTCCGGCGTATAAGTCGCATCAGTCCAAAAATGTCTCATGAAGTGGAGAAAACAAAAATAAATAAGTTGCTTCGCTGCATAAGTCACATTTATTATGTCACTGCTGACCCCCCGGAAATGTGGGCCGGTGTCATGCCAAAAATCGATTGGCTGCCACGGGAGGACTTTAACAAGAATTTAACAAGATTAACGCTTAAAAACAATTATTTGTTTGCTCGACATTATAGCAAAGGTGTGTCTCAGTCTAACTTTTCCTTATGATTTCATTTTAATGGTCAAAACAGCTTCATTGTGTTTGGGCTGCGCAGCGAAATGAACTTGTCCTGAAGCTGTCCCTGCTCAGCCGCCGGCGCTGGGACAAAGGCTCGCGGCTCTACAGCGTCCCCCCACCCGCACCTTGCTGCTTCCCAGGGCCGCGGATCACGCGCCTCGCTGCCCACTTCCTCCACCGCCGAATTAAAAAAATGTATATTAGTCACTTCGGTGTATAAGTTGCAGGACTTGCACATTTATGCAAAACAGTTGTGACTTATATGCCAGAAAATACGGTACTATTTATACATCAAAATGTACCGGTAGGCGTTATACTTTTTCATCACTCAGTGTGTCTTTAAATGTTATAAGTATTCTCTAAGATCACCCCTGAATGTGTGCACCCTTAAGTCCTTATACATTACGTTTCTTTTCCCTGTTTTTCTTTACCCCTGTTATGTTCCCAGTACAGACCAGATACCTACCTGGTAAAAAAAAAAAGTACCTTAAAAGTAGGGCTGTCTCAATATTGAGTACAAATACCAGTACTTCAGTTCATCGTCTCAGTGCACTGAACTAAAACATTAAAATACATAAAAATCAGTTCATAATATTTATCTAAGGACTTCAGTTTGGGTACTTGTCGATACGAAGTACTGATGCTGAGTAGTATGTTAGTACAGTGTCTCTATAAACATTTTTTTAAACTGAGAACACATCAATCAATCTGCTGTTTTAACATCACCTGCATTTATCTTAAAATACCTCTAAGTAATGCATATACCCCCCCTCCCCCCACTTGCAAAGCAGAAAAGGAAATGGCATCACTAAGCATGAACGTGGTATTGGTTTCAAGTTTCAGGGTATTTTTATGAATACAAGTGAAAGTACTTGAGGCTGGTATTGGGTATGATACGTACTTGATACGTATCATGTACTGATATGTGCAGTATTGGCAGTACGTACCAGGTCATACAGGGGAACATGTCACTCCTTAATACAACCCAGTTCTACTGGTACTAGGTGCATTTTAGGTTCCAGTTCCCTTTGTAGCTTTTTGTATTTCTATCACAGTTTAAAGTAAAAATTTGCCTCATTTAGAACAAAACCAAAAATAAATTTTTAATTTGATGATTTAGTCAGCCTCCTCTTTTAGCAATAAAAATGAGACTGTATTGAAAGAAACGGAGCTGTGCATCAAATATAAAATAAATGTAAACCAAACCACCATTAAGCAGACGTGAACAAACACTGTAATCCCAGTGTAACTGTGTCAACAGTTGCTGTTTTGGTCAATAAAGGATTTCCATGTAACCTGACATCATTTTTTGACTTAAACCCCCACAGAGCGGTTTGTTTTGTCCCACATTCCCTGCTCTCATTCTTGCCCACCTACTCACCGTCAAACAAAGGATAATGCCTGTTGCACCTGTCCACATTTTGATACATTTCCATGTGACGTAAAGACACATCTGATCTGATCTGAGTTCCTTTTACGGCCTCAGAGGTCTCGTGGATTAGAGATACAAACAACATGAAGTGATAAATGTAGACTGAATGTTACAGAAAAGTCTGGATCACATGTTCTTTATCTCTACATCCATGGAGCCCAACTGTTGCTGCTCAGAGTGTCCCAGCCGTAATGGCGCATCAGCTAACCCACTTTTAAATCTGTTCATGAAATCTGTTCTTGTTTTTATCGACATGCCCTGATTGTGTCGTCTGCGTTTTGAACAAACATCCCAGCTGTGAAATGTATTTGGCTACATACGTTCCGGCGTTTGGAGTTTAACGACTTGCTGTTTATAAGTTTCTGATTGATAAAGTATTTTATTTTCTTATTTGAGTCTTCATCGGAAGTACAGTAGTCCCTCGCTACTTCCCGGTTTGTTTATCGCGGACTCGCTCTATCGCGTTTTTTTCAAAACAAGACTGGAGGTGACACAACTGTCTGATTGATGGATGAGCCGCACGATCGGCATGGAGTTTTTATTTAAAATAAATTATTTTAAATTAAACTCCTGCACCTTTGTGCAGCCCATACTGCAGGATAAACTTCCTGCTGCAGCTGATCAGCTGTTCAGCATGCAGAGCGGAGAAGTGGGCGTGGCCAAGAGGCTTGCAGGAGGCAAAGAGCAGAGGAGGCAGAGAGCTGAAATCACGACAATCTGTGCTCTTTTAGAGCGTTTAGAGTTTAGAAACATTGTTTAGAATATTGCAAGAGTGTGGGAAGGGCTTAAAACGCCTTTATATAAAATAAACTACTACTTATTACTTGTACTACTATTCCTACTTTGCAGTTTTTCACTTATTGCGGGGCTTCAGGGTACGGATCCCCCACAATAAACGAGGGACTACTGTAAAGTCAAGACAAGGTTTCCGTATTATGGCTCCCTTCTGATACCTAACCAGTAATTTCCATATGATACATTTATTCTGTTCTTATGTTGACTGTATTCAGTTGTGAATATTAGTTGCATTTAAACTCATTTTAATATGTTCAAACATGGCAAATGAAAGGAAATCTGCTAAATTTACTAAGAGTATCAAGTTTGGTCTTTTGCAGAAAGAAGTTTTCGGTTTTAAAGTTGCAATTTGAATTAATCAACTTGAGCAAAATGAGCGTAAACGGTAAAACAAAAGAGTAAATCCTCTGCGCTGTTTCCACAAACGCTTGTCAGCGTGTGATTGTGCTAAAACTCATCGGTTTCTTTAGCTCGTTCCTCTGCAGCATCAAAACACTCATCCGAGCTCTAATCCGTCTTTACGTCGCGCTCGAATCTCGTCTGTTTCTTTATGACGTTCAGCCATCAATCCCTCATCCGGCCCGCTCTTTCTTCAGTTCCTCATTAATCTCTCCATCTGTTGTTAATCTGAACAATGAGAGCCGGGTTTTTAAAAAACTCAAACAGAAAACTCAAAAGGACACTTTGAGACCCAAATAAAGGCTAAGCTCTGGCTCTTGCCGTCCCCTCTTTGACATTACATCTAATAAAAGACTTAAAAGCTCTGATGCAACATTTTCAGTGATATGGAAAAATATGCTTCAATAGAAACATGTGCAGTGTCATTAAATTGTGCATTTTTTAAATTTGTTTTTAACTTGTGAACTTTTAACCCTCCTGCTGCCCCTGAAGAGACCTGAGTCTTAACACTGAGGCCTCGTGGGTCATGCTGACCCCAGAGCAGCAGGACGGTTAACCCCGTGCACTTATGGTTCCAACGGAAATGCCTTTGTGGGAGCAGTTCTCTTTTAGTTTCTGCATCAGGAGCCTAAACTAAAACATGACGAATGACAAGAGACAAGTCGTTAATTTTACATCCTTCCATTACTGGAACGCAAAACGTTTCTGATTTCAAACTAAAGCAAAAAACACGATTCCTAGTTTGACGGCTGTGTTGTTTTTAGTAAAGTGCCATCCAGCCGGGTTGTTTTTGCTCAAGTGTAAAAACTGTTAGTTTATAAGTAAATGAATATAGGGTGTAATAGTTTGGAACATGGAAACTAAAGAATATATAGTTGGACTGTTTGGTCTAATTACAGATTTCTAGTTTTCTGAAGTAAACAAGAACAAACACTATATTTATATATTTATTCTCAGTAGCAGCTCTGCATGTACAGAGAGTGATGCAATGAGGCTGTTAATCAATATGGGACTAATTTTAGGTAGTCACCTCTTCAGGGGTTTTTAAAACAACTTTGGGATGTATTTCTTTTAAATTACTCAAGACCTGCTTAAAAAATTCAGATTCTTGAAATCTGGAAAGTGTGGAAGGTTATTTACTGTAAAATGTTTTTTTTTTGTTTTAACGGTTTTGAACTACTGGAACGTCTCGTGTCTGTATTGTCTCTATTGTTTCTCAAAAACACACACAAGCTTCTAGAAAAAGAAGAACGTGAGGAGAAGCTTGGCAGCGCAAGAAGACGACGGATAAGAGGCAGACGTGACCTGTGATGAGCAGTAAATACGAGCGGTGTAATGTTATGTTGCATCATTAAGTGATATTTACTGAAGCATGTGAGGTAAAACATGAACAGGAGCCCAGAACAGGGCTTGCCCTCATAGGAAGAGGAGACCAATTTAAATGATAGTTAATTCTGATAAGTTAAAAAGATTAGTTAACTGACGAACTGACAAAATAATAAGTTGCAGCCCAAAAGCAGACGAGTAAAATTAAGAGCGGCCATGACAGAAAATGCATTTTAAATAAATTAAATTTGATTTTTAGCCACTTTTTTACTGCTAGTCTGTCACAAAATCTTAATTTGCTCCTATTTAGTTAGTTGAATCTGTTGAAAGTGTTAAAACAAGCAGTTTGACAGTTTTGAAACATGTTTGTACCAACAGCATGATTTCACAAAACTCTGAGGACGACCAGCTCACTTCCTGTTTCAGATCTTTGCTTCCAGACAGTGTTGGTTGGCCTTAGATAGTTTCAGGTCTTATTTTTTGGGTTTGATTTGTGGTGGGGCGGGGGCGGGGTGTCTAGGTTCAAGTTCAGGACACAGTCATAGCCAAGTATTGAGATATTGAGAAGTCCAAAAATGAACGCTTGAGGTTTCCTCAGAAAGTCTGAAGAAATATTAATAAAAGCAACTTTTTCAAACATTAAAGAACTTCTGATTCATATAAGTGGTTTAAAACATTTGCACAGTGCTGTAGGTGTAAAAACATCCTGGAATGTCAAAATGCTGCATACAGAATTATTCCCAGCTCATTGGTTATTCTAAACCATTATAATAATCATATGTCATGCGGATTACTAAAAGCACCTTTAAGACGTTTCCCATTTTTATCCCCAGGACCTTTAAAATAGTCAATGAATCATTTCCACCAACACAGTTTGTCCTTGAGATGTTTTTAAATTCAATATTTCAGGATCAGAATTTTGGATTTGATGAGTCAGCAGTTGATATGTATAATAAATCTTTGCTTATTTCACGTCTAAAGAGGGACATATCCTAAGTTGCATCTTCAGAGCTACTAGAAATATATTAAAAACACTTGTTGGACTTTTGGATTGTTCACAAAAAGATACAAATCTTTTCTTTTATTTTCAAATTCTGTTACATTTTGAAAATGACTGAGGGAGACAAGCAGGACAAGAGAAGCCAGACGCAGGCTGGTTTAAGAATTTAATCCAATTTATTTGAAAAAAAATAAATTGGATTAGAACCAAAAACGAAATACCAGAACATGAAAAACCAAATATTAGAAATCCCACTGCTGTAAGAGCATAAATGAAACAGAGAGGGCACAGGAAGCAAAAATAAAATAAATAAAATGAAACAGGAAGCCATGTTTTTGCTGAAAGAATAAAAGATGAACGAGCGTTAGGTGGGGTGTAGCGTTTAGTAAATGAGAGTGTGAGAGCCGAGCAGGAAACAAAACTCAGCCAAGTCAAAGAAACAGGAATACAGAACGTGGAAGAAAAGCAACAATAAAAACCACAGCGATCCGAACAGAATCACAAGATGCACCATCATTAAAAAAAACTGCACGTAAACAAAGTTCACAGTTCAAATTCAAACCTTGTTGGGCGTCAGCAGCAATAACCAACCAGTCACGATGCAGCCCTAAACTAGTAACTCTTTGGCTCTTGACTCCTAAAATATCAACAGCAATGCTTTTTAATTCCAAATGTCCTCGTCTAAACTTCACAAACAGCACAAAATCATATTAAAGTACTTTTTTATTTATGTCTTGTTTTATCTTTTGTTACAGTTAGAGTAAAAATAGGTTAGCAGCAGTGGTGTAGCCTACGTGATACGGAGTATACCCACTAGAAAAGTTTAAGATTTTCAGTATACCCACTTCAAAGTGTCCGATGATACATGGCATATCATTAGGCACTTGTCAGTGATACATTAAAGGGCAGTTAAACACTTCCGTAACAATCTATCGGTATGCAGCGCTTTGCTTTGATACCGTTTTATAATTTCTATAACATGTTTTTAATGTAAAGCCAACTGTTGTACAAAGTTTGTTGTTCATTTATTCAAATGAGAAATTTGGAAATGTTCAAAATGCTTAAAAAGTCCAAATAAACTGACGATTACATTGTACTAACCAGTGTACTTTGGTTTCCAAGCACAGTATACCCACTACAAAAATGTAGACCACACCACTGGTTAGCAGGAATTATTTTAAAGTTTTGTTTGAGTTCTGTGGATCATTTCAGGACCTTTCGGGGCCCACATTGAGGTCCGGACCCTGACTTTGTGAACTACTGCCGTATACTGTCATCTTTAAGTTAAAATAATAATAATAATAATAATGCAAAGCAGGCTTGCATTAAGAATCTATGTTGCCAGGGAACGTGTTTTATTTGCACTAACCATGCTCCATAATTATCACTGCTCTTTAATGTGTTGGTGAATGATACTAAAGTGTTTTATGTAATAATCAGTCTTGATGGGACCGATCAGTAAGAGATAGTTTTTATTATCCTCAAGGTCTGATTGACATGATTACATTGAAGTAGCTTCAGACAGTCCTTGAGAGCTGCTGGTTCCCAGATTCCTCCCACTCCTGACTGCAGCTGGTTTCAGCCGGACTGGGCAGGGAGGGGCTGACGACTGGAAGTGCTACAAAACTGTTTTTTTCTGTTCAGGAAGTCATAACGGGTCAGAGCTTCAGACAGATGAACGCATTGATAAGTGTGAACTCATAAATACATTGATCTTCTGCGATTGTTTTCCAAATCTTTGTAATAAATCTGATGAAGCTTACACCTGGTTGTTTTGGGAATCCCTTTTTCCACGACAGCGTACTCTGCCACTAAAATTTCTCACGAGAGAGAAGCTCACAGGATCACCTCCCAGCTCGGAGCCTTTCTGTGTGGAGTTTGCATGCTGTCCTGGTGCACACGTGAACGTACACCAGTTGTCTCCCACAAACCAAAAACACGCATGGTGGTTAATCAGTAACTAAATTGTCATAAGGTGTAAATGTGAGCATAAATGCTCGTCTGTCTTTGTCTCCATGCTGTACTCCTGGGTCAGTCAGCTGTGTTTGGGCTCACACGACAGGACTCAGTTTTCTAACCAAGAGAGCGCTGATGTCTACTGATTTAGAACTGCTCATAAAGTACTTTGTATGTAATTCACACAAAGCCGTCAATAAAAGTCCCTCAGTTCCACGATTACTTGAAAATGTTCTATTTCATCAATCACAGTTAAAAACCTGCATCCTACTAAAGATTTTTCCACTCAGTCCATCAACGTCTATGTTTATTCCACAATCATCATTTGGTAAACTAACTATTTATGTATTTAAGATGTTAGTGGTCATTTGGGATTTGGCTTCCGAAGTTATGTACTATATTCATTCATAAGTAAAGTTGCAGTAAAACATTCCAAACTATGCAACAAAGTGAAGTCAGGTTCTCAGGATGGTTTCTTTTTGTTGAAACATTTAGTCTTTCATCCAGAAGACTTCATCAGTCTGAGGAGCCGCAACAAACTCAGTCATAACTAGTACCTACACATAGTCAACCAGTTTGATGGTGCTAAGATGGTTTCTGGAATCAGTCCTCTCCCCCATCTACTCGTTTACGCCAGCCATGGCCAACGTGCTTCAAAACATCAAAGTTCATGTTCAACCATCCAGGAGAAAAATCCAACAGTGTTGGTTGCTCTGAACGGTTTCTTGACGGAAACCGTTCAGAGAACCTGACTGACCATTGTTGGATTTTTTACCTGGATTATTGAACATGAGCTTTGTTTTTACGAACTATATATGTATTTGTATTCCAAACTAACTTAATACAAAGTCACGTTTCGCCTACAAAAACAGCCAAAGAGGCCAGCCAGCTTGATTCCTATTATTTATTCTTGAAAGTTGTCTTGTCACCGAAATGTTTTCTTCTCAGTTGCACACTTCTCTGATTCCACCATTTTCTTTTTTGCTTCCCTACACAGACTAACATGAAGGTT
>NC_056513.1:5353321-5355353 GCF_014905685.2 Nematolebias whitei | reverse complement strand
TAACTTTAGAAAGTGTTCAGTGTTCAGAACAGTTGTGCTCAAGCTTCTTCTCTCTTTAACCCTCCTGCTGCCCTTGGGTCAAAACAACCCACCAGACCTCATTTGACTGAGACCTCATGAGTCATTTTGATTCAAGGGTATCCAGAGGGTAAAGCTCAGATGACGTGACTCAACACAGCAGATAATTTTCACAGAGAAAAATCATGAAGGAGAAGTCTCATATTTATTTGATAACCCAGTCTGTTGCATTCCTTTGAAATCTGATCAGAACCTGAATTAATCCACCTTTACGGTGCTTTTCATTAATATGAGTGCAGCAGTTCAGACTTGTGTTAAATCTGATATGTACTTTATGTGTTAACACAACTGACCCACTCAGATTACCGTCGCAGAACGCCACGTGAAAGCACCGCGAGTGTATTTTTAGATGTGCCACGTATACATTCAGCTGCCGTCTGATTAATTTAAGCAGGGCGTGTCTGAATGGGGTTTATTTTACTGTGTCAGGATGTAAACCTCGCAGTATGAGCCTAAAGTACCATCACGCTGCAGCTGCTCTCCTACCTGTCCAAAGACAGAGTTAACCATTGGACGCAGCTTCCTCTTGTCTCCTCGTGGCAGCCAGAGGTCTTCATGGTCTCCATCGGGGGAGGACAGACTCAGAGTCTTGGCTTTAGGCTTCGGGGGCCTCTTGATGCTAGCTGAACTCCATCGCCTGAACGATTCGATCTTCTTCTTGATGGAACCCTGGAGAAATTTGTCCCAAGAGTCCAAAATTAAATGTTTGCACAAAGATGTTTTACACAAGAGTGTAAATCTGTAGTCATCAATCTCATCCACAAAACTCGTGAAAAATTAAAACAACTGGAAAACAAGAAGAGAGGTGACATTAAGTGGCATGTGCATGCATTTATTTTATTTTAAAGCTACCTAAAGTAACAAAATAATAAATATATAATAAAAGCTGCCAATGTACCAATTTGTATGAGGAATAAATTGAGCAGAATGTATCAGTTAGAAAGTTTATTTAAGAAGAACATAATCTGAAGAACATTGACCTGCCCCACTCTTAGGGATGTCTATTATGTTTCACCGAGTCTTCTTCATTATCTTTACCCCTTCTTCCTTTTTCTGCTTGCGGGGGTCACTGGTGCCCATGTCCAGCTATCACTGGGGCAGGGGACACCCTGGACAAGTCTCCAGTCCATCACAGGGACACATAGAGACAAACGAGACAACCATTCACTCTTTCTCTCTCACCTAGGGACAATTTAGAGTTACCGATCAACCTAACATGCAAGTTTTTGGCTGTGGGAGGAAACCGGAGCACCCGGAGAAAACCCACGCAGCACTTGGAGAACATGCAAACTCCACCCAGAAAGGCCCCCAGGCTGGGATTTGAACCAGGGCGACCTACTCGCTGAGAGGCAGCAGCTCTACCAACTGTTCCACCGTGCTGCCCCATATCTTAGTCAACAACTTTTAAATAATTGATTAGTTTAAATTTATTATGATACTTATTTTTTATCAAACTTAACAGCTAATTGATCCAAGTTTTTTTTAATTCTTATTTAACATCTTTATGCAGTGGCACAAGCAAAATGTTTCAATAAAAGTAAAAACACTGGAACAAATATTTTAGTTTTATGAAATAAAAGTATTGTAACTGTAATAAAACCTAAAGTAAAACGTATGGTAAAAAATAAATATTGCATTCAAAAGTCAGTATCTTCTAACTAACAAATGCTTTTTCATTCCAAATAAAAATAAATACTTTGTATGAACTCTGATACTGAAATACATGTAATAAAATACATTTTTTCATAAATGCTAAACTTCCAAACGCCAAAGCAGCCTTAAAAACTGAGGCTTCACAAACAATATTATTATTATTATTTTTATTATTGTTATTATTATTATGTTTCTTGCTTCAGCCTGTTCAGTGGGATTCTGTCACCTGAGCAAATTTAGCTGGTGACCCCTGGTGTTATTAGACTATATATAATGTGTGTGTGTGTGTATATATATATAT
>NC_056513.1:5326879-5353221 GCF_014905685.2 Nematolebias whitei | reverse complement strand
AAAAGAAAATCTATGATTTACTGAGCCACGTGTTACCACTGTGCAGCATGTGGAGCGTGTCAGAGCATCACCAACAGCTATGCTATGGTCATCATCATCATCATCATCATCATCATTATTATTATTAAATCTGCATCCACTGACCTTCTTCACCAGCTTCCCCTCTGACACGTCCGTAGACGCCGCTTTTTTCATCTCAGTCATGGTTGCAGTCCAGCTGGCATACACAAAGATGTCTTCTTGGTCTCTGTGCGTCGGTCCGGTCCACTCCGCCTCTTTATCTGTCACTGGAGCATCTGACCCCAGTTCATAATCTGAGGTATATCCCTCCTCTCATCCCTCAAGCTCTCTCTATCTTTTAGCCTTTCTCTTGAATGTAAATTCATCGTCTGTCTGCTTCTCCTCTAATTGTTGCAGCTGTGCCCGTTCACACACACTGAGACGCATTAAGGTGGGTCTATGTTTGGATTTTGTCTTTTTGAACACATTTTTATTTGTAGACGTTAAACAACAAATAAAATAATTAGAATTTTGTATTTTACAAAAGTGTGCCAGTGATAGTCCACATCCAATGTGAGCCTAACTCAGTTTTCTGTTCATGTGACATCCCTGATAATCCCATATTTATTTCCTCGCTCGCTCTCTGATTTCATCTGCACTGGTTCTAATGAGGCTGATCCTCAAGCCGCTGCTTTTTTACAGTATTTTATATTGTTTATCATAGTCGTCCCATGATTGTGCATCAGGTGTGCACACAATTGCGCAGACTTATGCACAAGACAGTGAGCAGGAAGTTTAATGGGGATGAGGTGGACTTGGATAGGAGATTCAAAGGAAGTGAAGTCCTTAGAAGTTAACTGAAAGGGGATCAGGTGGAAAATAAAGCGAGAGCAAAAATAAAGAGAGGATGAGTTCAGCTCAGCTGGAGCTGATGTGCAGCTGTGTCGTTTTGTGTCTGCCCAGAAGACAAGAAACAAAAAGAGTTTCCCGCTGTTGCAGTTTATCACTCAATCAAGACTCTGTTTCTGTTGAGGCTTGCAACAATTAGAGTTTATAGGTCTTTTCTGTATAAAAAGAAAAATCACAATGGCAAAACCCACACAATTATCAAAATTGTTATGACATGATTTGAGAAATATGTTCCCTTTGCTTGATTTCAATTAGGGGGGAAAAATCATAACTTTCAAATAACATGATTTAAATAAATATATTATTTAATTATGTAATAAACCCTCAGGTTCTTTGGTGCCAGGTTTTTAAACTGAGATCATTTCATGGTCCTCAGTTGGAAAAGGGTGGATTGCTCTCTTCAGGTTGAGGTTCTGCCTCAAGTGGAGGAGTTCAAGTATCTCAGGGTTTTGTTCATGAGTGTGGGAAGAATGGAGCGTGAGATTGACACACGGATTGGTGCTGCGTCTGCTGTATAGCGAACTCTGTGCCGGTCCTTTGTGGTGAAGAGGGAACTGAGCTGTAAAGCAAAGCTCTCTGTTTATTGGTCAGTCTACGTTCCTACCCTCAGCCAGGGTCATGAACTCTGGGTAGTGACCGAAAGAATGAGATGGTGGATACAGGAGGTTGAAATGAGTGTCCTCCACAGGGTAGAGAGATAGGGTGAGAAGTTCAGTTATCTGAAGAGACTCGGAGTAGAACAGCTGCTCCTCCACATCGAGAGGAGCCACTTGAGGTGGTTCGGGCATCTGGTAAGAATGCTTCCTGGGCATCTCCCTAGGGAGGTGCTTCAGCCATGTCCGACCGGGAGGAGAACCCGGGGAAGACCCAGGACCCACGTCTCTTGTTTGGTCTGGGAACACCTTGGAATCCTCCCAGAAGAGCTGGAAGAGGCTGTGGAGAGAGATGTCTGGACCTCCCTGCTCAAGCTGCTGCCCCTGAGACCTGACTTTGGAACGAGCGGAAGATAATGGATGGATGGATGAATGGATGGATGGATGGATGGATGGATGGGTCATTTCCTGGTGTAAATGATGTGATGCTGTCAGGATTGTTCCAGATCCAAAATGGCAGGCAAATGCATAGCAGGCAGGTTGAAATCTGTACAAAACTTTATTGAATCCACAACTCAAACACTGAACAGGACCATGAGGATCTGACCGAGGTGAAATAAACCCAAAGATCTTCTGTAGACTGGGATGGGAGCGAGGCTGAATAACCGATGGAACAAAACTGTGAAATTAAATACGTAGAAGAACTGAGGACGACAGGTGGAAATTCAAGGACAAAAACAAACAACAAAACAAGCAAACAACTAAAATACAAAGAAACTCTGATAAAAACTAAAACAACCTCAAAACCCACAACAATGACGTATACTGTACACAAGTACTGTGAGACGTCACGCTCATTGCATGTGCTTAGGATAACTCTCAGCTACTACCACACCAAACTTTAGGGTTATACCTCTTTAACTGACTTAGTTACAAGTTTTGTGTTTTTTAGTGTATTTGGCTGTGGAAGCCATCTTGAGTTGGAGTGACTCCAAAAGTGAACAGTTGAAGTGCATCTCATTGTGAGTTTCTGCAAGTTTTATTAAAGTTCTTCCAGTGGAGATATTTTGATAACAGACACACACCTGCACACCTTCAATAAAAAATAATGGTGTTCATTTTTTTTTTAATACAGATTTTTTTATTTGTCATGTCGCCTCATAAGAAAACAACTCGAATGTGTTAAACTTTGCATGTTTTTATTCCAGCTGATGGTTTAATTTGTTGTGTAATTCCATACAACGGCTTTTTTTTCTTCACATAACTTAAACCTCTCACAACGAGATAAAGCCTCTCGAATTTAAAACAAAACATGTTGAAACAGATCCCACTTGGAGCTCTTAAAGATTCCCATGAATTTTCCAGGAATTGCAAAAACAGTGAAGCAATTCTGCCTTTAGGCAAACCACAAAGTAATCAAAACGTTAAAATGTGGACAGGATTTATGCTTTTTTCAGTGACTCACTTTATTTCATTTAGATGTTTTGATTCTGCAGGATATTTAATGCCATATATTTGTCAGCTTTAAAATCTTGCATTTGATTGTGAAATCTAACAATAAGTGAAACCCAATAGTTGGAATAAAACGGCTGAGAATTCCTTGAAGGAACGCACGTCGCCTGCTGCCTTTCATGCATGAATTTCAGACTAAGATCAGAGTCGTTTTCTTAACTGTGCAGTCTCAGGTATCTGCTCAGTGTGGGTGTTAAGGTTGACTCGCAGCTACTACCACACTGAATATTAGGTTAATATCTGTAAAAGTGACTGAATTAAAGACGTTTTTGTGTAGAGTGATGCTGATAGTCTGTGGCTGCCAACTTGATTCATGTTCACTACAAAAGTTAATCAGTCATAGATGCACATCCAGTCATTACTTTCTGGGCGTTTCATTAAAATCCATGCAGTGCTTCATAAGATATTTTCTCAACAGACAAATAAATAAGCAAACACTCTGAGACACAAGCAACAAATGAAAATGGTTTAAATCATATTTATCTGATAGATTCCATTTTGTTAATATAAATAATTAATCTTCTTCGTACACCAAAATTAGTCATGGAGTTCCTCAGGGCTCATTGCTTGGGCCAATAATCTTTACTTTATATATGCTTCCATTAGGTAAAGTTATTAAACAGCATGGGATACATTTTCATTGTTATGCTGATGATACACAGTTATATTTGTCCATTAAACCCAATGAATCAAATCAGTTGTTTAAACTACAAGCATGTCTTAAAGACATAAAAACCTGGATGACCCTAAATTTTCTGCTTTTGAACACAGACAAGACTGAGGTTTTAGTTTTTGGACCTGAGCATCTTAGGAATAAATTTTTCAGTCTTCCCCCCCTCCTTGGATGGCATTAATCTGTCCTCCAGCTCTAATGTTAAAAATCTTGGTGTTTTTTTTGATCAGGACATGTCTTTTATCCCCCACATTAAAAACATTACTAGAACCGTCTTCTTCCACCTGCGTTATTTCGCTAACATTAGAAACATCTTATCTAAAAATGATGCAGAAAAACTGGTCCATGCATTTGTCACGTCTAGACTGGACTATTGCAATGGTTTATTATCTGGATGTCCAAATACTTCTTTAAAGCGTCTTCAGTTGATCCAAAATGCTGCTGCCAGAGTCTTAACTGGAGTTAGTAGGAGAGATCATATCTCCATTTTAGTTTCTCTCCATTGGCTCCCTGTCAACTCCAGAATTGAATTTGAAAACCCTACTTCTAACCTGCAAAGCCCTCAACAACCTAGCTCCGTTTTATATTACAGATCTTATTATTCTATATTTTCCTAACAGAGCACTTCGCTCTCAGGCTGCAGGTTTACTCGCGGTCCCTAGAGTTTCCAAAAACAGAATGAGAGGCAGATCTTTCAGTTCTCAGGCTCTTCTCTTGTGGAACCAACTTCCAGTTTCTGTCCGTGAGGCCGACACATTATCCAGTTTTAAGACTGGGGTTAGGACTTTCCTTTTTGATAAATCTTATAGTTAGGTTGGCTTGGTTTCCTGAGTTGTCCCTTAGTTATGCTGCTATAGGCTTAGACTGGTGGAGGACAAGCTGACCACATTTTTTCACTATGCTTTTCTTTACTTTGCTCAAACTGTTTTGTATTTTGTAATTATTTTTTCTATCTTAACGTGTTTTTTCTCTTTCAGGTACACCAGGACCTATACCTGGACCTACCATTCTGTGTTCGTTTGTCTCTCCTTCCTGTCCTCTCAAACCCAGCCGAAAAAACAAAGCAGATGGCCGCTTGTCCTGAGCCTGGTTCTGCTGGAGGGTTCTTCCTATTAAAAGGGAGTTTTTCCTTTCCACTGTTGCCACTGTGCTTGCTCAGGAAGGGAGACTGTGAAAATTCCACTTGTCTGCTGGCTTCCATAGTTAGAGAACTTTACTAAATGTCTTTTTAATGTATGTGAATGTTCCTGTAAAGTGCCCTGAGACAACTTTGTTGTGATTTGGCGCTTTATAAATAAACTGAATTGAATTGAATGAACACGATCCCTGTCCAGCCATGGTGGCAGATGATGTAAAAACATTACATTTCTGCATAAAATACTAAAATCATCCAAAAAATTATAATTAGGCATAGCCCAGGGCTAGTCATCTAAATTGCTCAGGGGGGCACAGTTACTGAAAGCCAAAAGTTCAAGGGCTGGACATCCAGCAGTTATTGTCATTAAATAAGTTTGTTTTATGGTTTAAAATCTAGTTTTATTTCAAAATGAGCCTATTGTTGGGCCAAACTGAGTTCACCCGTGGGCCTGATATGGCCCCTGGGCCGCCAGTTGAAAAGCTCTGCTGTAGCCCATTATGTGTTTTTGAGAAGTAGTTTCTCTTTTGAAATCTGGGAGTTTTTCTTTTAAGATGGTGCAAAAAATGAAACATGCGTCAAGCCCTGTTCTGAGGCGAGTTGGAGCAAAGCATGAAAAAACCACACACACTTCTTTTTTTTAACCATTTGCTCAAGTTTCAGTGTTCGTGCTACACAATATGTAAGGTCACTGCAGTGGTTCAGATTCATTCAACCTTTATTTATACAGGTTAATCCCACTGAGCCTCGGGGACTCATTTATAATAAGATAAGATAAGAATAGATAAGAATCCATGACAAACAGCTGCTTTCATTCTGTACAGATCAATACCCAACATGGCAGTTTCACTGAGACAAAAAGGTACTTAAATGATAAAAAGTGTAGAGAATCTTGTTTTCTAGTCATAACAAAACATGCTTTCACTTCTGGAGTAGAGCTTTTCCACTTTAAGAGAATGCTGAGTCACATGATGTTTACTTTGGAAATCTGGGAGATTTTCTTTTGAGCAAAAACAAAAAAAGAAGGAGAAGCAGCATGTATTCAGGGCTGTTCTGTTTTGAGGAAACAGTGAAATAAACACCACATACACACCAAAAGGGAAAATGCTGCTGTCATCCTGCTTCCCGTCAACCCCATAAATACACATTTGTCTCTAAGGAGAAGAACAGACTTCTTCACAGCAATGACTCAGGTCTCGGACATGGCTGTGGAACATCATATTCCAGCAGGCGTCTTCCTCTGGCCTGGAGGAGCATCTGGTTCACCAAATGAAATAAATAAAATTCTTCACATTCCAACGTGGAACTCCTGTGTAAACGAGCTCAGACAGGGTTAATGATAGCAGTGTTTGAAAGGATGCTCACACACACACACACCCACACACACACACACATACGACACACTGAGCTCAAACCACAGAACTCTCAGACGTGACTGAAACACCACAGAGATGTGAGGAAACGCTGCTGCAGCTCAAAGTCACACTTCCTGCTTGAAGCTCATCAGGTGAGAGCTGACCTCAAACTGGTGAGTCCGTGCACCAGAAATAAACACGTCTGCAAAGTTAGATGTATCAGCTGTTGTCAAGTGAAGACAAAACAAAATGCTCCACATCAGAAAGTTTGTTTCTGTTGATTATTTCATATTCTTACGTTTGGCATTTATTAAACTTAAAAAAAAAAAAAAATTCTCTCTGGTCATCAATTCATTAATATTTTAACCATTTGAAACAAAAAAAAAAACACTGAAAATGCATTCAATGTGCAACAATGCAAAAATGATGTGTGAATGCTTATTTCTGAAGAACTTGCTGAAAAACAGCTGAAATTAGCTAAAAAACATGCTGAACTATAGCTGAAATGGAAGAATAATCCTAAGTAAGCAGAAGAAAGCATATTTTTAAAATTTGCTTTAAATAAGCACAAACGAGTAAATTAGCAAAAAAAAAAGGCTAAAATTAGCAACCAAAAAAAGCTGTAAGTAGCTGAATAGGTAAACAGAAGCTTAAGTTACCAAAAGGAGGTGGAGAGAGCACAATTGTGCCCAGTTAGGCTGAAAGAAGCAGACATGAGCACAAAAAAGAGGAATTTATCTGAAAAAGCAGAAATTTGCATTAAAAAAAACCCCAACTAAACAGCTGAATAGTAATTAAAAACAGAAAGAAGCTTAAATTACCAGAATGAAGTAGAAAGTGCTTTTTTTTCTGAATTGCTGAAAAAAGTTGAAATGAATGCCCAAAATGTGGATTTAGCTGAAAAAAGCTCAAATTAGCATAAAACAGCTAAATTGTAGCTGAAATAGCAGAAAAAAGCTGAAACTAGCAGAATTAAGCTGAAACGTAGATAACAAGCTGAAATTAGCAGAAAGAAGTTAGAAGAAGCACAAAAATGTTGTAGTTAGCAGAAAGAATCTGAAAGGAACATAAAACAGCTGAAAAAACAGCTGATCTTAGCTGAAAAATGTTTAAATTTGCATATGGAAGCTGAAAGAAGCCGACGCAGAACAAAATGTGAAAGGAGCAGTAAAAGGTTGTAAACAGATCTAAAGATATGAAGGATGGAAAACGAGCTCAATTCATTTTCTATGAGAGAAAAATGTCAGAAAAGGCTAAATATTTCAAAAAGTTAAAGTTGCACCGAAACCAAAAGCCATAGCAGGATTGTCCTGAAAGAGCTGAACGTTTTGATTATGATTTGTTGAAATAACACAAAAACGGTGGAACGAGAAAGATGCAAAAAAAATGTAGGAAAGAAAAATGGATCACAAAAGAATGAATGCTTCATAAACGTTCACACTTTTTATAAAAAAATATTTGGTTTAATGTAAATTATGTAGATGTTTGGACACGGGACAACTATCTTCAGAGAGCTGGTGTGCTCTGTTCGAACACCTGCAACCCCAAATCTAAAAGAGAGGGGACGTTTTGTAAAGTGTGAACAAATCAGAACGGCGTAAATTAGATTTGTTTCTATCATAAATTTTAAATAGACTTTTTTTCTCCCTCAACATGTTTACCATGTTCCACCATTAATAAAATATGAATTAATGAAAGTTAGAGGGCACGATGCAGCAGTTAGAGCTGTTCCCTCTCAGCGAGAAGATTGCAGGATCACCTCCTGTCCCGGAGCGTTTCTTTGAATAAACATGAACACGTTGATTTCCTCACAGTACTCCTGTGTCCTCCTACAGACAAAAACAAGCTCATTAGGTTAACTGGTAACCCTGTGTTGTCTCTAGGTGTGAATGGTCGCTCATCTTATAAAAGATAAAATAAAATAGAACTTATTGATCCCACAGGATATTGTTGAAACTCAAGGTCACATCTCCCACTAAAGACTTTGAAAAAGTTGTTCATGTTTAATTCTTCACTGGACTGCTGTAGGGCTTTGTGCGGTGGTTCGGATAGATCACGTTGGCATCGCTTACAAGTTGTCCAAAACGCAGCAGCGTGTCTTTTAATAGGGACTAAAAAACACATAACCCTGGTCCTGGCTTCTTGTCCACTTACGAATTGATTTTAAGATCTTACCGCTTGCTTTTAAAGTTTTCAAACGTCTGACCGGATCATACTTATGTGATCTCCTAAACATCTACACTCCAGTGAGAGCACTCCGGTCTACCATCCGGTTTCTCTCAGACATTCCTGGATCCAAACTGAAACACGGTGGTGACCGGGCTTCTGCCGTTTCTCCAAAACTGTGGAACACTTGACCTGGTTACGTATGATCCACTGAGACTGTTGAGGCGTTTAAATCTTTGCTCAAGGCTCATCCTTTAGCTTTGGCTTTTGATTCAGGCAAAGTTTGAGGTTCAGTTAGAGCTGAATGTATTTTATAGCGTGTTTATGCAATTTATTTTATTTTGTTTATTCATTTGTTAGGCCAGGGTCAGAGCGCCAAGACCCCCTCCTTCGGCCACTGCCTGTGGTCCTCTTGGGGTCGAGGGTGAGTGAGGGAAGAACGGAGCGTGAGATTGACAGATGGAATGGTGCAGCGTCTGCAGTATTGCGGACTCTGTGCTGGTCCGTTGTGGTGAAGAGGGAGCTGAGCTGTGAGGCAAAGCTCTCTGTTTACCGGTCGGTCTACGTTCCTACCCTCACCTATGGTCACGAACTCTGGGTAGAGACTGAAAGAATGAGATTGTGGATACAGGCGGTTTAAATGAGTTTCCTCTGCAGGGTAGCTGGACTCTCCCTTAGAGATCAGGTGAGAAGTTCAGTTATCTGGGAGAGACTCGGAGTAGAACCGCTGCTCCTCCATATGGAGAGGAGCCAGTTGAGGTGGTTCGGGCATCTGTTAAGAATGCTCTCTAGATGCATGGATGGATGCATGGATGGATGCATGGATAGATGCATGGATGGATGCATGGATAGATGCATGGATAGATGCATGGATGGATGCATGGATGGATTGTTTATCCGTGTTTTCTTGATGACACAAGATGTCTTGTCTCGTCTTGTTTTTATTGTAGTTTTACATCTTCATTAGACTGAACTGTAAGGCACTTTGGTCAACATTTGTTGTTTTTAATAAGCTATATGAATAAATTGACATAATTTGACCTTGTGATGGACTTGGACCCTGTCCAGGGCGTCCCCCACATCTCGTAGCGTGACTGCTGGAGATAGACCCCCAAGACCCTGACAGGAGAGTGGGTTAAGAAAAAGAATTGATGGGTGGATGGATAAACATTTGCAAATTATTGCATTCTGTTTTGTTTTTTTACGTTTATCACAACATCCCCATATTTTTTCCAAAAGCAGGGTTGTAAATATTCATTAACTGGAAATGCCCAAGTTTTGTAACGGTGGTCTAAAGCTGGGAAGTTTCACTTTCACTCTTTAAAACAAGGCTACACTTTGTCTCTGTGACAGGAAACAAGTGATGGGCTTTTTTCACAGATGCACAAATTCCATTTGACCATGAGCTTTTCAGATGGGACAAGAATTTTTTTTTTTTTTTATAACTTCCCCTTCCTCCAGAATAAAACACTGCGAGTCACACTGAGCAGCAGGATCTTCATTCCATTGCATGTAGAGTGACACAGCAGAGGACAAACGAAACTTTGGCTCCAGACTTTACCGGGGGAGTCAATCTGCCTAGGGGAAAAAAGGAACAAGTTGTGTAACTCTTTTCATATAAAACACCGGGAACTTCTTTTAGAAACATTTTTTCAGCTCCACAGAAATCCTGGTCCAGTTGTGGTGAGTATATCTTGGAATTTATCTGGTTTTAATAGATATTTAGTTCTGTTGTGTCAAGTTTTACTACTTTGATTATAATTAAAAGCATCTGGATTCAAACATTTTAAGCATTTAAGACCAAAGCATTTATAAAGTAAAAGTAAAATATAAGACAGTTTTTGAATCTAAGATGTGGCGTAAATCAAGCATGAGAGTTTTAGCTTCATTTATGACAAAACTTAATTGTGAGTTTGCAGGTTACACAAAATTATTGTTTACCGTTTAGCAATGCTCCAACCATTTAGACCGGAGACCTTTGGAAATCATTACGACCACGCCCACAACAAAAACAAGCCAATCACAACAAACCACTGTCGAACCAGGAAGTAATTTAAAAGGGCCTTAAATGTAGCCAGTTACGCTGTTTAAAATATCCGTTCACCCTCTACATCATGCTGTACAGTACAGTGGAACAAATAGAACTTGGGGAACAATTCTGTGTTTATGTATTTCAGAGAGTCAGAGTTTCTTTATTTGTCATTCGCATCACATGTGGTACATCTAGTGGAATGAAATTGTGTACTCAGGGTCCCAGTAACATCCAACAATAGCAAAAATATAAAGTCTAAAAAGAAGCAGTAAGTAAGGATCTAAAATATAAACTAAGATATACGCCAAAAGATCTAAGGCATATGTCAGTCACTAATAGTGCAAAGCAGAACACCAAACAACAGCAGCACGATTCTCATAGGTTCTGTTCGGCTATCATTTACACGCTTAATGCGAGCACTAACATAAACTGGGATTTAATCAAAGCATGCAACAAAAATACAGAAACGTGGCGCCAATAGTGAAAAATAAATGAAAAGAAATAAACGTACAGCAGCATGGTCGTAATGGCAGAGCGGTTCTGATGACAGTGAGGTTATCTTAGCAACATGGTCCAGTTAGCAGCATGATACTGTTAATGACATGGTGTTGTTAACAGCATTAGCAGGTCTTGTAAGCATGTCCCTTCAGCAGCATGATGATAATAAGGAGGACCGCAGCAGCTGCCTCTCAGACCACCCTCCAGAACCGGGTCCAGCAGGCAGAGAACATCTAAAGTTCCCCTGTGGAACCAAGTGGATCCACAGAAATTGGTCCGATCAGGGAGGCCTGGACCTGAAGGCAGCCTAACATGCATGTTTTAGGTCTGTGGGAAGAAACAGGAGTACCTGGAGAAAACCCACGCATGCGCGAGAAGAACATGCAAAAGAAAGACCCCAGGTCCAACCGGGGATTGAACCCAGAACCTTCTTGCTGTGAGGCAACATAACCACTGAGCTGTCATGCTATAAGTTACACTTATACAATTTACAGAACACGGACTGCAGCTGTAGCTGTGTCACAAACTTCAATTTACCATCTTTTATTCAGCCAATGTCTGTCACACATTTCTAACGATCTGCCATTTTTTTAATTGGGACACCAAGGGTGAAAGAAAGTTGAATAAAACACACAAAACTTTAAAACTGTGACCGTTCACATTATCTGTGCAGACAAAGTCTACAATTGTGTGTGTATATCAAATAACAGGAGAAGACTCTTAATATGTTTGTTTTTTAGGAACAAAAGCCAACTTGTATAAAGGTCCAGCTAGACTACGACACAATAGGAAGGTTAATGGCTTCTCGCTGAGGAAGAGCCGGAGGGGAAGTTTGTACTTTGTTTGAACTGAAGGTGAAGAAACTGCTCTGAAAATTTACACAAGTCACCGACTCACTTCCTGCGAGTAAATGAATTGCACTAATCTCACTAAATCACACTTACCCATTTTAAAAAAAGAACTGCAGTGTGGCCGTTGCTTTAGTGGCTCATCTTTGAGTTCCTTTGGGTACACTGGAGTCATTGTGCGAGAGGCGGAGGACACCCTGTCTCCCGTCCATCACAGGGACACATAGAGACAAACGAGACAAACAACCTTTGGGACAGTTGCCAATCAACCTGACGTGCATGTTTTAGGTCTGTGGGAGGAAACCCACACAGCACGGAGAGAACATGCAAACTCCACCCAATGGCCGCCGGCCACTACGGGAATCATACGCTGACATTAATTCTTTGTGGTGAAACATTCTCTTGGTTAGAAGTTATTGATGAAGAAGTTGGATATTTATTGATTAAAAACTGTCTTCGGGAAAACAAACACTTTTTGTAGTAGTTTTTATGAAATGGCCATGAGTCGTGGCTACGAGCGGTAAAATTTACATTTTGTTCTTCTTAATGTTGGTTTAAACTAAATATTTAGCAGCTTGATGATTACTAGGAAACATTTTCAGTAGTTTTAATTAAAACAAAAATGAATAAATCAAGTGGTCTCTTTAAGGTCTTCGGGGGTCACAGCCATTTTTTAAATTTTACTTAATTTTAAAGTTAAATATCACCTTTTACTAATTCTGCAGAACACAAACAGTGCTTTCAATTACATTTTTTACACACTATACAAAGCACATTTTATGTCTCAGGGAGTGTGTGTGTGTGTGTGTGTGTGTGTGGTGTCAATGTATTTCCCAAGGAAAGTTGAGCATGAAGTGCTCAAGTGGCTACAATGCTGAAAAAAACTGGGGATCAAACCCACAACCCTCTAATCCATGGATGGCCTCCCTGCCGACTGATCCAAGTGTCTTGTGGTTTATGCAATTTTTTCTCTTTAATTTTCTTCTTCTGCAACTTTGTTTTTGTGTGCATGTTGGGTTTTGTGTGTCTGTGCTTGTGGTCTTTTGTGTTTGTGGTATTTTTGTGTGTAGTTGTCCTTTTTTCATGTACAATGCATTTCTGTTCATTTTATTTAAACAATGCCAAATATATGTGCTTATTCTTTAAATCCACGCTCCTCTGAACCCTTTATACAGATTTTAGTGTGGTAGTAGCTGAGAGTCATCCCCATCATGCACTTTAAGCACAAAGATCTTTCTTTTTTTTTTTTACTTCGGCATACAAGTCAGTAAGCGATACGCATTCTGTTAAGAATGCTCGTTTAATCGTTTAAATGTTTTGTGTTCTAGTTTAAATTTCAGAAATATGTTTTTAAATTGACATTTTTATGAACTTGTGCAGCAGAGGGAAACAGTCACTTAAATTCCAGCATTTGCTTAAATAATAGGTCAAGTAGGCTGTTGACATTGTTTCTGTTTACTGAAAGTTATTACGCTTGTTTTTTTTTTAGAATTATGACTGAAAGAAAATGACTGATATATATCATCTTTGTAAATTTTCTCAGGACAGCAGCTGAACATTCAGTCCTTTGGACAAAACGCCCGCTGCCCTTTCTTTCTATTTTCCTGCTCGCTCTTTAACTTTATATTTTATCAACTGTTTGTCACAATCACTCTGGCAACATCATTCTTAACATTTTCTGTCACCGGATGTTCACGCTGCTCTCCTGCTCTTTCAGTATTTTCCTTATTTTTTCATTCAGATTCTAAGTCAAATCTTCTGCATTACCGTATGTTTTGCTGTATAAGTCTCTCTTTTCTGTATACATTTACAAGTCCTGCGACTTATACACCGAAGCGACTAATAAATGTTTTTCCCCCCATATTTATAAACCAATTTTTGGCTGAGATCTAATGATTTCATTCATTCTGACATGAAAAATATTAATCATAACTATTTGCAGCTGCTAGAGGGCCCTGGAGCAATTTGGCAAGCCGAGTGTCTCATTAATAGGTAAAATTGGCATTTAATGAGACACGGCTTGCCATACCAAACCACCTTCGTCTCGCTCCGGAACTCCTGGAGCAAACGTCAAATCAGCCACATTTTTGCTGCGCCGCCCAGGAGAAATGCAGCTGATTTGACCGTTAAAGTGCATTTATTAAGGAAAAGTTCAACTGAGACACACCTTTACTATAATGTCGAGCAAACAAATAATTGTTTTTAAGTGTTAATCTTGTTAAATTATTGTTAAAGTCCTCATGTGCATGCTCCTGCAGCCGCCATTTGGCAGACAATCAATTTTTGGCACAACACCGATCCACATTTCCAGGTTGTCAGCGGTGACGCATAATAGATGCGACCTATACAGCGAAGCCACTTATTTATGTTCTTTTCCACTTTATTGGACATATTTGGACTGATGCGACTTATACGACAGCACAATGTTTATGTCAGAAAGTACGGTAGACCAATAAATTCCCTAAGAATAAAATAAAAAACATTTTTTTCCATCCACATATTGCTTTTTACTGTTCAAATTAAATTCAAAGAGTGAATCTTTTTCATCTTTTTGTTTACCAAGAATGTGCTCATTATGAGAATTTTCAAATTGGAAATTAGATACTCCTAAAGGAATAGCGACACAGTTCATTGTCAGAATTCTGATTAAACAAAAAACTAAGAAATGAAAGATTTTTTTCTGAATTTGTTAGTTTTTGTTTGAAACTGTAAAGTCTAGTAATGTAACATCTTCAGTTGCTTCCTCCGTCCTCCTTTTTTTTAAATTGGTTTCCTATGTTGGAGGTAAATTGTTGAATATTTATCATCTCGACTTGATGTTTAATTCCGGCTTGTCTCTCAATCTTCATTCTGTGATCTTTTCCCTTCTAATAAGAACTGCCTTTATGATAATCCCATGCTGCGGTGGCCTACATTATTTCAAAGCCTGTGTGTGTGTGTGCACATGTGTGTGTGTGTGCACATGTGTGTGTAAGTGAGACAGAGACAGAGAGAGAGAGTGTAAAAATAGCGGCACATATACAATAGTGCTGATGAGGCCGTCGATCAAAGTGGAAGTCAGATTTTGATTAAATTTAATTATTCACAGCGGTGGTCAAACTTCAGTAATTCTGATTTGAAGACTTGAACTCGAAAAGCCTAATCCTGATGTCTCATCTCATGTTTACATGTAAACTGTACTCTGCTGCACCTTTGTGGCTGGAGCTAGCATCACATGACCCAAGTAAACCAATCCATCCATTTTCTTTATGTGCTTTTTCTTTTCTGGGACGTGGGACAGCTGGTGCCTACCTCCTGCAGTCACAAGGTGAGACTGGGTGGTACACCCTGAACAGGTCTCAAGCCCATCACAGTGTCACCTGGACATGTCTCCAGTCCATCACAGGGACACATAGAGACAAACAAAACAAACAACTATTCACTCTCTCACCTAGGGACAGTTTAGTTACCAGTTAACCTAACATGCGTGTTTTTGGTCTGTGTGAGGTAACCGTAGAAAACCCACGTGTGCAAAAAGAGAACATGCAAAATCCACCCAGAAAGGCTGAGATGCAAACCTGCGACATTTTTGCTGCGAGGCAACATCTCTTACCATCATGCCACTGTGTCACCCCCACAGATAAACTCGTTCACCGTTCCAGATGATCTGCCTGAACATTGTTGGATTTTATAACCTGGATTATTGAGCATGAATCTTGATGTTGTTCACCATTGCATGCAATAAATTATCATTTGTCAGCAAACACTACATTTTGTTTTTATTTTTTACTTCGGGCGGCACGGTGGCGCAGTTGGTACAGCTGCTGCCTCTCAGTGAGAAGGTCGCCGGAACAAATCCCAGCCGGGCTGATTGGTAACTCTAAATTGTCCCTAGGTGAGAGAGAGAGAGTGAATGGTTGTTTGTCTCATTTGTCTCTGTGTCCCTGTGTCCCTGTGATGGACTGGAGACCTGTCCAGGGTGCCCCCGCTTCTCACACAGTGATGGCTGGACTTGGGTACCAGTGACCCCTTTGACCTGAAAAAGTAGAAACGGGTAAAAATAATAGATGGATGGATGAGTTTTTACTTCACAAGCTTAAATTTCTTTTAAATTAATAAACAGAATAATAAATGTGTACGTTGTTTGTTTTTGTCTTTCAACCCCTCTTGACTCAAAACTTCTAATCATCTTTATAACTCTTCTGGAACAGTTTATTTCAGTTAGTCAAAAACAAATAGCTGATCATTTTAATGCTGAGTAATATTACTCAGTTGTCTGTGTTCCAATATTAACAATATTATTATTCATTATATTTTTTTCACTGCAGAGTCATCATGGCTTCGTTGTTGGGTGTAGCCCTGCTCGTTTTGGCTCTACCAGGCCCCACCGTGGCCTTTGCTCCGATCGGGGGAGGGGCATCCACCCATGAGTCTATTACAAAAATGGCTCTTATGAAAGTAATCGAAGAGACGTGTAGGATAATGGTTGAGGAAACTGGCGAGGTTTTCAACCCCACGGTAAGTTGGAAAATAAATCACATTGTTAAAAAACAAAGGATCAAATCAGAAAGCACAACATAAATACAAGTAACTTGTTTTACAAGGTTAAAATTCAATGTAAGTTTCAATTCACCCTTTTATTTATGATGTTTTAAGCTCTTATTTTGTCCTCCAGGGTCCATCTCAGCAGGAGCTCATCCAAGCTTGTTTAGGTCCCACAGCAAAAGGAGAAGTGTCTGGTGCCAAATTTCGCTCTGCTCTTAGAGAGATCACGCTCCAGAATGGGCTGATAGACATGGACTTTGTCAACAGGTAAAGTAGAAGAAGAATAAAAAGAGACCATAATTTATATATCTCTAAAATACATCTTTTTTGTGGAAAACATCCCTCAGTGCTCCACATCACTTCCACTCTGAAGCCTTCTTGGAGGGCCGTGGCCTCATCATGGAGGGCATGTTGGCGATTAAGGCTAACATCCGAGAGGATAACTTCAAGGCTGCTAGGGAAACACTGGGCAGAATCCTTCATACATTACAGGTGAGGGGAAGAGCTTAGGTACCGTACTTTCACAGTAAAAGTCGCACCTTTTTTGCCTAAATTAGCATGCTCTGCGACTTATACAGCAAAGCAACTTTTTTCCCCATATTTATAACCCAAGTTTTGGCTGAGATCTGCCGATTTCATTCATTCTGACATGAAAAATATTGAACACTACCATTTTCAGCCGCTAGAGGGCGCACAAATAATATGGCAAGCCAAGTGTCTCATTAATAGTTAAGAGTGGCTATTAATGAAACACTTTGCTTGCCATACAAAGTCACCTTCGTCTCGCTCCGGAACTCCTGAGCAAACATCAAATCAGCTGCATTTCACCGCACCGCCCAGGCGTTAAAGTGCATTTATTAAGGAAAAATTCAACTGAGACACACCTTTACTATAATGGCGAGCAAACAAATTGTTTTTAAGTGTTAATCTTGTTAAAGTCCTCCCGTGCACGGTCCCGTGACTGCCATTTGGCAGACAATCGATTTTTGGCACAACACCGGCCCACGTTTCTGGATGGTCAGCAGTGACGCATAACAAACATGACGCTTCAGCAGTGATGCTTAATAGATGCGATGTATATGGCAAAGTGATATATTTATGTTTTTCCACTTTATTAGACATATTTGGATTGATGCGACTTACACGGCGGTGCGACATATACGGCAGAAAGTACGGTACATAAGAACCTAAAAATGGCTACAAGTTGTTTCGTTTTGTTAAGTGGTTAAGTAAACTCGTCCCAATTCTGAAAATGTTTGTAAAAACCATACCTTAAATGTATTTTGTCGACAACCTTTCAGTATTTTATAGGTAGTGAAATTTAATAAAAAAATTGACGAAAACTTGCTAAATGCAGATATTTAAAGGCAAATAGATTTTTTTATAAAGCACATGCTCATTAATTATCAGGACTTCTACAGTCACAGTAACTGGGTGGAGCTGGGATACACAGAGCCATATATCAACCTCATACGACCAGACCTCCCTCTGGAAAATCTGGCAAGTAAGTGTGTCTTAATGCTGCTTTCTATAATTCTGTTTTTTTATTGGGTGACCAAAAAGCAGAAGTTATAAACTTTTGAATACAAACATCCTGAGATGCTTTTTAAAGTGTTTTTTTTTTAAGTTAATAAATTAGTAGTTAAATGAAGGAAGAGATTAGAGGTGCTCACCCAAGTTGCTTTATACATTTGTCTTGTGCAGATGTGAACACTCCCACCTGCAGCGACTGTGCAAGCAAAACATGCCAGAATCAGATCCTCCCCGATATTCTGATGGAGAAAAAACTCACATCAGGCTACATGGGAATCTTCTCTTCTGCAAAACCTGAAGGTATAATGTGTTTTTCTTTTATTTATCTTTAAAGAATAAAATTTAATTGCCCTTCAGGGTGGAATGTAACCTTCCATCCATCCATCCATCCATCCATCCATCCATCCATCCATCCATTATCTTCTGCTTGTTCCGAAGTCGGGTCGCAGGGTAAACAGCTTGAACAGGGAGGCCCAGACAGCTCTTTCCACAGCCACCTCTTCCGGTTTTTCTGGGAGGACCCCAAGGCGTTCCCAGGCCAACCGCGAGATGTAGTCTCTCCAGCATGTCCTGGGTTTTCTCCCAGTTGGAAATGGCAACTGGCTGAAGCACATCCCTAGGGAGGCACCCAGGGGGCATCCCTTAAAAGGAGTCCCTAGGTGGAGCATCTTCCAGCACTTCTGCTAAGGACTCAGGCTGGGTACTCCAAACTGCTGTTTGGCACATATGCACAAACAACATTCAAAGCCTGTCTCCCCACCCAAAGGCACAGGGAATCTATCTTCTCATCCATCAGGGAAAACTCCAATGCTCAGGGCACCAAGCCGGGGGCTAACTGTAAGCTCACACCAGTCCAACACCTCTCCTGATGGGCAACTGTAGAGTGGAATAGAGTCCATACCCTCACAAGCACATTGGTTCCAGAGCTCACAAGGTGAGCCAGACTATATTTAGTCAGTACCTCTCAACCTCATGAACAAGCACAGGCTTCTTTCCCAATAAAAAGATGGCATCCAGTCCCAAGAGCTCACATTGGTAAGCCAGGATCAGAGCACCAAGGTCCCTGCATTGGCTATTGCTCATGGCACCATGCACTTACCATACCATACCATACCATACCATACCATACCATACCATACCATTGTATTTATAAAGCACTTAAAACAGCAAGAAAACCAACCAAAGTGTGTTACAGCAAAAACTAAACAAGCCATACGTGTCATACACTTGACTCGTATGCCCCCGCCTGCAAGTGGCGGGCCCACAAAAAGGTAAATCTTTGCAAGTTATTTGTTCTGACCCAGCCAGGCTCCATGGATTAAAGCTTGGTCACCAGGTGCTCACAGTGAGACCCTCACTCAAGCCTGGCCCTGGGTGGGGCCCCAGTAACCCACATTTTGGCTAGGAACATTGAGATCCTTGTTGCATACCCTGTTCGTAGGACCAGTCTGCCATGGAAGACCCTACTAGAGGCAACTGCTTCCAACTGTTCATTCAACTCCTATGATTATTAATCCATCATTAGTTTTATAACAGTTAGTATTAATTGACTAAATGAGGTTTTTCCAGACATGCATGAAATGTATATAAATTGTAAATTTATTGTATCAACACATCAAACATGATTAAACTTTTCCTGTGAGTCATTAAATCTATAAAACCACATCTGAGTAGATTGTAGCTGCTTGACAAGTTTTTCTCTCTCCCTCAGGTAAGTGCAGCCATGGAGGTGAAGAAGATCTTACCAGCGCCAAAGTTCCTCGAGGAGGCATCAGCAAAGATGAGCGTCGCTCAGACAATGTGGCTCTCCATGAAGCTGCTATAAAAACCGCCACAGCTGCCAGCATCCAGCTGTTGGAGGACATCCGCTCAGCCGCAGGAGACCGGAACTTTCTAAGGTACAACGTGATTTTAAAATAATCTATCCTTATACAAATAGAAAGTCTAAAGTTGTATGTTGTGAGAAAATAACAATATGGTGCCCTTTCTCACAGGATGATGGGGATTGCTCGCTCATCTGTGTTGTCCTTTGTGATTGACACCACGGGCAGCATGTCAGACGACATAGAAGAAGCTAGATCGGTGTGCAGTGAAATCATTGACAGCAAAAAAGGAACGCAGGATGAGCCTTCCGAGTATATCCTTGTGCCTTTCAATGATCCAGGTATGAACGACTCTACTTTGCTATTCCTGTTAGGAACTCATCTACAGAGCCAGATTGATTCTTCATGTTACCACTGCTTTACTAGTGGATATATTGAAATGTAGAGTTGTCTTATGGAGGTGAATACAATAAATCTGCATTAATTCAAAACTTTGAGTCATAGGTTAATATTGTTGCTTCACTTTTTTGCGGTTTTGTAGATTTTGGACCTCTGATCAGGACAACTGACCCTGAAAAAATGAAAACTGAAATCTCTAAGCTCAAAGCAAATGGTGGAGGGGATGATCCAGAGATGTGCCTCTCAGGACTTCAGGTACTACAATGGGCTCTGACATCTTTATTGTATAACTGGAAAGCTTTTAAAGTAGTTTGTCAAAATAATAGAGAAATGAATCGTAACTGTATATTTTTCCGCCAGTTGGCTCTCACTGGTGCCCCTCCCTCATCTGAAATCTATGTTTTCACTGATGCTCTCGCCAAAGACATTGCCCTGAAGGACACTATATTTGCTCTCATGAGAAGCTCCAAGTCAACGGTAAATACAGATTTGTATTGAATAGAAATCATTGTTCATACAGTCCAAGTAGTTGAAGTTAAGTTTAATAAAATCTTATTAACATATCTTCATAGGTGTCGTTCTTTCTGACTGCAGTCTTCAGAAGGCGTCGTCGTTCTATCTTAACTGCTTCTTTTAGAGACTACCAGGACTTAGCTTTGGCATCTGGAGGCCAGGCCATCCAGGTGTCCAAGGCCCAGCTGTCTCAGGCCACAGACATTATTCTTGACACGTCAACTTCAGCCCTGGCAAGATTATGTCACTCTGCATCTATTTTCTGTTTGAAGCATGGACCAGGCCTTGGGACTGGTTTAATGAACTGAGACGTAAATCAAACATTTGTCTCAACCCATCCTCCATTCCAGGTGACAGTACTTCAGCGAGCAAGGAGCAGTGGTAGTGCAGAGACATTCCCCTTCATGCTGGATGAATCACTGAAAAATATCACAATCTACATTACGGGAACATCCGTAACTTTTACACTGACAAACCCTGCAGGTAACTCACAGATCCAAACACAGTGCAGGTGATTTAGAATAAGTGTTAATCCACCTGGAACAATAAAACAACTAATGTTAAATATTACAGGAGTGAGCCAGAATCAGAATGAGGCCAATGGTAAACTGGGGACTATTAAGACAGTGGGAAACCTCTGGAGAATCCGTCTCAACTCTGACAAGCAGTCAGGAACCTGGCAGATCAACATCAACTCCAATCAGCTGTACACACTCAAAGTCACAGGTAAGCTACTGTTTGTTTGCTTTATATATTCGTTCATTCAACCTTTATTTAGACAGGTAAATCCCATTGAGCCTTGAGGACTCATTCACAAGAGAGACCTGATTATATACAGTATTTGTGTCCACCAGACAAAGGGGCATTCTGTTCAATTAAGTTAAATTGAACAGAATGTCCCTTTATCTTTTGAACAGCTTATTGCACTTCACTATTCCACCACCAGGTTTCCTTATCATCCATTCTCTGTCCAGATGACACACCAAGTACCTTCCTACCTGTCTCTCTAATTGCTGATGTTGTAGTAGCCCAGTCATTTGGAAGCTCTTTCTTACCACCCAGACCTTTCAACATCTCATTTCTGTAATCACAACATTCTTGTTTCCTCAGCTTTCACCATTTGGTCTTCTTCTCTGATTTTACTATGTTTCTCTTCTTCACAACAACAGTCATTCTACACACAACCACCCTATGCTGTCTGGCCACACTCTCCCCTGCCACAACCTTATACTCTCCCATCTTCCTCAGATTTCCTCTTCTACACAGGATGTACGGTAGTCTACCTGTGTACTCTTTCATCCAATAAGTGTTGACTACAGCCATTTCCATTCTCTTGGCAAAATCCAAACCATTTGTCCTTCCTGGTTTCTTTCTTTGACACCAAACCTACCCATCACGTGCTCATCCCCTCTGTTTCCTTCACCAACATGTCCACTCAGGACTACTCCGATCACCACTCTCTCTTCCCTGGGAATACTCTCTATCACTTCCTCTAGTCTAGATCCTTCCAAAATTTCTGTTTTTCTCTATGTCACATCCAACCTGTGGAGCAAAACCAAACATTTAGCATTAAACTTTCTACATCAGATTCAAAAACACCCCAAGATAAAACATTTATATTAAGTGTACTGTATCCATGGTTTCAAGAAATTATTTACCAGTATTTATGGTTGCTGTGTGGCTGAATTAGTTTTCATTGATCATTTGTAAATGGTAAATGGACTGTACTTATATAGCACCTTTCTGTCTTATCAATATACTCAAAGCTCTTTACAACTCAGTCTGTGCCTCATTTACCCATTCATACAACACTCTACTAGATCTCTACAAAGCTAATGGAACAAATCATTCTAAAGAGACTAATCAGTGCTTTATCACATTCATACACCGATGGGACACACATCGGAGGCAATGAGGGGTTCAGTGTCTTGTCCAGGGACATTTCGGCATGTGGCTGCTGATGGATTCAAATTCCCAACTCTTGCATCGGAGGACGACTGCTCTAACCACTCAGCCACAGCCGCCCATCTGTATTAACTGCAAGTGTTTTTGTTTTCAGGCCAAAGCATCATTACATTTATTTACGATTTTGTGGAAAAATTTGGAGGACCCCACCCAGGTTATGCTGTAGTCAGTGGACGTCCGCCAGCAGGTACACTGTCTTTCATTTAAAAAAATCCCAACTATACCCATAAAAGAAGTTGCACTAGAAAAACATTTACTGCTACAGCAGCAGCATCTATGTTGAGAAAGTGTGTAGTTGTCTAGAACATGACAGTGGCAATGTTGTGAATTACCAGAATGTAAAAGATATATCCAATCACATGTATGTTTTTGTAAACCAGGACAGCCTGTCACCCTGATGCTCTCAGTAATTGGCAGAAAAGGACCGTCTTCAATAACTGTTAAAGAAGTCGGTTTGGTAATTGTGTCTGGTCCTGAGGCTGTAACCAACGGAAAAATCACTGACACGGGTGATGGAGACATCCTGGTCACTGTTGATGCGGTTCCTGAGGGGGAGTTTGTGGTTGTTCTGAAAGGAACAGACAAAGTGTCAAACAGTGAATTTCAGAGGCAGTCAACCACCCAGATGTCTGTCTCCAAAGTGGATATTCAGGTCTGTTGTTTCACCTCCCTTTAGGTCCTCTTACAACATTGGCTTGAATAACACACACCATAAAATGACAACTGAATATTCAGATTGAAATAATTGGATATTTGTAAGAATTCTGACTGTTTTAGGTACATATGAATGACATCGGTCCTTTTCAACCATCTGTTGTACTTCTCTAATAGGCTGTGGTGGACAGCAGTGTGGAGCCAGGAAAAACATTTAAGCTCCCCATCAGTGTGATGACACAGGGTTCTGGTGGTACATACACCATCAATGCCAGGAATGACAGAAACTTTCCCATGACGTCCCAAAAGACGTAAGATGCTGCCTCTGAAAGTGGTTACTTTGTTAAATGTTTCTGAATAAACCAAATTATTTTGGGATGAGAATATACCGTTTTAATACATTATCAATAAAGTCTGCCATATAGCAAAAAAGTCCATGCTCAATAATCCAGGTATACTATACAACAATTTTCAGTCAGGTCATCTGGACAGTTTCTTTTTTGCTGAAATGTTTCACCTTCCATCCAGAAGGCTTCATCAGTCAAGGAAACACAAAACACAAGACTGATTCTTCCCCCAACAGCTTACTCCAAAGTGGAACAAACCAGTTATGTTGGTACTAAGATGGTATTTTTGGCACGCCCCCTCCTCAGTTGCCGGCCCTCTTCCTCGTCGACAGTTATGTCAAACATGTTCAAAACCAAAAAGTCCATGCTCAATAATCAAATTATATAATCCAACAATTTTCAGTCAGGTCAACTGGACAGTTTCTTTTTTTTTGCTGAAATGTTTCACCTTCCATCTGGAAGGCTTCATCAGTCAAGGAAACACAAAACTGATTCTTCCCCCAAACAGCTTACTCCAAAGTGGAACAAACCAGTTATCTTGGTGCTAAGATGGTGTCTTTGGCACGCCCCCCTCCTCAGTTGACAGCCCTCTTCCTCATCGACAGTCTGTCCATGCTCAATAATCCAGGTATACAATCCAGCAATTTTCAGTCAGGTCAACTGGACAGTTTCTTTTTTTTGCTGAAACGTTTCACCTTCCATACGGATGGCTTCATCAGTCAAAGAAACACACAACACAAAACTGAGCATGGACTTTTTTGGTTTTGAACCAATTTGACATGACTGTCGACGAGGAAGAGGGCTGGCAACTGAGGAGGGGGGGCGTGCCAAAGACACCATTTTAGCACCAACATAACTGGTTTGTTCCACTTTGGAGTAAGCTGTTTGGGGAAAGAATCAGTTTTGTGTTTCCTTGACTGATGAAGCCTTCCGGATGGAAGGTGATACATTTCAGCAACAAAAAAAGAAACTGTCCAGTTGACCTGACTGAAAATTGTTGGATTATATAATTGGATTATTGAGCATGCAACTTTCTTTCTGTGAGGCTACAGCAATGACCTCTGTGCCATCCTTAAATTTAATTCTTAATTGCATATTTCTGTTGGTTACCTGTTCATTGGGATTAAATTAATGTACATCAGTAAGAAGTCACACCCCATTTACCAGTCAAAATACAACTTATGATACACTTTATCCCCGTTCTTCATCCAAATGTATCATAGGCCCATGTTGCCCACTAAGGCAGCTACGTTATCTCTGATTTTCACAAATACTGTTAAACTTGTCTTAAAAATGCATTTTTTTCTTCTCTTGACAGCCTCACCCTGACGACTGGACAAGCTGCCAACGATACATTGTTCATCACTGCACCTGCCAGCACGCAGTCAGGCACTGATGTCACTCTGACCATTGAAGCCAAGTCGTCCAGTGGTGCAGACTCCAATTATGTCGTATTGAGATTGTCTGTGGTCACCAAGGTAACCAGACTTATGCTTTTCACACACAAAACATATGGCCACTTGCAGAAAAAAATGTCCTGCTATTGTGAATTTCTAAACAAGACAAAGATAAACTGATTTTCAAGCTATTTCAAGTTAATCATTCAATAATTTGAGCAATTTTTTTTTATTTTTTTTTATTACAAAATCTTAAAGAATCCAACACAAAAGTTAAAAAACTTACATATAAACTTCTTTGGCAAGTATTGTAGCTTGAAATAAATGTTTTAAATTAATTTTTTTGCTTTATAAATATTTTTCGATGGGTTTTTATGAGTTTAGAATAGAAGCTTTAAGCAAGGACGTTTTTATTAATCTTCTATTTTTGAGAAAATAGAAAAGGGAACCTTGTTTGCCAACATGAAGTGTACAAATGAAGAAGTTCTGTTAAAATGGGGGTTTATTTTTCTAATGTAATACTTTAATAAGCAAGAAAAACTATTTGTTTAGTGTCCTGATTCATGCTCGATAATCCAGGTAGAAAAATCCAACAAAGCGAAATCAGGTTCTCTGGATGGATTCAAAACAGATGTTGAAACGTTTCGTCTTTTATCCAAAAGACTTCTTCAGTCAGAGAAGCTGCAACAAACTCATTCTTATAAATATCACCTTCTCATAGTGGATCACCCAGTTTGCTGGTGACATCCAGAACTAGCTGTTCACATGATCAAGGACCATCAGCCTAATGACCGATCATTAGCACCCTGATGGCCGCTTGGTGTTCACAGGGGGCTGAGTGATACTAAAAATAATATCATTGAAAGAGGGGGACAGATGGACACGGAGGCTCCGCCCCTGTTTAATGATGGACAGTTTCTCTTTACAAAGATGGCCTCCTTGACTCCGATATGAACTAAGAATACACAAAACAATTATTAGTGCAAAAACAATACGCAGATAACAACAGCACGAACATGAGACTGTGTGAATAGATGAGCACGAATGAATTGGCCTGATGTTGTTGCTCTTCTGTGCTGGTCCATCCTTTTGGCCAGTGGTTGTTTAGTTTCCCCGATGTAAGGCTGATCACCCTCCTGACACTGAACAGCATACACAATATTACTCTATTTGTTCCGGGGGACTGGATCTTTGGGACAAACCAGTCTTTAATGTATTTTGGGGTTTAAAAGCCACTGGGACGTTATGTTTAGAAAATAAACGTCTCAGTTTCTCTGATACTCCCTCAACATATGGAATGACCACTGGTCTGGGTCTGGGTTCCTCCTTTTCACCTGTTGGCTGACTGGAGTCCTGTTTGGGTTTCTTCTCTGCTTTCAGGAAGGCCCAGTTAGGATATCCACATTGCTCTAGAGCCTGTCTTGTGTGGGATTTCTCCTTCTGCCTGGCTCCTGAGCTAGTGGGGA
>NC_056513.1:5300434-5326779 GCF_014905685.2 Nematolebias whitei | reverse complement strand
GAAGGCCCAGTTAGGATATCCACATTGCTCTAGAGCCTGTTTTGTGTGGGATTTCTCCTTCTGCCTGGCTCCTGAGCTAGTGGGGACGCTGTCTGCTCTGTGGTACAGAGTCCTGATGACTCCTAACTTGTGCTCCAAAGGGTGATGGGAGTCAAACTGCAAATACTGGTCTGTGTGGGTGGGTTTGTGGTACACCTCAGTTTGCAAATGTCCTCTATCAGAGACTGAGACCTCACAGTCCAAGAAAGCCAACCTGCCATTTTTTACATCTTCTCGTGTGAACTTGATGTATTTATCCACAGAGTTGATGTGGTCAGTAAAATGTTGGACTTCCTGAGATTTGATTTTAACCCAGGTGTCGTCAACATACCTGAACCAATGACTTGGTGGTGTCCCTGAAAAAAATGTTTTTTGAACATCCAAAGGGCCTGACTTAAATTTTTTTAGATATTTCCACTTGGATTATTGAGCATGCATCAGGATAGTAAGTCGTTGTTTATTTTAGTATATATATAGATAGATAGATAGATAGATACCACTCAGTCACGAGAAGAGCATGCAAACGCCGCACAGAAAGACCCCAGGTCCAACCAGGGATTGAACCCAGAACCTTCTTGCTGCAAGGCAATAGTGTTAACCACTGAACCATCGTGCTGCCATTTGATATTAACTCTGAAAGCAGAAGTGTTTTTAAACCTGTAGCCAAGTGAACCAGAGAACTTTACATACGTCAGTCTTCAGATAATATGTTTAAAATATTCATACACTTTCTTGTCCTTATTTTATCCAGATCACAGATTTTTATCAGCCGCAGTGTGAAGTGTATGGAGTACTGGCAGATGACTGCCCTAAAGATTTGTCCCAGTGTGGACCCTTCCACTGGGGGCTCTCGGCTAACCTGACAGATGGAAATGGCACCGGGATAGAGAGCATTGCTCTACGTCAGGGCAACGGGACCCTGACGCACTCCTCACTGCAGGCTCC
Organism: Nematolebias whitei; assembly: GCF_014905685.2. Taxonomy (NCBI): domain Eukaryota; kingdom Metazoa; phylum Chordata; class Actinopteri; order Cyprinodontiformes; family Rivulidae; genus Nematolebias; species Nematolebias whitei. The sequence goes on along the minus strand of NC_056513.1, from coordinate 5,325,795 downwards.
CATCATCCAAGCTCAATACAACGCCTCCTGCTGCTCACGGATCGTTGAGTTTATAGCTGTGGATAAAGTTGGAAATGTGGGCAAATGCTATCGTTCAATTGCTCCTGCAGGAGGGTCTCCGGTTCTAAGCCTGTCACTGCCGCTGTGGCTCTGCCTGCTGCTGTCAGCCTTCGCAGGAAGGCCTTGAATTATCACTGAACCGAGTCTTTTTTAGATTAAGATATATGATCTTGAAAGAAAACTTTTAGCTGGTGACATTCTCCATTTCTGCTTACAGGAGCGGTAAAGAATTGTGTAATTTAAAGACATTTAGCTTTGCTTTTTAAAAAAAAAAAATTTCTTGTGTTCCTGTTACATTTCTTAAGTGCTCCGGGACTTGGAACAGCTTTGTATCTTGCTGGAGGAAGCCCAGTATGACTGCAATCACAGGATTAACAAGTCCAGAGTAGAAATGGGTCAAGAGCAAGAGAACCTGCTGATCTTTGTTGTTTTTAGATTATAAAAATACGATCAGGTTGTCTTTTAATGAATTTTGTTTTATGAGTATTTTTTCAACAAGGATTTTATTCAGAACAATTGTTCTAAATTATGTCTATTCACAAAAACTTCAAGTTATGATTTGTGGTTCATTAAGTAAAATCAGCAATGAAAGCTCATATTTTTATATGTTTTGAAAATGTATGTTTTTTATATTTTGTCAAACTTTTGTATTGCTGCAACACACTGTATTTTTTTTATTATTATTTTAATCTGGAGGTCTGAATCTGTGAAATCTAAGAAATGTCCCTTCAGCAAATTCTGACACTGTTTGTTAAAATAGTGAACAAATGTTTTAAGACAAACATTTTGCTGATTTATGAACGGATGAGGTTTGATACCAATGAAAATATGTCAAATAAAACAGATTAAAGCACTGATGGACGTGTTTTTTGAGTGTTTGACTTAAAAATAACTTAAATAACTCTGACTCAGTGTTTTTTCCTATTTATTCTCCACTTCTCTTAACTGAGACATTTAGATTACTGTGCAAAAGTCTTCATCTTCCAGTGTTCCTTCATGTTTTCTTTTCAAGAAGCTGGAGATAATATTTTAAAGAGGTCTTACCCAATAAGTCTTTTGGGTTTTTAAAGGTAGTGATTTTATGAACTCACCAGAAATCCTTGTCTTGTTGTAAAGTGAAGCATGAACATTTAAGTGTCTGTTTTCTATTTAGTAAAACAGAAAGACAACATTTTCAAAATTGAGAACAAAGCAGTTGACCACTTGTGGTGTTTCGTCAGCTATAAAAAAAGATTTAATCCTGATTTGTCTTTGGATCTTCACTTTGTGATATTCTCTGTAAATTAGAATTACCTTTGTGATAATCCCATGCTGCTGTGGCCTACGTGATTCCAAATCCTGTGTATGTGTGTGTGAATGTGTGTGTTCATTCAACAATGGAGCTGATGAGACAGTGAATATTGACTATGATGAAATCTAATCAATTTAAAAGCTGGTCAGATGTTCAGCAGCTCAGATTTTAAATGCTCCTGGAATAAAAATCCTGAAAAACTCAATGCCATTTCTTCACTTCTGTGGAAGTAATCTGTACTTTTCTGCCCCCTGGTGGCAAAAGTTAGCACAGCATGAACCCACACCCAGCCCTTTCTCCCTTTTATCACTTTGTATTTGATTTTCTTTGTGATTAATAATTTGTAAAATTTCAGAGTTTCATAATCTCTGTGTTCTTTACACTCATGATGTTATCAAGAGATTGTTTACAGATAAGCATGTTTCAAATAATTTTAAAAAATGACAAGGTTAATCAAAATGTTACACGTTTATTTGATACTAAAGTGACCAATAAAATGAAACATACATATATTTCCAGTGTTTCCATTAAATGCTGTTAGAAAAGGGAAAAAAAATTTTGTTCACAATTTCTCAGTGTACAAATATTGTGACACAAATATGTAAAGTATTAACTAATAAATGTGTAAATTGAACATTAAAACACAACATTTCTGAATTTAAGTACAAAAATGGTCTTGAAACCTTAATATTTACGTGCAGATATCTCACAGTTGTCCCTATTCTAAAAATGTCATGCTCACGTTTGTTAATTTAGACAAAAACAAATATAGTAGCACATTCCTTCAAGTTTTTGTAAAACCATGCAATGTTCATATCTGACCAAATAAATACTGGTTGTAATGGAGGGGATAACAATTCATCTATAGGTGGGCATGCAAGTGTAAAGGTTCACAGTTTACCTGGATCTCCAAACCCAAACAGATGCCTAAAACTATAAATGCCACCCACCGCTGACAAGTTACTAACGTTAGCATGCTGTCCTGCTTACAATTATAATAGTGATATACGTTTAGGAATGTGTAATTTACTCACAATTTATTGTTGGACTTATTGTATTAAACAACTCAGCTCAAAACAGAAAAAAAACCTTTAGGTATTAGTTGAATGAGAAGTTAAGGAAATTACTGTAATACAGTACTCATAAAATGCAATTTGTGTAAACCAGTGGTTCCCAACACTGGTCCTTGAGGAACACCATCCTGCATTATAGTTGTTTCTCTGCTCCAACACACCTGATTCTGTGATTTTATTACATCCTGAAGTTCTACAGAAGCCTGTTAATCACCTGTTCATTCAAATGTGTGTTGCCATGCAGGGTGGTGTTCCTCAAGGACCATGGTTGGGAACGATCAGAGTCAAATTCATCATTTTTTTGTAGTTTGTATACATTTTGTTGGACATGAGGCCAGAATTATTGCAGTAGAACACAACAGTTTGCATTTTATGGTCATTAAATGTAAAAAAAAAAAAAAAATTAAAATGCATGTGTTTGGACATGAGTGTTTCTGGGGGTTGGAGGTTGGACTAAAATATTGTAAAACAAAATCAATATATGGTTGAAGATGAAAATATAAAAATCGAATTAAATTAAAGGGAAAGTTAATGCAGTTAAAATCTGGAGTGTTGAAAACATCCAATCATTTACACTTTGTCTTTCCGCAACTCATATTAATTTACTGTTTTATTTCTTTCTGTTTTAAATGTTTTTAAGCATTTTTTTTTACACAAATAACAACAAAACAAGGAAACAGGAAAGAAAAACAAAACATTTCCTGACATTTTCTCTCAAATCAAGACAATCTTCATTTCAGTGACAGATTAAGAATTTTTAAACTTGACTGTGTCTAAAAAAATCATTTTTAGGATATAGTAAATAAATAAAAATCACTGTTTAAGCACCTTGGTGCAGTAAAAATGTGCCTGAAAATGGCCATGTGTTTTTGTTTTTATCACAATCGTGCTTTTTCTTTAAACAGCAAACTTTGTTAAGTTTAGGCATTAAACACTACCATACATTTTGATGTATAAGTCACAGTTTTATGCATAAATTAGCATGCCTGCGACTTATACAGCTAAGCGACATATTTATGTTTTTGGTTTCCCCATATTTATAACCCAATCTTTGGCTGAGATCTGACGATTTCATTCATTCGGACATGGAAAAATATTGAACACTTGAGCATGCATCAGGATATTGAACCTCCCATTTTCAGCCACTAGAGAGCGCTCCACTAGTATGGCAAGTCAAGTGTCTCAATAACAGGTAAAAGTTGCTATTCACGAGACACTTTTATTTATTGAGCAAACAAAATTGTTTTTAAGTGTTAATCTTGTTAAATTCTTGTTAGAGTCCTCCCGTGCATGCTCCCGCAGCCACCATTTGGCAGCCAATCGATTTTTGGCACAACACAACCGCATAATAGATGCGACCTATACGGCAAAGTGACGTATTCATGTTTTTTTCCACTTTATTAGACATATTTGGACTGATGCGACATGTTCGGTGGCAAGTACAGTAATCGGTTATGGCGAGGTATGTCTTAAAATTGACATTCTAAATGAAACTCCCATAAAAATTAATGAATAAATTAATAAAATGCAAATCTTGGCAGAGCAGACAAATACAACAAAAAAATGTGCACTGTTCATGTTTGTTGAAGAGCAAAAGTCTTGGTACAGGTAAATGACTTGACGTGCTACAATGGTTTTTTTTTTTTTTTTTTGTGGCATACAGTATTTAGAATTTGGCATAAAATCACCTAAACGTTTTGTTAGTCACTTATAAATTGTTGTTTCAGCTCAAATAATGCTAAAATAAGAAGACAGGTCTAAAACAAAATGTCAGCCAGTAGAAGTCAAGCTACAAGGCTCACATTCCGACTCCTGGCTCTACTGCTCCTCCCCTGCGCCACCAACTCCCCTCCTTCCTCCAAGAGGCTTTCGAACACCGCTGCCAGGTTTTGGCGGATGTTCATGCAGAACTGTGGGCAGCTGAAGGCGTACAAGACGGGGTTCAAAACTGGATTCAGGAACGAGAAAGTTGCAGCCAGCGGGAGCCACGTCTCCACGATGGAGTAAATCTCTTTCTCCTTCAGGGCCGTCACTTCCATCATGCACAGGATGTGGTACGGAGCCCATATGACGGTAAAGGAAATGATCACTAGTGCTATCATTTTAGTGAAACTCTTGGAAAGCAGTGACGGAGCAGGAGTGTTGGAGGACCTTTTGTTTGATTTGGCTTTGGATAATGAATCGGAAGTTTGGCTTTTTACAGAAGTATTTGTTTCTACTGAGTTTTCATTTCTCATTAGTATATTTTTCAGCCAGCTGTTACTTGCCCTTCTCTTCCTATCCAGATCCTTAAGCTTGAGCCCAATTTTGATGTAGCTTGCAGTTATAATCACCAAAGGAATCAAGAATGCAAACAGTATCTTGGAGATGGCAGTGGCTGCCTGTCTCATTTCACAGTTTCTCTCCAGTGACGCACTAGTGGGCAAATACAAAGCAAAGTTATGATAGCACAAAGACTTCCCATCATTCTTATCGATCACGGAGCGAAACACAGCGTATGGGACAGTATTTATCATCGCCCACAACCACCCTATGGCGCACACCTTCCACGCTCCAGCCAAGGAGCGATGAGTCTTGCTCCACACTGGCTTGACCACCAGCAGCAAGCGGTCCAGTGAAATGACTGTCAGCATGAAGGCCGACGCAAACATGTTCAGGTAAAAGATGGATGACTGTGCTACGCACAGGGCGTTTCCAAGTGTCCAGCTCTGGGAGTAAGACAGGTAGGCTGTGAAGAGAGGGAGTGTCAGGCAGGCCAGGAAGTCAGACAGGGACAGGTTGAGCACCCAAATGCAGACCACTGTGCGCTGCCTGATGCGAAAACCCAGCACCCAAATGATCAGGGCATTTTCCAGAATCCCCAGGCAGGAGACGACACCGTGGACAAAAACCACCACCCAGTTGACCTTGGTGCTGTTCATGCTGTGGTTCCTCATCTTATCGATCAGTGGGCAGTAGGAGATATTCATGTTTAGGATCAGGTTGATGCTGAGGCACTGAAAAAAAAAAAAGATTTAATGTCAAAAATGTGAAAGTGTTGCTTTTTTAATGTAGTGATAAACGCAAGTAAGTTCATGCAACATGTTTCAGTTGAGTGGGGAGGGGTTCCAAAGAGTACCCCCAAAGATGTGTTGGTTTAAAAAAAACAGATTAAAAAACTTGTTGATATCGAAATAACATTAGAATTTAAACATCCATCCATCATTATCTTTTATCCAATTCTTCCTTTTTGAATTGTGTGGATCACTGGTGCCCATGTCCAGCAGTCACTATGAGAGGCGGGGGACACCCTGGACAGGTCTCCAGTCCATCACGGGGACATATAGAGACATATGAAACAACCATTCATTCTCTTACTCTCACCTATAGGGTCAATTTAGAGTCACCAATCAGCCTAGCATGCATGTTTTGGTATGTGGGAGGAAACCCACACATGCACGGAGAGAACAAGCAAACTACACACAGAAAGGTCTCCCTGTAGGAATTGTGATTTTGTCCTTGTTGTGTTCATGTCTGTGTTTCCCTGATCCTCTGTTAATGTCTCTACAGGGTTTGTGTTTCTGGTGTCTAGCCCCATCTTGTCTCGTGTTTATGTGCTGCGTCTTCAGTCTCTGTCTCCTGGCATCTGTGATCACTCACAGGTGCCTTCACTTTGTCTGATTGGTGTTTCTCTATATATAAGTTTGTGTCTCTGTGTTAGTCTTTGTCCAGGCATTATCCATTGCTCACTGTTGATGACCTGTCTGTTTTATAAGTACCACCTGTCCATCCTTGTTTGTTTTTGCTGCCCTGTCAGCTCTTTTGTTTTGTTAATAAATCTTTTATTTTTACATATTAATCCTGAGTCCTCACCTGCTTGCCTGCACAACTGGGTTCACCAGCACCAATCATGACACCCCCTGGCTGGGATTTGATCCGGTGACCTTCTCACTGCGAGGCAACAGCTCTACCAACTGAGCCACCGTGAACATTAGAATTTAAACGTATAAAAACTAATTAAAGCTCATGGCCTCACCCTCACAGAACCCCAAAAACCCACTATTAAAACACCATGTCATTTGTTTTTTGAGTGGCCCTGTTTAGTTTGTATGGTTCTGGTGGGCTAAGGTAACCAACCAGTGCTGACCCAGTTTTCTATAGATATGCATATACAGTTCAGGAGGTCCCATGCAGGATTGGTTTCAGTGCATTCCTCTTCCCCACTACCAAGAAACCATGATGAAATCTGTTGTGGTTTGTTTCATATTTTAAGCAACCGCATTTCTCTGTATATGACTCAGTTGTTCATCTTCATAGATAAACTAAACACTTCCTTTTCTGGCAATGAAATTGCAAAGAAAACATTTTTGTGCAACCCCAATCTCAAAACTAGTGGTACATTTTATAAAAAATGTAAATAACAAAATATAATAATCCCACAGACCCAAAACATACATGTTAGGCTGATTGGTAACTCAAAATTGTCCCTAGGTGAGAGAGAGAGTGAATGGTTGTTTGTCTCTATGTGTCCCTGTGATGGACTGGAGACCTGTTCTGGGTGTATCCCGACTCTTTCACAGTGATAGCTGGATATGGGCACCAGTGAACCCCATGACCTGAAAAAAAGAAGATAAAGATAATGAATGGATGGATGGATGGATGGATGGAATGAAATTAAAACTATTACCAAATTTTATTCATAATGGAACATAGTAAACATATTAAATGTTTAAAAAACCCAAAAAAGTCCATGCTCAAACTGGGTTTGAACCAGTTTGACATGACTGTCAATGAGGAAGTGGGCCGGCACCAGAGAAGGGGGCGTGCCAAAGAGACCATCTTAGCACCAACATAACTGGTTTGTTCCACTTTGGCGTAAGCTGTTTGGGGGAAGAATCAGTTTTGTGTTGTGTGTTTCCTTGACTGATGAAGCCTTCTGGATGGAAGGCGAAACGTTTCAGCAAAAAAAAAAAAGAAACTGTCCAGATGACCTGACTGAAAATTGTTGGACTGAACTAGTTTTACATGCACCTACCGGTAGTTGTACACCACCTCACAAATCATTTGACGAAACGGGTTGTGGGTCACTCATTTCCTCTTTATCGTTGTGGAAACAAAAAGAGAATAAAAAACATATAGATCTTGCAGTTGACAATTAGATCGTTTTGAAGCCTTTTGGATCAACCACATACTGGCTGTTGAGCTACACCAGCTGCCTTCAACAATAATAACAACAAATAAACACTTTAAATGTATTATCAGACATTAATATGTAACTGTGTGCGTACAGGATCTACCAGTTCCCTCCGTTCTCACACGAGAGACAATGATACATTTCACAAAACTGCTTCACCAGTTTTTTTCTTTGTGTGCTGTTGGATGTCCTGAAAATGTTTCATATTTGCTTTAAAAGTTGTTTTATTTAATATATAAATGTAATTCTATTTGCATAATTTGTTATGGGAGTACACAGTTCACTTGAACTGTGCATCTGGTTACGAATGTGGCACAATTAACGTAAAAAGGCAACAAAACGTGGAGAATCCTCTTAACTGCTTTCCATCGTGACTCTGCTTCAAGCTTGAATTTGTTTGCATGCTCACGTCGCTGTCAGAGAATTTAAAGTGTGTTTCCTAATAAGTGCTTGACCTTTGAGGACATTCTGTCAAAACCAGACTTTCACAAGTTTCCCAGGAAGACAGCAAGCTAAATATATATTTCAAGTTCAAGTATCTTTATCTCCAAGAGGCAATTTGTTTCACAGTCAGTGGACACATGACACATCCATACTAGACAAGACATTAAAATAACAGAAATCATCCCTGTTCGTGAAGAAGCCTGATCGCTACAGGGTTGAATGAGTTTTCCAGTCTGTTCGTCCTACATCTGGGCAGCAGATACCTGCGTCCAGATGGAAGCAACCTGAACTCACCATGGAGAGAAAAAGGACATCAGAGAGAATCTCATTGACATCACTCGCAGAGACCGAACAGTTAAAAAAGCAACAAGCCAACATACGAGGCCAGAGTCAAGACCGTATAGAAATTGTAACTCTCTTCTAAAATGTGGGGCTGAATACAATTAAAAGCAGATATAAAGTCAATAAAAAGCAATCTTACAAATGTTTTTGTACCTTCAAGGTGTCCTAAAACCATATTTGAGCTCCTGTTGTGTCCTCCACTCCTCTGAACGATAAGCAAATTGAAGTGGGTCTAAATGATCTTAAACTTCTAGTATAAAGGATCTCCCAGACCAGATTTTTGAATGACTTCATTACTAATGAAATTGTGACAACAGGCCTGAAGTCTTAGTTTTTGGAATTGGATCAATAATAGAGATTTTCCAAACCCCTAAAGGTTTTGGAGAGAGACATGTTAAAAAGAAAACGAAAGATGTCTGCTAGCTGCAGGGCACAACAGAGCAGCCAACTCGGGACCTGAAAGTCCCAGGTTCGATCCCCAGTCATTGCACATCTTGTGGTGTCTCTGAGCAGCACACCCTATCCCCAAATGCTCCCCGGGCGCTTTCCATAGCTGCCCACTACACCACCTGATGGTGGATGGGTTAAATGCAGAGAACCAATTTCGCCATTGTATGGAAACATACAATGATCACAATACATAACACATTACTATTATTATTATTATTATTATTATTATTATTAAAGAAGCTACCCCTTATGCCGTCAGGACCTGGACTTTTCCTTCATTTAGTCTTTTGAAAAATGTTAGCCACACTTCCAATATCAATATGTACTGTGGCACCTGATGGTGCTTCTTTAAAACCAGAAAGCTCCTCTGTAAAATCAACTCATCCTTGAGTTTCATGTTGTTTTTTACACTCAAACACACTTTGGAATTTGTTTACTACAAAAACACTCATATTAATGTGAATATATTCATACAAAAGTATACTTAGAAGAGCGTACAGAGCTTTACCTGTATGACATACAGCCCCTACAATGAATCTTAAATCTGACTCAGCTATTTGAGTTTACAGACTTTAAATTTAAAATAAGCTCCAAATGAAAAGAAAGCTAAATAAAGCACTAAATTTCAGGCTATAAATTTAGTTTCCATGTTTATCTGAAGATTAACGCACAGCTATGTTGGACACTTAAAGATGAAAGCTTGTAAATGCATCAAAGTACTTTACGTTTTATGATGACATATAAAACAAACTTTGACAAAACTACATAAAATCCATGTCAAAAGGTTGGATCACACAATCCAAAGCTAATATCTAAGAGTTTTATTACTGACAGTATTTTAAAGCATTGATTCAAACAAACTAGGTTCAGTTGGTCAACACTCACCAGGTCTGTGGTTACGATGACAAAAAGAAAGTGAAATCGTCTTTGTAATCTCGTTTTGTATTTTTTCTGTCTTGCCTCTTAGACACTCGTCCCTCTAATTCTGTTACTTTTATAAACTGTTCCGCAGTCGCACACTGCAACACACACACTGACAAACGCAGACTGATCTCTGTGCGCCGTCCAGAAGGCTGAACATTTTCTCAAAAAGGGGTTGGCAATCAGCATGATCCAATTTCAATCAATTTTTAATGCAGACAGTTACAGTAAAGATAAAAAAAAGGAAAGACAAACTGCAATATGATATCTGTGACGAGTCTGTGTATCCCAAACAAACACATAACACTCATATGAGCTGTAATGGACAAGTCCAACACAGTAACATCAGGTCCTCTGGATGGTTTCTTTTGTTTGTGTGTTTGTTGAAACATTTCGTCCTTCATCCAAATGACTTCATCAGTACGAGGACCCACAACAAACTCTGTCCCACAAGGAGCACACTCACATAGTGGGCTAACCAGTTTGATGGTGATAAGATGGTTTCTGGAGCCCACCCTTTCCCCTGTTGACTCCTCTGAGGCAACCATGGACACAGTAGTTCAAAACATCAAAGTTCATGCTCAATAATCCAGGTAAAAAATCCAACAAAGTTAAGTCAGGTCATAATGAACAAGGTGCATGTCCCATGCCCAGACATGGGTTCTCGGGGCCCTACCCTGAAGCCAGGCCTGGGGGAGGGCTCGTCATTGAGCGCCTGGTGAGCAGGCTTTTACACATGGGACCCGGTTGGGTTCATCCCAAATGAGCTAAATGGATTTCCCTTCTTGTGGACCCACCACCTGCAGAAGGAGCCATATGGGTCAGGTGCAGTGCCTGAGCTTGTGCGTGAGGTTTAGAGGTACCAAGTAGATGTAGCTGGGCTCACCAAAATGCCCAGCTTGGGTTCTTAACCAATCTCCTTCAGAGGGGTGGGTCCTTCTTCAACTCTACAGTTGCAAATGGTGTGAGACATTGAGCTGGTGTGGGCTTACTTATAGCCTACACCATAGATTTTGAGGTGGGTTCATCCATAACCAGGGCAGAGTAGTTAAGAAGCTTCATGGCAGCAGGTCACCTGAAGTGGATTAGGTCTACCCTAAGTTCCTCAAGGCTATGGATGTTACTGGGCTGTTGTGAATGATATGCTACTGCAACATGGTCAACAGGGGTAGTGGCTCTGGATTGACAGATTGGGTTGGTGGTTACACTTTTCAAGAAGAGGAACCTGAGGGTGTGTTCTAACTAAGGGGGATCCCACTCCTCAGCCTCCCTGGTAAGGCCTATTCAGGGGTGCAGGCCATAAGAGACTGGTTGATGGTTGACTCAGATCCAGGAGGAACAATGCAGAACAATACAATTCTCATATTTTTTTCTGAATCTCAGCAGGAATTTCAATGTCTGTTTTCCACATATTGGTAAGACTCCATTTTGTAAAACACTGTCTATAAAATCCTCTTTCTGTCTCTGTGGCTGCTTGAGTTGTGCAAAGAATGGAACACCTTCACATTATGTCCTGACCATTCTTATTACCATGAATTGGCAGCTTGTCCATCTCATTTTATTTTGTGGTAAATTTGGTCAGTTGTGTATTTTCTAGTTGGCAATTTTGTTTGGCATGTGAGGGGAAATATGGATTTTTCTGTTGACAGTTTTGCGTTATCGCCCTCATGGGAAAAATGTAGACAGGCAGACGTTCTCATTGTGGCTAATCTTTATAACACTCAAATGTCTTACAGTGCCCACAAAGCAGACTTAAAACAGAACCATGTGACAAGCTGGTTAAAAGACTGGGCTAACCTTACCAGCTGCAACTGTGAAAGAAGCAGGAGATACCACATCATGAGTGGATGTGACAGTGATGAAGGTTGTTGGTATAAACACTGCTAATGTTGAACCTGACCTGGTCTTTGATCCTTATAAAGGTACATCTACCGAGGATCTCCACCTAAACCTCCATATGGTGGAAGTGGTCTCCAGTTATAGATACTTGGGCGTGCATCTGAGTAACAACCTCACCTGGGGCAACAACACTTCCAGTCTGTTCAAGAAGGCACATCAGAGACTCTACTTCCTCAGGCGGCTGAGACGAGCTGGACTGGGAAGCTCAGTCCTCACCTCCTTCTAAAGGTGTGCAGTGGAGAGCATCCTGTGCTCCAGTATCAACGTGTGGCATGGAGGCTGCACAGCTGCAGAAAGGAAAGCTTTGCAGAGAGTGGTGAAGGCTGCACAGAAGTCTGTCGGTGTTAGCCTCCCCACCATCACAGACATCTACACCTCCAGATGCAGGAAGAGGGCTGCTGATTTCTGACCCATAAACTGCCATATTCATACCGTATCTCTTAGATCGTTGTCTTCTGTTCTTTTTTAAGCTTTATATTATTGCTATTTTGGGTGTAGCTGGGACCTTGAGCACATGTGATGTGAATGACAATAAAGTGCATGCATCTAGGGGTCACTTGCTGCTTCTGTTTTACAGACACCTCGAAGCACACACCTTTCTGCAGAGTAAGCACATAGCATTAATGCTCCTGTTTTGTGACTGTGAGGTAGACTCTTCTTTCACTGCTTTTGAACTCATACCTGCTTCAATAAGTTGAGCAAAAGAGTTTTGGTCTCTGTGGTTGCAGTGCAAAATTGTAAGACAAGTTCAGACATATCCATCCATCCATTTTCTTTACCCGCTTATTCCATTTTGGGTCACGGGGGTCGCTGGTGCCCATGTCCAGCAATCACTGTGCGAGGGGCGGGGTACACCCTGGACGGGTCGCAAGTCCATCACAGGGCCACACAGAGACAAACGAGACAAACAACCATTCATTCTCTCACTCACACCTAGGGACAATTTAGAGTTACCAATCAGCCTAACATGCATTTTTTTGGACTGTGGGAGGAAACCGGAGCACCCGGAGAAAACCCACACAGCATGGAGAGAACATGCAAACTCCACCCAGAAAGGCCCCTGGACCAGGGTTTGAACCAGGGACCTGCTCGCTGAGAGGCAGCAGCTCTACCAGTTGCGCCACCGTGCTGCCCAAGTTCAGACATATGTTCCAGTTTATCTATTGAGCAAAGTCAAAATTATAAAACTCTGGGGGAAAAAAAACTGTGTTGCAAGCTTAACATGAAAAAAACAAAGCATTTAGACAAAAATTCAGAAATATAGAGCAACTTGCCAACAAGACAATTGTTGAGTTTGCACATCACTCCACTCTTGTCTTGATAAAATGGTGGGGCCAAAAGTATACAAACCTCAGGTCCTCAGCCTTGCATGTGATGCCAGCTCAGCTGGACATCTTAATATACAAAAACGCATCAATGCAGGCACCTTTAGGTACCTTATTTTGGTCTGTGTTAAATTCTGATGTAGACAAATATTGTTGCTCCCCTCATACATGCCAAGGATGGAAGAAGCCAAAAGAAACCATTCCATCCACGCCCCTTCACTCAATACCCCTGCTTGGGGAGTCGTTTAGAGTAGATTGTGTAGGCTGCTTGCCAAAAACCAAATCTGGAAATTAGAACATTTTAATGGTCATGTGTGCCACAACCCATTTCCCAGAAACCATTCCATTATGTACTTTAAAAGCCAAATCCATTTTGAAATCCCACACCAATGTTTTCAACTTTTGGGCTACCAACAATCCAGACAGATAGAGACACAAATTTATTTTTAAAAGATTTGCCCAAGTTTTGAAGGCATTGAACATAAAACATCAAACATCCTGTCCCTACCTTCCAGAATCACAAGCTGCACAGGAAAGATTCAATCAAACATTTAAACTTGTGAAAACACTGCCTTGAATCTGGTAAGAGTGTGGGTTGAGGGTCTTCCACTCTTGCTTTTTGATATCACAGGAACTTCTATTAATAATTTAGATTTCGTCAAGCTGATTTCGTTTTTGAGCACACTGTGCATCATCCTCCATGTCTGTTTTCTGAGTCATCTTAAATTGAATGTAATGTACTGGATTAACAGCTTCAAAAGACTGTCTTCATCATGAATGTCTCGCTGGCCAATAAAAATGTGGCACAAACTAAGTGCAAAATAAAATCATGTTATAAGCAAAGGTTTAAAAAAAAGTGTTGGTGTTACTTTTTTAATCAGGTTCTAATTTGCACGTGGATTTTTCTGGTCTATATGTGGTGAAAATAAAAGTAACGACACCAGTTATGTTGTGAAAAGTCCTGACAGAATATGAAAATCTAGACTTTGCCACATTTCCAGGAAAATCAATACTGACAAATGTCCAGAAAATGCTCCTGTTCCTGTTTTTTGTTTTTGCTCTTGTTTTTCATGAGCTGAACTTAAAGGTCTAGGACTTTTTCAGTGCACACAATAGGCCTTTTTCTATCAAATATTGTTCACAAATTTGTTTAAATTTGTGTTAGTGAGCACTTTTCTTTTGCCGAGATAATCCAGCCACTTAGATGTGGCAAATCAAGATGCTGATTAGACAACACGATTATTGCACAGGTGTGCCTTAGGCTGGCCACAATAAAAGGGCACTCCTAAATGTGCATTTTACTTTTACTCTATTGCAACATGGGGTCGTGCATTATCATGCTGCAACATGATGGTCATGGATGAATGGCTAAACAAATCGAACGTGAGCATTTGCCCACTCGACTTGGTTATGACAACAAACTGCAGTCAGGTGGAGACCCCGATGAGGACAACGAGAATGCAGATGAGCTTCTCTGCAACAGTTTCTGAAAGTTTGTGCAGAAATTCTTTGATTATGCAAACCGATTGTTGCAGCAGCTGTCTGGGTGGCTGGTTTCAGATGATCTTGGAGTCGAAGATGCTGGATGTGGAGGCCATGGGTTGGCGTGGTTACACGTGGTCTGTGGTTGTGAGGCTAGTTGGATGTACGGCCAACTTCTCTGAAACGCCTTTGGAGACGGCTTATGGTAGAGAAATGATCATTCAATTCATGGGCAACAGCTCTGGTGGATATTCATGCTGTCAGCATGCCAATTGCACACTGCTTCAAACCTTGCAACATCTGTGGCATTGTGCTGAGTGAAAATTGCATATTTTAGAACGGCCTTTTGTTGTGGTCAGCCTAAGGCATACCTGTATAATATGCTGTTTAATCAGCATCTTGATATGTCGCACCTGTGAGGTGGAGGGATTATCTCGGCAAAGGAGGAGTGCCCACTAAAAGATTGAAAGAAATCTGTGAACAATATTTGAAGGAAAAAGGCCTATGTGCATAGAAAGTTTTAATATTTGAGTTCAGCTCATGAAAAATGGGGGCCAAAACAAAAGAGGTGGATTTATATTTTTGTTCAGTTCATTTTGAATTTTTACTTTGTTTTTAGTATGCAGGTGACCAGTCATGACAGGACCAAAAAACAATGAGCTGAACAGGGATTGGCCATCTGATGAGACTGTGCTGCATTTAGATGAGCTGAGGAAGTGATGACGTGGTTTCATTCCTTTGCGCATCCCAACAAACTTTCTTTAATGGTTTTGTGTGGAGTTTTGTAGGTGTGGGTTGCCATTTGTTTTAAGAGCCTTCTCTTCTGTTTTTGTTAGTCCAGGTAGATAAAAACATTTTTGTTTAATCTTATTTTTATATATACTGTAGGTGAGTGAATAAGATAAGCGAAATAAGAAAGTTCCTGGAGAAACTTTGACGGGGACTGACATGCTGCTGCCAATGTAAAATTTTGATTTAACAGTGCTATTTGTTGGAATTCACTCTCAGCTACCACTGTACCAAAACTCAGCTGAATAGCTCTGAAAATGACAGAGTTATAATTTTTTTTTCTCTTTTAGCTAAGGCGGCCATCTTGGATTTTTGATTTGGATTCAATATGTGATTGGAAATTTCAGGGATCTCAGTTATAACCATATCAAATTTCAGCTCTGCATGTGTAAAAATAGCAGATTTAAAGCCACTTAAATGTAGCTTTGATGTCCATCTTGAAATTTTAGATTATAATTCAGTATTTAATGGATATTGCTCTCAGCTACCAACACACAAAATTTCAGCTCAACATCTGTAAAAATGACTGATTTATAGTATTTTTTCTTTGAAGCTCAGGCGGCCATTTAGATTTTTGATTTCCAGTCAGAGTCTATTAGGGATCGTTCTCAGTTACCAATAAATCAAATTTCAGCTGAATAGCTCTAAATACGGCTAAGTTATCATATTTATTCCCTTTTAGCTAAGGCAGCCATTGTGGATATTTGATTTGCATTAGGAATATATATCGCTCTCAGAAATGACCATACTAAATTTCAACTCAATAGCTTACTTTAATCACGTGAATCTAAAGGACTGTCTCCCAAGCTTTTATCAGCATGTGTGCATACCAACACATAGAGACAACACGCTGGACCGTGTTTACACGAACGTAAAAGATGCATAAAAACTGAAACCCGCCCCCACTTAGGACTGTCAGACCACATCTCAATCTTCCTGTCTCCTGCTTACATGCCCCTGTTGAGACGTTCCAGACTGGTACAAAAGAAAGTTAAATGTTAGATTCAGGACAGTGGCCCCATACTGAGAGATTGTTTAGATCGAACAGACTGGCAGGTTTTCAGAGAAGCTGCTGAAAATGGAGGATCGCTTGATCTGGACCAACACGCATTCTGAGTTCTGGGTTACATTAGTACATGTACTGACACAGTCTCCACTATCAGATATGTTAAAAGCTACTCAAACAGAAAACCTTGTCTGAATGCAGAGGTGCACACCATGCTGGAAGCCAGGAACACTGCCTTCAGGCCTGGAAACTCAGAGGAACTGAGTAGGACAAGGATAGAGCTGGTTGCTGGTATTAAGAAGGCCAAGGCCACATATGCACAGAGGATCGAGGGTCAATTCATCTCACAAGACCCTCGGAGCATGTGGAGGGGCATTAAGTGCATAACAGATTATAAAGGAAGGAGCGAACAATGCCCCAAAGACCCATCTCTGCCTGATGCCCTCAACAAGTTCTATGCACGCTTTGAAGACCCAAACAGACCAACCAGCACCAGACTCACCTCACCACCGGATGAAGAGCATCTCAGCGTGACCTCAGCCGAAGTAAGGAGTACTTTCAGGAGGATTAATCCGCACAAGGCAACCGGCCCAGACAACATCCCCGGAAAAGTGTTGAAAGAATGTGCCGATCAGCTCTGCGAGGTGCTGGCAGACATCTTTAACACCTCACTTACCCTGGAGACAGTTCCCACCTGCCTGAAGACTGCCACCATCATCCCAGTCCCAAAAAGCTCTACAGTGACTGTTCTGAATGACTATCGGCCAGTGGCCCTCACCTCGAAAGTCGCTAAATGCTTCGAAAAATTGGTCATGACGCACATCAAAACAACCATCCACATCAACGAGAACCCTCATCAGTCTGTATACCATGAGAACCGATCAACAGAAGATGCCATCTCCTCTGTGGTCCACACTGCGCTCAACCACCTGGAGCAGAAAAACTCTTACGTCCGTATGCTCTTTGTGGACTTCACATCTGCCTTCAACATCATGATCCCCCAAACCCTGATGGACAAACTATTCACACTAGGACTAAGCCCCTCCATTTGCAACTGGGTACTAGACTTCTTAACAGACCACAGTCAGTGAGGATCCACAACTTCTACTCCTCCACCATAACCCTCAGCACTGGCTCTCCTCAGGGATGTGTGTTGAGCCCCCTCCTGTTTACTCTGTTCACGTATGATTGTGCAGCTACCCAAACAGGCTGTCATATTGTAAAGTTTGCAGATGATACAGCGGTGGTGGAATGCATCACAAACAATGATGAGTCCAGCTACAGGCAAGAGGTGGAACACCTGGAGAGCTGGTACAAAGAGAATAACCTTCACATCAATGTGAAGAAGACAAAGGGGATGGTTGTGGACTTCAGAAAGAACAAACACACCTACACCCCCCTGAACATAAGAGGATCTGTGGTGGAAGTGGTCTCCAGCTACAAGTACTTGGGTGTACACATGAATGACAACCTCAGCTGGAGCATCAACACCACCAGCCTGATCAAGAAAGCTCATCAGAGACTCTACTTCCTCAGACGGCTGAGGCGAGCTGGTCTGGGAAGCTCAGTCCTCACCTCCTTCTACAGGTGTGCAGTGGGGAGCATCCTGTGCTCCAGCATCAATGTGTGGTATGGAGGCTGCACAGCTGCATAAAGAAATGCTTTGCAGAGAGTGGTGAAGGCTGCACAGAAAACTGTTGGAGTCAGCCTCCCCACCATCACAGATATTTACACCTCCAGATACAGGAAGAGGGCCACCTGCATCATGAAGGACCCCACTCACCCAGCACACACACTTTTTGCCCCGCTCCCATCAGGAAGGAGGTTGAGGAGCATTAAATGTAGAACCACTAGACTGAGGAACAGCTTCTACCGATTAGGCTGTTAGACTCATGAATCTCTAACCAGAATAATCACTGTGAAAAAAATCACATCATGTTGCTGCTGATCTGTTTCAATGTTGCTGCTGATCTGTTTCAATGTTGATGTGTTCATGCATGCTCATCTGTTTACACAGACTCATGCTCATGTTTGTGCTGATGTTCGACGTAATATTTTTATGCTATTACTGCTTAGTGTATATTTAGTTGATGTTTTTCTTAGTTCAAATCTTGGATGTTATCATTGTTTTTCTTTTATATTTTATTGTCGGATGTAATTGGGACCCTGTGTACATAATTTCGCTCCACCACATGTACCACATGAGGTGCGATTGACAATAAAAAATCTCTGAATCTGACTCTCTGACTTACAGAATCACTGAGTTATATTCAATTTTGTGTTTGCTGAGGTAGCTGTGACAACCATCTTGAATCAAAATGTCTCCAAAAATTAATCACTACATCTGATGATTACTTTCTGTAAGTTTAAAACAAATGCAACAGTGACTTTCTAAATTTTCTTCAGGAAGTTCTTCACTCTGTGACCTCACAGCAGCAATTAGTGTGAGAAGTGTTCTGTCAGGTGTGTTGTATGGGAAAATGGCATCTTCATTTGCAATATACGTCATCATGGTAACTTGAAAACACCAATAAAAGTAAGAGCACACATCACGGAGCCAAGCCGGACGTTTTGATATAACATTTGTGGGGATACAGGTTGCGGTTCGGGCCGTATTAAAGTTGAAGGAAGACCAAGATATAAAATTAAGAAACCCATGTTTGGTGGATAATAATAGGTGGCTGCCTTACTAGGCAGTCCCCAATAAGATGGTTCTTTTTGTTATTTTGGTCTTGCTCCACCTGATGTTGGTAAGACTATGTTTGCTAAAATATCTACCACTTGTAAATAAATCACAATTTTTATTTGCATTCTGTCTCTGTGGCTGCTTGAGTTGTGCAGAAGATGGAACACTTTAATTTTATGTCCTGGCCACTCCTACGTGGGTGACTAAGAACCTGATTTCCTTTTACTGTTTTCCTGTTCTCTGTCCCATGGAACTGAGTGCACTTTGAACCAATCAGTCAAAGAGAACAATGACTGGGAGGTTGTTGCTATTTTCCCACTCTAGATTTCAAAGGAATTTCAAGGCAGGAAACAAATAATTTTTCTATGGAAGGCTGTAAAAGTGATTTTAAAAAACTAGTTTATGGCCTGAGTAGATAAAAAGGTAACTTCATAAATAAACAAGAAAACTTGTTTTCCCATGTTACCAAGCAAACTTTGTTAGTTATTTCTCAAGAACTGCATCAAGATAAAGTGAAACCAAAAACTCAGATAGTAATTTGGAACAATAAGTAATTTTCCTATTGAGTGAACTTAAACATTAAATACTTGAATTGTATGTGAAATAGAGCTGTCATTACTAACCCGAACCCGGAGCCCGGCCCCACCCAACTGTATTAGAGCCAGGCCATGATAATGTGCTTAGTGTGTGGGCCGAGCCAGTGTCAAGCTTTTTATTGCATCAGCAGGCGTGTGCGGCTGACGATCCAAATATATGGCAAGATGGTTTGCCAAACATTCACTTGTCGCACGTGGCCATTTGACTGCATGCTGACTGGCCTTGAAAGAGGTTAAAAAAAAAAGTTCAGTTAAAGTAAAGAAAGGCATTCAAACAAGTGAGACATTTTTGTTCTTTCCTTTAGAATATGGTGGTGTAAATTAAAAAAGATTCAACTGCACTCAGCGGAAGCGCGCGGCCGACGACCCAAACAGGTGAGATTACAAAATATCAGACATGTCAGAGCAGGGTCCGTGTCTGAATAATGCAGAATGCAAGCAGAAGCAGGGATTTAATGTGCTTTGACGGTCATGAAAGGACAAACATCCCCTCAGGTCCAATCTTCTGCCCTGTCCGCCGACCGTTAATAACTATATAAGCAGTAAAAGATTAATTAACAATGTCTGGGGGGTTGGGGGGTTGGGGGGGTTCAGGTTCGGACCTGTAATTACTGTTAATCTGTCTGGTCGGTTGAGGTTAGAAAATTATGGCTACGGTCTGGGGCCGGGTCGGATGTTTTGGGACTGAATGCAACTTGTGAAGGTGTTCGACTCCTCTATAGAATCATTACTGTAACATGGAGAGTGTCTGAGTACTCCTATGATTTTAATGGGGTGCCCCAGGTAAATTCTTCCAAGGTAAATTAGCCTGACAAAACTGGTATGATTAAACGTGGTTTAAAGACCTTGATGTTGGGGGACAGCAGGATACCTCACCCAGATTAAAGAAAACAGAACAATGTTCAACCAGTAATGATCAAAACAACCTTTATTATCACTTTAGCTGCACATGCAGTGGTAGTGGAAAAAAAAAAATCTCACTGGGGATCCAATAAAAACAATTACATCCTCAAATCTACACGCTCCTCCTGCTCACTCCCATCCCCAAAACCAATATGCACACATCCCTGAGCCACTTAGGCAGTAAAGTGCCTACTGGAATAATAAGATATGAATATATCATACATAATGGGTTGAATAATTAGTTTGGGACATGCCAGATAATATTTGACAGCCTGACAGCATGTGGCAGGAAGCCGTTGATCATTCTTGTGGTTCTGCCCCTGAGGCTTTTTGTGGTACACACAGACCCTAACCCATTAACGTTTCTTGCATTGTCCAAACAGCAGACTGATGCGATAGTTTCTGTTATTGTAATCTTTGTCCTGGACGTTTGGCGCACTAAAGGCACTGAATAGATAATTGTGGATGCTTTGTCAAGAGCATGTTGCTCTTAAAGTAATTTGCATCCTCATCTCTATTTTCTCGTTTCCTCCATTTTTTTTTTTAATTTGCTTCTCCAGGCAACAAGATTTGCTGGTTTTCAGAAGAAGAATGGTAGGTTCACTGAGAGTCATTGCAGTAATGGTGAGGATGGTTCACTGTTGTGGAGACCAAGTCTTTAAAGTCTTTTGTAAATTTAACCATGGCTTCCAAGGCTCTAACAGTAATCTCTAAGAACAATTCCATTCTGCTTGTGTCCAGTTCACAGCACCTAAACAACTCATCAAAATGTCCAATGAGTTCCTCACAGCTGCTCACTCTGGACTCCTCTCCATCCTCATCCTCCTCTATTTAGGTGTATTCTTTGACACCATCTCACACATCTCTCATGGACATTCTTGCCATTTTACCTATAACATTTCATTGTTATGCACTAATGATCGATTGTTTGACTGATGGTCCTCCATTTTGAATGTGCAAAGCCATGCTGCCTGGGAACTCCACAGCAGACTGGTTTGAAACACATCAAAAAGATGCTACTTAATATGACGAACCCGGTTGGCAGGCCTCAGACTGATGAAGTCTTTCGGATGAAAGATAAAACGTTTCTTCCAAAAAATAAATTGTCCAGATGACATGAATTACCAGTAACGTTTTGGTGGTCTTTCTTTGATATTGATATTTCTGACACACCCCTAACTAGCTCATTTATTATCTTTCTGATTGTACACAGAATTTCAATTAAATTAATTTCATCCATCTTCTCTCTGTTCTGGTGTTCTACAAGATTCTGTCCTCAGACCACTATTTTTTAAAATCATCTTCCAAAATCATAACATCCAATTCCACTGTTACACAGATGACACCCAGCTCTATCTGTCCACCACACCCGCTTCCACCCCCACCTCCCACCCACCTCACTTTCTGACTGCTTACATAAAATCAGATCCTGCCTTTCCAATTTCCTCAAACTGAATCGTGATGAAACAGATTCTTCTCCTCTGCAACAAATCCACCCAGTGACTCTATACTCACTGACAGCACCCCCGTTTCCCACCCTCTCCCCAGGCTAAGAGTTTGGGTGTCATAGACATCATTCTTTCAGCCTACATTCACCTCCTTTCATTCCGCTCACCCAACAGTACTGCTATTCTGGTTCACTGGTTGTTCACATTCTATTATAACTGTAGCTCCCTGTTTACCCACAAAATCAATCTATAAACTCCAACTGGTATAAAATTCTGCCATCCACATCATCTCCAGACTCTCTTCCACTTGTCATATAACACTTGACATGCAGCAGATTTACTGGATCCCTATTAAATATCACATTTCACACAAAATTCGATGGCGCAGAGGCCAGAGAAGGTGGGCCTGTGATCGGGAAAATCGCTGGTTCAACTCCTAGTACTGACAACATCAGAATGTAGGTGGGAAAGGTCAAACACCCACACCTGTCTCCACCCTCATTTGACCCACCCTGGCCCCTTGAGCAAGGCCCTCAATCCCCAACATATGCTCCCCCGGGCGCCCTAGATAACAGCTCTCTGCTCCACACAGAGGGCTGTGGCAGCTCGGTGGTCTGTGGTTGTGTCAAGAAGGACATCCGGTATAAAAACAATGGCCAAGTCTTCGTGTGAGTTTGTTCGCAGTGGCGACCCCTGAAGAAGGGCACAGCCGAAAGAAGAAGAATACAAAATCCTGCTTCTCACCTTCAACAAACTTGTCCCTCAGTATCTCACAGAACTCCACATCAGCTCACCTAACCACATCTGACCGCTCCCTTACTCCGAAACTATCTCCCCATGGACAACAAAAACTCTCTCATCCTCTCCATTTTCAAAACCCGCATCAAAACTAAATTCTTCAAACAGATAATCTAACCCTCTTTGTTTTCCTTCCTTAGATAGATAATTTTTACTTATTGGCTTTCGTATGTATGTGAATGTTTTTGTTCAGTGCCCTGAGACAACTTCTGCTGTGATTTGGCGCTTTATAAATAATAACATGAATTGAACTGAAGATGTGACACTAGCAGCATTTATTTTATAATTATTTATTCACTGTTGACACTTAATGTCCATCCTGATATTTTATTTTGTGTTTTACTGCCTGTTTTACATAAAACATTAAAAACTGTGTTTTTAATTTATGGTTTCCTTGAGTGCCATGAAAATCAAACAAGCAAAATAAATTATGACTAAACTAAAAAGAGGCACCTCATGAAGTGAGCAGTTTGGTCTTCCACATCCATCTCTTTTGTCATGCTACAACTGTCCCACCTAATATTAAAGTTTTACAGACTTTTTTCTTCTTTTAAAGGAGTGGCATATGTCACAATATTTATCATTTAACAGTACAACCTGAATGTTCTTTTAAGCGTGACAGCATTATGACAGCATCAATCATCAGCAGTTTATGAGGGAAACCCTGTCAATAATTTCTAATTCATGCAGTAATGGGACATATCTGTGTGTACATGTGCACATATATATTTATACAGCTGTAGAAAAGTGGTGGCTCTGCCCTTTATATCTGTTTGAGCACCAGTGGAGCCACAACTGCAGGGAACCATAAAGGTAGGATGTTTATTTCTTAACTGAAATTATCATTTTTTTACTTTCACTGTAAAATAGATGACAACACTTGTACAAAAAAACCAACAAAAAAAACACGGTGCTGTTTACAAGTATTTCAATTTGGTACAGATGTTTAAATAAATGTTAACGTTTGCCAATATAACGTATTTAGATAATTTAAATTAATTGACAATTAAAAAAAACAATTGTTGTTAGGTATTTACTGATCATTCTTTTTCTTTATAATTTAGGTGTTGAGATTTTTTTTTTATCTGACAAAACATAATAAAAATATAATTTTAATTATTAAATTTTACAATAAATAAAAGCAGGAAACAAATGCTAAATTTAGCAGAATAAAAACGATTCTGAAAAATATATTAGAGTTTTTAGATCTCTGTTTTCCTTCTAATTCTTGAAAAGAGCAACAATTATGTTGGCAATGAGCCTGTGTGTGTTTTATTTTTATTAATTTGTTTTATCTCCATTTACTGGAAATCTTTTAGAGCTAGAAATACAAACCATGAAGTGGAAAGCTGCTTATCTCATCTGGCATTTATTTCCCATTTTCCCTAAAAACTCTTTCAATTTTTTATTTATTTATCTGGGACACTCTTTTGCAACATTTTACTTTCATTCAGTTAGAAATTGTTGATGGGTAATTTGCCTTATTCTGATGTCTTTTTTATAAATGTCTGGACAGAACATGAGGAAACAACTCCAGCTGAACTTTCAGAAAATAATATAATCGTAATATTTATCTCTGTAGAGACTCCATGGCTTCCTTGATGGATTTTGCCCTGCTGGCTTTGGCTCTATCAGCTCCCACTGTGGCCTTTGCTCCAATCGGGGGAGGTGCATCCACCCACGTCAGCATCACAGGGACGGCTCTTCTGCAGAAAGTCACAGAGACGTGCCGGGCAGTCGCCGAGGCAGCTGGTCATGAGTTCAATCCCACGGTACAACAGAAGATAAAGCAGTGAAATCACCAATATAGTCATTATAAAAAGGAAAAACAAATGGAAAAACACTTTAAATACAAACACAGGCATCTTTATTTTAGAAGGTTTAACAACAGACTGTTACGTCTGAATCACTTTGTGATTATAGTTTTTTAATGTTAAAGAGATAATGAGAAACACATCTAAGGTTAAAAGGAGTATTTTAGATTTGAACACCAGTGATTGGCTCCTTTTTTAAGCAGATTTATTTTGTAAAACTAGGCTCCATTCCATCAACATTAGGTTGAACACGTTACAGCTGTTGATCAAAACTGGAGCCAAAGTGTTTGGATCTAAGGCGCCGCCATATTTCATCTTTGGAACCAGAAGCTGCACGCTCAGCATGTGGGGCTGTTCCCTCAATAAAAAAAAGATCTACTTACACGTCCTCCCAATCCATTTGTTTAAAACTTTGGCACCAACCACAAGGATTCACGTTTTTAGAGAATGCAACTTTAATTTTCTGAAAGTTTTCCTCTATTAGGACATCAGCATTTATTTCCTGACATACACACAAAAGCAGTGTAGCCCATAACCTCACCATGTGAAAAGCTTTCGGACATGAACAGATGGACAGACAGAAAGAACAATAGACAGACAGACAGTCTTGGTAGGTAGGTGGGTAGGTAAGTAAGCAGGCAGGCAGACAGGCAGGCAGACAGACAGATACAGTTAATCAGTCAGTCTTGGTAGGTAGACAGACAGACAGACAGACAGACAGACAGACAAAGTCTTGGTAGGTAGATAGGCAGACAGACAGAGACAGTCAGCCAGTCTTGGTAGGTAGACAGACAGACAGACAGATAGAGTCTTGGTAGGGAGAAAGACAGACAGACAGACAGTCTTGGTACAGACAGACAG
>NC_056513.1:5281846-5300424 GCF_014905685.2 Nematolebias whitei | reverse complement strand
TAGACAGACAGACAGACAGACAGACAGTCTTGGTTGGTAGATACAGTAGATAAACAGACAGAGACAGACAGACAGACATACTTGGTAGGTAGGTACAGTAGGTAGACAGAGAGACAGACATTTGTATATGTATATATAAATATATATTTGAATTAAAACTTGTTTTTGAACTTTAGGGTTCCTCTCCTGCAGAGATCGTTCAGGCTTGTCTAGGTCCCACAGCAACAGGTGATGTGTCTGGTGCCAAGTTTCACTCTGCTCTTCAAGAGATCTACGTCCAGAACGGGCTGGTAGACCGAGACTTTGTCGGCAGGTGGTGTACAAAACGAATTTAAAGAACATCTTAAAAGGCAATACCGGATTTACCGTTTACATGTAGAAAACTTCCCTCAGTGCTCCGCATCACTTCGACTCTGAAGCCTTCTTGGAGGGCCGCGGCCTCATCATGGAGGGCATGTTGGCGATTAAGGCTAACGTTCGAGAGGAGAACTTCAAGGCTGCCAGAGAAACACTGGGCAGAGTCCTTCATACGTTACAGGTGAGGAGGATGGAATAAGACAATCAAATGCAAAAATCCAAAGAAAAATAAGAGACAAATTGCCTTAGTTATAAAGAACAGTCAAGGAAATATACATTTTTGGCACATCTAATTTACATATTATTTTACACCATTTCTTCTATTTAGTTTTCATTTTATATGCTTTTTATATGATTTTCTATTGTTGTCTGTACCTCATCTATGTTATTTGTTTAAAACAGGTCTCTCTTGTAAATGAGACTAACGTGTAGAAATAAAAGTTGAATGAAAAAAAAATCTAAGATAAAACATTTGTTGTGCAACAACCAAATCAATAAGAAATCCAGTTGCTGTTTTAAAACTACTGGTATTTTCCATGTCCTAGATTCTTTGAAACATTCAATTCAGTTTATTTGTTCCAACTCTAAATATCTTGTATCTATTTTTAATATAGACCCTTTAGTGCTTTATAAACAGGGAATATGATTTAAAAACCTATCAAGTGACCTGAAGGAGTTGTGCAGATAATTGATGACACTCATTTTACATGTTCCCTTTCTTTATCAGGACTTCTACAGTCACAGTAACTGGGCGGAGCTGGGATACACAGAGCCATATATCAACCTCATACGACCAGACCTCCCTCTGGAAAATCTTGCAGGTCAGTGTGTCTGAACACTGGGAGGATGACGATGATCTGTGGGTTGGGTAAACGTGCAATAAATATGACGATATGTGTAATTCTATCTTGGATCATATCTGATCAATAAGAAGATTATTTTTACTTTTGCTCGGTAACTCTTAAATACAATCTGCATAACTAATTATTGTAAGGCATTTCTTTGTTCAACCAGGAGTTGATAGAAAAGAAAAACAAAATCATATCGAATTTGTCGTTCTTCCCGTGCAGATGTGAACACGCCCACCTGCAGTGACTGTGCCAGTGGAACATGCCCGAATCAGATCCTGCCCAACATCCTGAAGGAGAAGAAGCTCACATCAGGCTACATGGGAATCTTCTCTTCTGCAAAACCTCAAGGTTTAGCATCTCATACCTTTAATCCAACTGAAAAATCTCATTCATCAGAAAGACAAAATACGTAAAACATTTCACCACAAAGTATGCAGATACACACTGAATGAAATGCTATTCTCTGTACATTTAAAAGATGCTGTTCTCCAGGAATAATCTGTCTTCTATCAGGTTGGGAAGCAACCTCAGTAAACATTTACTTAATTTGTTATATGGCACATTTAGAATTTCCTGTTTAGCCATTTGTTTTGGTAGTCATGAGGGTCTCAAATAATAAATTACTGTATTTAAACTTTTTTCTTACATTTAGTCTAGTAGGCTTTAAATAGAGACTATTTAAATCGTTGTCCCAAAAATTATAAGCAAACTTACATTAATTTGTATCATACCATTTGCCTTTCAGAGAAAAAAGAAAAAATGTTAGACTTTAAGTTGAATTGATCACTTATTTTTCTTTTAATTTATTATATAACATTAACCCATTAGGACAAACTGAATGAATAATACAATTAACAATGATTTTTTTTTTTTATATATTGATGCATCATTTAACTTGTTAAAAATAATTTATTGTTTCAATACTATTTTACAAACCTGCATGTAACACTTATAAAATCATTATTTTATTGTACCAGACTGAAGTCTTGAGTAGATTAACGCTGTTTGATCATCCAGCCCCATTTGTCCTCCCCCTCTTGTTCTGTGGCAGGTAAGTGCAGCCATGGAGGTGCAGCTGATCTTACCAGCACCGCCGCTCCTCGAGGAGGCATCAGTAAAGACGAGCGTCGCTCAGACAACGTGGCCCATCATGAAGCTGCTGTAAAAACAGCCACAGCTGCCAGCCTCCAGCTGCTGGAGGACATCCGCTCAGCTGCAGGAGACCAGAACTTTCTAAGGTAACCGAGATGTTTAAAAAAAACATGACTTTATGCAACGCTGACAGGAAATATGTATGAAGTTGTAGTTTGTAAGGAAAAACAATGTATTTTTTCTCACAGGATGATGGGGATTGCTCGCTCATCTGTGGTGTGCTTTGTGATTGACACCACGGGCAGCATGTCAGACGACATCGAAGAAGCTAGATCAGTTGTATATGAAATCATTGACAGCAAAAAGGGAACACAGGACGAGCCATCCGAGTATATCCTGGTGCCTTTCAACGACCCAGGTATGAACGATTGTGCTTTAGAAGGAAACATTGCTGCTGGCAGTGCTTCATGTTATAGATGCTGCAATGGTTTTCCATTTTGTTCAAAATACTTTTGAGTCACAGGTTAGTATTGTTGCTTAGCTTCTTTTTGTGACCAATTGAAGATTTTGGACCAATGATCAGGACAACTGACCCTGGAAAAATGAAAACCGAAATCTCTAAGCTCAAAGCAAGTGGTGGTGGGGATATCCCAGAGATGTGCTTGTCAGGACTTCAGGTACTACAATGGGCTCTGACATTTTCATTCATAAAGACAAAACCTGGGCAGTATTTTTCTAAGATGGTAAATCTATGGTTCCTGACTCTGAAACTTTATTTTCCCAGCTGGCTCTTACTGGAGCCCCTTCCTCATCCCACATCTATGTTTTCACTGATGCTATAGCTAAAGACATCGCCTTGAAGGACACTATCGTCGCTCTCATCAGGAGCACCAAGTCAACGGTAAATATGAATTAGCAATTAATGATGATGTTCACCCAGCCTAACTGGTGAAAAAGTTGAGCTCGTTATGACTTTCGCATACATTTATCATCATAGGTGTCATTTTTCATGACTGGGCCCAGCAAAAGGCGTCGTCGTTCTGTTTTTTCTGCTTCCTTTGGAGACTACCGTGACTTAGCTTTGGCATCTGGAGGCCAGGCCATCCAGGTGTCCAAGGCCCAGTTGCCTCAAGCGACAGATGTTATCCTTGACACATCAACTTCTGCCCTGGTAAGTTTGTTTTTTGCTTACCCTGCAAAATGTCTTCTAACAGACTTTAGGTAAACAATCTTATTTAAAGACCTGAAACATTAATCACTTATTTACCTCTTTCCATCTTTCCATCAGGTGACTGTTCTTCAGAGAGCAAGAAATGCTGGAAAAGAAGAAACTTTCCCCTTCATGTTAGACGAATCACTAAAAAACATCACAATCTACATCACAGGAACATCCATAACTTTTACACTTACCAACCCTAAAGGTAACTCACCATTCCCAACTCAGTGTTTGTCATTTGTGTTAGAAATATAACATTGACTAACTGTGCATGTTAAATATTTACAGGTGTGAGCCAGAATCAGAATGAGGCCAATGGCAAACTGGGTACTATCCAGACAGTGGGCAATCTCAGGAGAATCCGTCTCAACTCTGACAGACAGTCAGGAACATGGCAGATCAACATCAAATCAACCCAGCCATATACACTTAAAGTCACAGGTAATCTTGTTTACTGGACAATTACACAACATAATAACACCAAGTGTATGTGAGAAATGTTTAATTTAAACATATATACGTCGTTGAAACTGTTTATTTCTAGCTACTTTGCAGTTCATTGAGTTCTTGGTGAGGATCTAACAGGAAGTGCTTTTGTTTGTAGGTCAGAGCACAATTACCTTCATTTATGACTTTGTGGAAAAGTTCACAGGACCCCACCCAGGTTATGCAGTACTCAGTGGACGTCCACAAGCAGGTACACTGCCTTTCATAAAAAGATTTAGTTTCCTTACTACACCCACAATACTAGTTGTACCAAAGAAACTTTTATTGCTATATGATCATGTCTCCTGAGAAAGCATCTAATTATATATTGTATGTGTAAACCAAAAATACATAAACATCACTTGATTATTGAGCATGCATCAGGATAAACATCACTTCTTTTTTCATTAAACACCAGGACAGCCTGCCACCCTGATGCTTTCAGTAATTGGCAGAAAAGGTCCATCTTCAATAACTGTTAAAGAAATTGGCTTAGTCATTGTGTCCGGCTCTCAGAACATAACCAATGGCACAATGACTACTATGGGAAATGGAGACACCCTGGTCACCGTTGATGCAGTTCCTGAGGGGGAGTTTGTGGTTGTTCTGAAAGGAACAGACAAAGTGTCAAACAGTGAATTTCAGAGGCAGTCAACCACCCAGATGTCCGTCTCCAAAGTGAACATTCAGGTCTGTTGTTTCGTCATAGGAGCACTGAAACCTTTAGGAGTATAGAAATGTTACTGGGATTGTTCACTCATTAGTTTTCCTTTTTCTTTTCAGGCGGTGGTGGACAGCAGTGTTGAGCCAGGAAAAAACCTTCAGCTCCCCTTTAGTGTGATGACGCAGGGAGCTGGTGGTACATACACCATCAATGCCAGAAATGACAGAAACTTTGCCATGACATACCCTAACAGGTGACGTAAAGCTACAAAATGATTATATAATCTCATTGTGTAGGGGGTGGCTTTTGCCTAGTGGTCATCTTTAAGTCAATAGGTTGAGGGTTTGATCCTTACCCTGGAGTAATTGCTAAAATGATAAACTATATTTATACACTGCATTGCTCATTTTTGTTTTCTGTTGCTTGGGGCTAAGCTACAACATGTTGCCTTACAATACAGTGTTAGTCAACACAGGAAGTACCTGCTAATGGTGGTACTGTATCACACTGGGCTGTAACTAGTTGGCAAAAGGCTTTCATAAGGAAGTCTCCAGAAGGTCTGACCACCTTCAGTGTGTTTCAACTTCCTTACATGAGTTGCTGAGGTACCTGACAATCGAGTTTTGAATGTGTTTAAAAATGTGTCTATTTTTGGCTCCTCAAAATTGTCCCAGACCTTTGGTGAATGTCTCACCCACCTGAATTTGTAGTGGACATTTTTTACCCATCACCAAAGCGCCAATGCTGTTTTTTGGACACGTGCATAAGCTCTCCCAACAAAAAAACAAATATCCAGGTCTAAAGATGACGCTTATGACAAATAATTAATGAAAAACTGGTCCAAATCTGATTACATTAATTTCAAAAGTGTACATTAGTAGTTTAAACCCTAAATGTGGGTACATACCAATGTGGAAAGAAAGCAAGCCAGTGTGAGTATGATGTGGGCAACAAAATAATGTGCATGGCCAAGAATACAGTTTTGCAAGTTGTGCACAAGAAGATGGGTCATAACTTTTTTTTAAACTGGACGTCCAAACGCTTGTCGCTGGGTCAAAAATATTCAGATTTCATTGAGACTGCAACGAAAAATGTCTTGATGCTCAATAATCCAGGTAGATGAATCCAACAAGTTGAGTCAGGGCCTCTGGATTAGAGTTGCATTCGGTCCCAAAAAATCCGACCTGACCCAGCCCCAGCCCGTAGCCATCACTTCCAAACCCCACCCGACCAGACAACTTAACAGTAATTACAGGTCCGAACCCGAAAAAGCCCCACTACATTTTTAATTAAGCTTTGACTGCTTATATAGTTATTAATGGTCGGCGGACACACACAGCTGAGTAAAGTGGGCAGAAGATCGGAGCTGAGGGGGTGTTTGTCCTTTCATGGTCGTTAAAGCGCATTAAATCCGTTTCTGCCTGCATTCTGCATTATTCAAACGCATACCCTGCTCTGACATGTCAGATATTTTGGGATCTCAGTTGTTTGGGTCATCGGCCGCGCTCATCCGCTGAGTGCAGCTGAAGCTTTTTGAAATTACACCACCACCTTCTAAAGGAAAGAACAAAGATGTCTCGTTTGTTTGAATGTCTTTCTTTACTTTAACTGAACTTTTTTTTAACCCCTTTCAATGCCGGTCAGTGCGTGGTCAAATGGCCACTTGCGGCAGGTGATGACTGTATGGCAAGCCATGTTGCCATATAATTGGATTGTCAATTGCACTCGTCTGCTGACGTAATAAAAAGCCTGACGCTGGCCCAGCCCGCACATTAAGCACATTATTATGACCCGGCCCTAATCCGAGTCGGGCCTGGCTGGGCTCCGAGTTTGGGTTAGAAATGACAACTCTACTCTGGATGGGTTTTCTTTATTGAAACGTTTCATCTTTTATCCAAAAGTCTTCTTCAGTCTGAGAAGCTGCAACAAACTCAGTTTTATAAACAGCACCTTCTCATAGTGGATCAACCATTTTGCTGCTGACAGCCAAAACTAGTTTTTCACATGCAAAAGGAGGACCATCAGCCTAAGGATTGATCATTAGTGCCCCAATGGCCACAAACATGGCCGTCATCAGCAAACTGGTTGATCCACTCCTCACACTGAAGAAGTCTTTTGGACAAAAGACAAAACATTTCAACAAAGAAAAATATGTCCAGAGGACCTGTAAGATGCAATGAAGAATGCATCTATTTTCTTGCAATTTTGAGTCACCAACTAGTCTCCAACAGTCACACTCATTTGCAAGTTCCCAAAGCATGTAGGTGTAATCCTAAACGTGTGGATTCTCTTCTCTTGACAGGCTCACATTGACAACTGGACAGTATGCTAATGCTACACTGGTTATTACGGCACCCGCCAACACCGTATCAGGCACCGATGTCACTCTGACTATTGAAGCCAAGTCGTCCACAGGTGCCGACTCAAACTACGTTGTTCTGAGGTTGTCTGTGGTCACCAAGGTAAGCAGTTGTTTATTTTCATGTAGTTGGGAACAATAAAATTATACACTACTGTTACTGTGACTTCCTAAGGAAGTTAGAGACTATACTGATTTCCTTGATACGTTTCCAAAATGTGCTGCTTAATGTTTCAAGTAGTATGTAAGGCATTTAAATGTAAACCTTTGGTATTTAAATGTAAAAAATGTAACAGGGCCCTTAAAATGTTTAGTTCCATCATGTACAGTAGACCATTTCTTAACCAAGACCGTGGGAAATAGGGGTAAGGTGCTGTAGCTCCCCCTAATGGAGGCCAGTGGAATGAATAAAAACATTTTCATTAATGTTTAAATTCCAGTAGTTTTATTATTATTAAACTTTGTAAATATGGTATAAACTCAACACACGTTGGCATATTAGCATTATTATGTAATGATTGTAATTTTATCGTGTTTGTCCAAAATACATACATTATGTTTTTAATATGCAGATTTAGAACAGACAACATGCACTACCTGTGTGCATTTCACCAAATATATTTGCCATGACATTCTGAATATGTCTGGTAAAAGTGCTTTAATCTGCTAACCACATTTTGATGTCCATCAAGCAAACAGTTAAGTTTCACTATATGTTTGCCTGAAATACTTAAGGATTTGACGTAAAAGTATATATTTTTTACAAGCTAAAACTTTTCTAAGGGATTTGGACAATTCTGTAAAGTGTTGAGAAATAATCTTAGACCCATTAGTCGAGTTTTTTGGTATAAATTTTTTAGAAAATGTTGAACAAAATCGAAGCTGAAGCCATTGTGTTGTCAAAGTACAAGTAAAACAGTTTTAGTAATGCTTACCGAGTATTTTGTTTGTTGTGAAATCCAGATTAAAATACTAAATTTATCAAATAAAGTAAGTTTTGAAGATACTTCTTGATCAGTGTAGTAGTAATAGGGCAGATCCCAGTTTGGGTTTCTGAAATTGTGCTGATCACCTTCTTAAAAAACACGAACAAGGAAAATAAATATAAGAATTTTAAAATTTCCCTACAATAAAGGAGCTAATGGAGTAATCAGCTATTAAAATCAAATGTTTGTAATGTATCAAGGGGGCCTGAAAGTGGTCGTGCATTCTCAGAACAAAGGATGACGGAGGGCCAAATGTGTGGAATCAGGCAAAACTGAAAGCTGATGGTTGAGATTATCCAAAGATTATGATCTACTTGTTCAAATGCACATAATCAGATTTGGAGAACATAATACTAAAGGGCCACTGAGAACTGGTGATGATAGTATCAAAGCACTTTGAAAATCACTTTGTTTTCACTTTGTTTTATTAATTACAAAGACAGAAAATCTTCCCTGTTGTACCTAACCACATACAAATTGTTTACATGAATCATTCTGATCTAATCGCCATTTAAAAAAAAAATAATACCGGTACTCTCACAAATCCCTTTCTTGTCCTTTTATCCAGATCACAGATTTTTATCAGCCGCAGTGTGAAGTGTATGGAGTACTGGCAGATGACTGCCCTAAAGATTTGTCCCAGTGTGGACCCTTCCACTGGGAGCTCTCGGCTAACCTGACAGATGGAAATGGCACCGGGATAGAGAGCATTGCTCTACGTCAGGGCAACGGGACCCTGACGCACTCCTCACTGCAGGCTCCCATCATCCAAGCTCAATACAACGCCTCCTGCTGCTCACAGATTGTTGAGTTTATAGCTGTGGATAAAGTTGGAAATGTGGGCAAATGCTATCATTCAATTGCTCCTACAGGAGGGTCTCCGGTTCTAAGCCTGTCACTGCCGCTGTGGTTCTGCCTGCTGCTCTCAGCCTTCACAGGAAGGCCTTGAAGTCTGGTTATAGTAAATAAGTCTAGTCTTTGTCTCCATGTGAAACTAACTGAAGTACTTTAAGGTGAGCAGTGTTATAGGTTTCTCTTTAAATAAAATGTGTAACTTTAATTATGCTTCTTGTTCATTTTGTATTGCTGTAAAAAGCATGAAGGAAAAATGACAGAGAAAATGGATAATGCTTTAGTTTGTTTCTAATAAACTGATAACTGATCAGCTTGTATGTTCTTTGTTAGGTGCGTGACAATCAGGTAAAAATTAGATTGAAGTAGTGACCGATTCCCATAAAAACACACTTAGTTATACTTTGCATATTATTTAGACTAATGAATATGTAAAGTTAGTGTTGCAACATATTTATATACAACAAACATTTACTTGAGTGCCCTAATAATATAAATACACAAGTTGGTGTTATCACTTCAGCCACTGGTCTTTCAGACTAGCATGCAAATAATTGCGTCCTGTGAAAAAGTGTTTTTGGAAATCTCTTGCAAGTATTTTGAAAGGATATTTACAATACATGTGGCTTGTGTTCATACATAATCTACATGTATTAATAAAGGTTGAACTGAATTTTAATTCCTTAAATAAAACTACACACACTGTTTACGGGGGTCCCTCGCTACTTTGCGGTTTAACTTTCGCAGACTCGCTCTTTTGCGGTTTTTCAAAGATTGGACATGACACACAATTTGCTGATTGATGGATGAGTTGCACGAACAGCAAGGATTGTTTATTTAAAATTAATTCTTTTAAATGATTTAGCACTGCTGCACCTGCGTGCAGCCCACAGGTGCGGGGAGAACCTCCCTCCTGCAGCATGTCATGATCTACACTCTCTGCCACCTGCCAGCGATTGCAGTGGAGAAGTGGGCATGGCAGAGAGCGGCAGATGGCAGAGATCATAACATGCTGTGCTCTTTTAGAGCGTCTAGAAACATTGTTAAGAATATTGCAAGAGTGTGGAAATGGTTTCAAACACCTTAATATACAGGTGCTGGTCATAAAATTAGAATATCATGAAAAAGTTTATTTATTTCGATAATTCCATTCAAAAAGTGAAACTTAAATATTATATTCATTCATTACACTGACTGATATATTTCAATTTTTTATTTATTTTAATGTTGATGATTATAATCGACAACTAATGAAAACCCCAAAATCAGTATTTCAGTATCAGTTTTGTTGTGTGTTTCCTTGACTGATGAAGCCTTCCGGATCGAAGGCGAAACGTTTCAGCACAAAAAAAGAAACCGTCCAGATGACCTGGCTGAAAATTGCTGGATTGTATACCTGGATTATTGAGCATGGACTTTTTTGTACATGGTAGAGGTTCACAATGTTAGAAAAAGTTTTCTGTATTATTTTGGAAAAATTATATAAATTGTGATAAACCAACATTACTTTCTTTCTCTTATTGAAACCAGATCTCTTTTCTCTCCCATCAACAGTAGTACATTAGAATTATCAAAAATATTAATATATCATATATAACATACCATATATAACATCACATAAAAGATCTGAAACTCTCAACCTTGACCTCTCTAAGTGGCTTTAAACATCTGTTAAGCTCCTGGCACAAACCAATGCAGACATGTTCCGGTTTTTAGTTTTTTTACATCGCCTTTTTTTCTTCTTTCTTTCTTTTCCCTGCTTTTCCTTTTGTTTGCCATTTTGTTTTATAAAAAAAAAAAAAGAAGAAAGAAAATTAAATTTGTATGACTTTGTGACTGTCTATTGTTGTCATCGTTATTCACTGCTGTCATCACTCTGTTAAGAAATCAGGTCTCTCTTGTAAATGAGTCCCCGAAGCTCAATGGGATTAACCTGTCTAAATAAAGGTTGAATGAATATGAAGCATGAATGCACAATATAGAAAAAGTTCTGATTCATTGCATGCCTTAGCTGAGCTCATAGAAAACATTTTAATAGAATGTGCAGCCTTAGTTCTAACTTCACAAATGACACTTCTTTCTGAAGTTGCAATGGTAACTTTCTTGTGCCAGTGCATGCTCTAAATGCGGTTAAGGTGGTTATGTACCTTAAAAAAATAATAAAAAAGTTAAATCCTTACATACAGTTTCTTTTTATACGTAATATTTTTTGTCTATTTTGGGGTGTAACCCTGAGTACCGGTACATAATTTTGTTCTAATTCATGTACCACATGTGAATGACAAAGGAACTTGAATGCATTTGGCCTTTCTGCAATGGAAAACCCAAAGTTTTGTTGTCGAGGGTAATTTCACTCAAGAATTCATAAACTTACACCCGTTACCAATCCTGACACTGACACATAAACTAAAACCTAGTGTTGTAGTACTCAAGACTGGCCTTGGTCTTGAGACCGGTCTCAAGACCACTTTTTGATGGTCTTGGTCTTATCTCGGACTAGACCACATTTGGTCTCGCATGCAGTTCTGTACCAACAGAACAATACAAACAACAGAACGTAATATTGCAACCATGGGTGACAGTAAGCCAGTAATACATAAGATTCTGCGCTGGTACGCAGTACCTGTAAGAGAGGGGAACGGCTCAACTGTAAAGCCTCATTCAGAACCAGTCATGGCTGCACTTTGGGTCAGATTAGATTCACTACAAATTAATAACTTAATAGCTTTTTTTCTCATTTCAAATAGTTTCTGAATTTTTCGTGCTATGCTGGAGCCTCAATTCTGAACCGCAGCCAAGTTTCATTCAACCTTTATTCAGACAGGTTAATCCCAAGTTAGTTAGTTGCAAGTTAGTTTTACGTTGGACATTCAAGCTCCGTGGCTTCAGCGGTGCGTTCCTCTCATTCGATCTGAAGCAGGCAGTCCGATTTCAGTCAGCTGCGCTCAGTCTGCCTCTCCTCCGAGGCGTAATGTGTGGAGGACCAGTGACAGGGGGCTTCAGAATAAGGGGCACCCCCCACTTAAAATATGTGATCCTCTTCTGTTAAATATTTTGTTTTGTAATTAAAACCCACTATGTATTACAGTATTCAAGTTAGGCTGCAGAGTTATAGGCACAGAGAAAATTAATATTTTGGCTGAGGGGGAATTGAGTTGGGGTGTAGTTAATCCAAACAAGCACTAGGAGCAGCCCCCTGGTCCTAAGAATCTGTGTTGGAAATGTATGCAGCTCAGTAGAACACCTGCAGTCACTAGTGTGAAGCACGTCGGACTTATCTGTGCCTGTTTGTATTTTCAGAGAAACGGAAAGTAAAAAGATTATTTGCAACCAAATGCACGCCTCGACATCTTCATTGTTGGGAGTGTGCAACAAATGGTTTGCTTAGGGACCGTCAACAAATTACTGAACCAAACACTCTTCAGAAACAAAAATTAATATATTTTACATAATTTGACCCACTGACACAAAACTAACTATTCTAATAGGCCTGACACACAAGGCACGATCGTTTACTTCTCATGTTAAAGCATTTTCTAGTTGCTGAGCGAAAACCATTTTTCAACAAATTATATAAAATTGGAAAATGATTTAAAATGGTAGAAAAAATGAGTGCGCCTCGTCTGTCAGGAATAGTAGTTTAACATAAGTTTTGTCTTTGTGGGGTCACATGAAAATTGTGCAAAAACCACTGAATGATGTCCGATTTATTGTGTAGCTTTAAAAATGTATACAAGTTGATACATTCATTCAAAAGCTGTTGCAGTATGCAACTTTAAATAAAAAATATTTTTTTTAAATAAAAGTTTTTTTTTTTTTTTTTTTACATATTTGTTAAAAATGTTACGTTGTCACAGTATAGTATAAGACCGATAATCTGTGAAAAGATGGAGCTCCAAGACTTGAGGTCTTGGTCTTGACTTGGTCTCTCACTCCCTCGGTCTTGGTCTCTGACCCCAAAAGTCTTGGTCTTGTCTCGGTCTCAACCACAACACTGCTAAAACCTTTTGGAAGTGACATTTTAAACAATTGTTTAATTTTCCTCTTTCGGCTGCTCCCTTCTTCAGGGGTCGCCACAACAAACCGTCGCACGAAGACTTGGCAATTATTTTTACACCGGATGCCCTTCCTGATGCAACC
The DNA here is from genome assembly GCF_014905685.2 of Nematolebias whitei. Taxonomy (NCBI): domain Eukaryota; kingdom Metazoa; phylum Chordata; class Actinopteri; order Cyprinodontiformes; family Rivulidae; genus Nematolebias; species Nematolebias whitei. The sequence continues at coordinate 5,287,421 of NC_056513.1, read as the reverse complement.
ACAGACCACTGAGATATCACAGCCCTCTGTGTGGGGCAGAACTGCCATCTAAGGCACCCGGGAGAGCAGATGGTGGGGGTTAAGGGCCTTGCTCAAGGGCCCAGATTGGGCCAAACGAGGGTGGAGGCAAGTGTGGGTGTTTCACTTTTCCACACACATTGTGATGTTGTACCAGGAGTTGAGCCGGCGACCTTCCGATCACAGATCTACCTTCTCCAACCTCTGCGCTACCACTCCCATTATGTGCTTTATAAAGTACAGTTTAAACCACGACACTCAACTTTTAAGTATGAACACCATAAATCAAGTTTACAGACTTCACCATCATAACACAAACGTCCACAAAAAAGAACACTCGGTAAAACAGCAGCAGCATTTTTTTTGAAAATTTTATTAGTTTTCTGCAAACAAAATATACATCTGGGTTTGACATTTCAAATCACACTAACATACAATGACTAAAGCTTTAGAACAGGTCTGTGTTTACGTCGTACATTCCCATTAGTAATTCATGAAAACTTGAGGAAAACATGGATTTAACAAAAAAAACTAATGACTTTTTGTAACGTAACATTGTTATAAACGCGAGAAATACTTTCACCTTCAACAAAATCTTTATCTGTTCATTTTTTTCCTATTCAAAGAGTTAAAGCAGATGTAAGTGCTTATTTACCTGTAAAACAGCTTTATGTGAAAAAGAATAAAATCACAAAGATAAATTCTGTGCCAATAAATTGTTCAACAGCAGGTTTGTAAAAAAAAAAAAAAAAAAAATTCACATTTTGTCCGACATGGATCTATTTTTAAAAGTTGAAGGTGATCCATATTTACAAAAGTCGTAAAATTAAGTAACTCAATCGTTGGTACAAAAGCAAAACAAAGTAATAAAAGAAATTACACGATGCACCTTATTTTCATAAACAATTAAAATGATAAAAATAAAATACTATAATATTAATTAAAATATATTTACAATTCAAAGTCATACTGTAAACCATGTTAAGACTGTTTCTACAATCAGATGTTGTGAAAAGAAAATCAACGTGTTTATATATTTAGGAATAAGTCAATGAATACAGTAGTCCCTCGCTACTTCGCGGCTCATTTTTCGCGGACTCCCTGTATCGCGGTTTTTCAAAATACGATTGGACATGACACACAAATGGCTGATTGATGGATGAGCTGCAAGATCGGCATTTTTATTTTAAATGATTTTAAAATTATTTAGCACCTGCTGCACCTGTGTGCAGCCCATACTGCAGGAGAAACTTCCTCTTGCAGCTCCTCCTCCTTCGATCTCTGTTCTGCAGCAGAGAAGTGGGCGTGGCCGAGAGCACAGAGAGCAGCCGTGGCTGAGAGTGTGGGAAGGGTTTAAGACGCCATATATATATATATATATATGTATATATATTTATATATATATTTATATATATATATATATAAATACTAATATAAACTACTACTTACTACTTGTACTACTATTCCTATTTCACGGTTTTTCACTTATCAGGGGCTTCAGGGTACGGATCCACTACGATAAAGGAGGGACTACTGTATTTGGAAATATATTTCTGACAACATTCTGGATGACTTGTCATAAAAAAAAAATTTTTTTTAATTGAATAAAAGAAGTCTGATAGCTCCAACATGCAGCTACTGGCACTTTAATTATCTTGAATGTGTACAAAAAGGTTTTCAGCTTACCTTAAACCTTTAACTTTTTCGACATGCTGTATATCTACAAAAAGGATTTAAACATGAATTTTGTAAAACCTTGCACATGCTGCAAAATCACTTATTCAATTAAGGAAAGAAAAAAAAAAAAACGTCTAGGAATAATTTGACTCCTTTCTTTAAAAAAAAAAAATACCTATACAATTTTTTTTTCACATATCCATGTCAATATCTTTGAAGAAAAAATTTTTTTTGGGGTGGTGGGGGGTGGTGGACACAAAACACAAACCAAAAACAACACCACAAATACCTAATTATTTTTAAGTTGCAACTCCTTGGACTCACTTTGTAAATCTCTTAACAAAAAGCACTTTAAGAATCAATTACAACGCAAAAAATCGTATAATTCTACATAAAATCTGAAGAGCTATACATACAAACTGTACATGTCCTATACAAACTGAGGTTGTCAGTAGAGGTAAAAAGTATTCTTAGCACATGAAGAAGATTCCATATTATTTATCACAATATATAACCCTACAACTCTCTCTCTCTTTTGGCTGCTTTAAACATTCTGTTTTCAGCTTCCTGTTTTTGTCAGCACCCTTTCAGTTCAGCACAGCATTTTGCTGGATGTCCTGTGTTTCTACGACACTGTGTACATTTCGAATATGCTTTTTCAGATGGCCAGTCTGAGTGTACCTCTTAGGGCAGAGTGAGCAGGAAAAAGGCTTCTCTCCTGTGTGAGTAATTGCATGCCTTTTCATGTTATTGGAATCTAAAAATCCTTTCCCACAGTGTGGACACCAGTGCCGCTTCTCTCCATTATGCCACCGAAAGTGCACATTTAGTTCTACTCTCCTGGTGAATCTCCTTTCACAGATATGACACTGAAAGGGTTTCTCTCCGGTGTGGATTCGTATGTGAACATTCACATCTCGTTTAGTGAAGAACCTTTTGTTGCATAGCTGGCATATGAAAGGTTTTACCTTGCCATGGACCATCTGTACGTGTTTGGAGAGTGCAAAACGATAGACAAAGCCTTTCCCGCATTGTGGGCAGACATAGATCCTACCGTTGCGATGCACTCGATCATGACGTTTAAAAGTAATTGCGTCTGGGTAATGTTTCCCACAGAGTTTGCAAGTGAAAGGCCTGAGAAATTTGTGGAGACTGACGTGGCTCTCCAATGCATTGGTACTGTTGAAAACTCGTCCACATTCCCCACACTGATTTTTCAACAGATGCCTGCCAATGAAAGCCAATGGCTGTAAAGGAGATACAACTGGTGTTGGATTTAAAGGTATGACAGGAACTCTGTACTCTATCTTTAAACGTGGTGCCTTTATTATCTCTGTTGAAGGTACTTCATTGGGTGGTAGTGTGGGAGGGTACCATATTTCAGCTCTGCATATTTGCAAAACTCTACCTATTTCATTACGTATTCTAATTTTTTTTTTATATTTCCCCCTAGGTTTTCGTGGTTTAATTATTCTTCCTGAACGGTTTAATTTAGGACTTTGAAATTCTTGAAAAAATGCAAGTTTATCAGGTATCAGTTTTTGAGTGTTTTTCGCTATTTTAAAGATTTTGGCAAGTGGGGAACTAGTCTCACTCATGTTTTTTTCACTGTCGTCGTCCTTACTTATGCTACACCTCCCAGGACTGAAAGAACTGGATTCCCTTTTAATAGGCTTAGCACTTGGACTGACTTTAATAGAAGTGGAGCAACTAGGAAAGCCAGACACTTCAGGGCTTGTGCCATTTTCTTTTTTACTAGTCTTTTCAGGGCTGGCAACTGCTTTGGTTGATCTTATAGGACTCAAAGAACTGGATCTTGTATTTTGGGGGGCAGAGCCATTTCCAGTATTTTTAGAACTCTCACTACTTTTAGTACAACTGGGACTCCCATGACTGACAGTGGAGGATCCCTTATTTCTTGGACCTGCATCATTGTTTTCAAAAGTCGACCTTTGACTCTCAGAAGCTGATTTTGATGTTTTAGGGCTCAAACTGTTTCTTGCAGAAGTAGACTGCCTTGGACTCAATTCAGACTTTACTAAGTCTACATCAACTGTATTTGAGCTTTGGCTTTTAAAACTTTTAGCAGCAAAATTACTGGTAATATCAAGCCTGCTCAAACTGACAAATACCTTTCCACTAACAATTTTTGTTGGTGTAACATCTTTATAGTGTCCTGATATTCTAGAACTATAAGTAAGTGTATTTAGAGAAGTAATATTGTCAGACACATCTGGTTTTCCAGAGCCAACAGGTTCTTCAGTTGTGTTTTTAACATTTAAACTGTCACTATCCCACCGTGGTTTCTTTGGGGTTTTGTCACTGTTCTCAGTTGGCTTATCAGGTACTTGTTCTCTTGCATTTCTTCTAGCTTTCAACAGAGGTTTCAGGTGACTTCGCAGACGGGAAACAATGGAGCTTTTCTGATGGGCACTGGTTCTGGTCTTAATGGTATCCAAACCTTTGTCAGTGCAGGACTGTAATAAGATTAAAAAAAAAAAGATACATATTTACATCATAAGCACACATTAAATGCCACTTTTGTTAAGTCTGCATAAGCTGAAATGAGATTACCTCTTTATGTAATGTTGATACTGACAGTTGCTCCAGGAACTCTGATTGTGTCATCTTTAAACGAGGGTCAGATTGATCACTGAACCTAATGGAAGCTGGCAGCCCAAGATCTTCTTTGTGGTCCACTTCCCTTTCATGGCTGATCATATTTTGGCCCATATCAGCCATTGGTTGTTTAAAGGTGATAGGTTCAGATGAGACCTCTGTTAAGTTGCTGGCAACCGTTGATTTTCCTAACACAGGTTGTGATCCCGGAACAACTTTGACATCAGATGAAAACGAGATTGATGGCTTTAACTGCTTCTCTGGAATAGAAGAAATTCTTTTCGCTTGCAGTGTTGAAACCGAGAATGTTTGTTTGGTGGATACTGGAAATGGAAGCCTGGTTAATTTGACCACTGCATAGAGCTTCTCCTCAGTAGTTGGTGGGAACACTGAAGACACTAATGTCTGTACTTCCTTAACTGACATTTCTATGTTTGAGCTGATTGTACAAGTATCTATTGTTTTTAAATCAGCAGTAGTTTGACTAGAGGAGTTTGGGTCATCAGTCATATGACTTTTTTCAGACAAAGTTTTCTTTGCACCAACTAAACTTGGCTCCTGTGAAAAGGCTTTCAACTGAGTTGATGAAAGAGAAACAGAAGCTTTCAGGTCAGGGGTATCAACAGAGGCTTTCAGTTCAGGATTATCAACGGGGGCTTTCGGTTCATGAGTATCAACTGGGGCTTCCGGTTCAAGGGTTTCAACGGGGGCTTCCGGTTCAAGGGTTTCAACAGGGGCTTCCAGTTCAAGAGTTTCAACGGGGGCTTCCGGTTCAAGAGTTTCAACGGGGGCTTCCGGTTCTAGGGTTTCAATGGGGGCTTCCGGTTCTAGGGTTTCAACGGGGGCTTCAGGTTCAGGGGTATCAATGGGGACTTCCGGTTCAGGTGCATCAACGAGGGCTTCCAGTTCAGGGGCATCAACGGGGGCTTCCGGTTCAGGTGTTTCAATGAGGGTTTCCAGTTCAAGGGGGTCTTCCGATTCAGGGGTATCAACCTGGGCTTCTGGATTAGGGGCATCAACAAGGACTTCCGGTTCAGGGGCTTCAACGAGGGCTTCCAATTCAGGGGCATCAACGGGGGCTTCCGATTCAGGGGTTTCAACGGGGGCTTCCGATTCAGGGGTTTCAACGGGGGCTTCCGGTTCAAGGGTTTCAACGGGGGCTTCCGGTTCAAGGGTATCAAGAGGGGCTTCCGGTTCAGGGATATCAAGAGGGGCTTCCGGTTCAGGGATATCAAGAGGGTCTTCCGGTTCAGGGATATCA